>NC_080571.1:77034671-77377171 GCF_030247185.1 Malaya genurostris
ACTTCCAGAATTATAAGGTGTTATATAATAAAATTTCAATTTTAAGGGTGTTTTTCAAGAAATAAACTATAAAATATAATGAAGCAAATTCCGTAAAACTTCGCAATTGGCAGATCTTGTTAACATTTAGGGCTTTTTGGTTTGCACAAAAACGCACAAATTTTATTTCTATTTCCTTCACGTTTCGTCTTCGGCTCATCAGTGCTTGAAGCATTTTAAATTGAGCTGCCAACTCCGCCTAGTAATATAATAATCAATAATAATCAGAAAAAAATCGTTTCAAATAACCATAAGAATATTTTGAAAAATAGTTCATCGCCTGGAAGCCTGATTGTATAATCAAAAAACCTCCGGTGAACGACCAAAAGGCTGAAGCCGGGGTAAAATAAATGATATTATTAATAATAATTTCCTAAAATACATCTTTTTTTGGGTATAACAAACATATCTGCAGAGTTCGGCCTTCCGCAAAATGACTTAAAATGTTTGAAAAATATGCAAAGATCAATTGTGAAGGTTTGTTGAGAGGGAAGATATAGGAGGGAGAATGAAAACTGGAAGTATAAAATATCAATTGGATAACTAAATTATGCAATTCAGTAGCTAATCGTTTTTCGAACTTTACAAGGAAATCAGGTGAATACGGTTTTTTTATTTGTGATTTTTCAAATTCAACTTTTGATCTGTGTAATTTTTTTTCTGAACCAGTGGCTAACAAGGAAAACTAGAAATGGGCCTACATCGACCAAGCAAAGTATGCATGATTCAGCTACGGTTACAAACTCCGTGCATCAACTCGAACAACCTCACCTTGTCACAAAATGCCATTGTGCATACTTTGTTGTTTTTTTTTTAAATTGATCTGTACTGTTTTTTGAAAACGGCCAAATATTTTTTACTAAAAAGTGTTGTAGTAGTGATTTTTACAAAATCAGTTCAATTTTTGAATAAAAATACTGAAAAAATTTCTAATCCAGTCCTACACTGGGCACAATCGATTTGAAAGATTTCAGAATTGATTTGCAAAAAAAAGTAATTTTTTATTTTGGGGAAATTTTGTCTCAAGATAGGTTCTTTATCAACTATTCATACATTGCTAGGTGGTACAAAGAAGTTTTTCTAACGAAAACTTTTTGTTGTCCAAACAATTTTTTTCCAGTGGCTTTTTACCGAAAATTTCACTAAACTGAAAATTATAATCATTCTGAAACTCAATTTGTAAAGAGGTTTCGTAGAATTATGTGAAAATTACTAGTACGAGACATTTTTGTAGGATCTGAAACTTTTCGCAATGACTATTTGAGCAAAAAATGTTAAAAAACGTGTTTAACAACCTTTTTTTTTATCAATCCACATGTGTTGTTTGCATGAATATTCTTCGGTGTTTCAGTATTCATGACATTATTTTAATGACCTTCGTTTTAAGCGGCAATTTGAGATTTTAATCACTCATTACTCTGAAAATGCAAATCGGATCGAATTTGAATCTAAAAGTGTAACAATCTATTAAACATTCCATGATATGTCGAAGTAATTTGTAATTTCCACTTTACAGTTTAGGGTAATTTAAGGTACTTCCAGAGCCGGTATTCAGGAACCAGCATAACCCAAACCGATTCGTATGGCCATATGACGAATAAATTGCAATATTTTTGAGTCCAACTTAAAGCTTTTCGGGATTGTCATCTTCTATATCGCTTTGAATTTTAAATATTCATCATTCCAGAATCGGTAGTCAGAATTGGATTTATTTTAATTTGAACTTTTGTTTCTGAAATTCGATTTGGTTTTTTTTTAGAAAACGATTGAGCTTTTAGAAACGATTCGATACCGGAACCGGAATTCGAAATTCGGTGTAGCCGAAGTCAGACAAATTCACCTGAGTAGCTGTATAGTTTACATTTGTTTAAAAATGTTTGAAAATCAATGTAGACATCATTGAGGAATCGAAGTGCGAATTAAATTTTTGGGTGGCTTCCGAAACGAAAACTGAAGACAACCAAAAATGAAATAAGTTTAATTGGTTATCGACTATCCAAATCTGCTAACCCGATAAACCTGATTAATTTATGTGAAATAGACATTTTATACTAATCACCCAGTATCTTCGAAACCGGAAGTTGGATCTGACTGAAAAATTCAGGAACCTTCTTTGGGAGTATACGACTTTTCATATGAATCAGAGATTGTAGAAAACGGTTGAGTCATCTCCAAAAAAATTGAGTGAAATTATTTGTCACACACGCATTTGCTGATCTCCACGAACTGATTCGAATGGTATATGGCTGTTTTGTTTTTCCAGCATTTATTGCTGTAAGTAGTTTAACTCAATATAATTATGGAATTGCTTTCAACTCGAAAATTCTGCCATCATCTGGTTTACATATGGCATATTCGAACGATTATGTTGCCAAAAACGAACCTTGCTAAAATCGGTCCGAGGCAAAATATCATGCTGTACACATTCTTTTCGGTACTTTGAAACAAATGTATGTAACGGCAGGGCCGGTAAAAGAGGTGGGTACGGTGGGTAATACTACCCACTCGAAAATTCCAAATGTGGGTAATTACCCACCTGAAATTTCGAACCAAAAACATCGGTAATATTAGTATTATTCAAAGCAATATTTTTATTGTAATTTAGAATAATAAATAGAATTCAAATTATAGATTGCTAGTTCTGAAGGTGGAGCAAAGATGTGAAGATATACCGCAGAAAGATGAGACTTTTTTTTAAATATATTTATTATGATGAGACTTGACAAAAATCATTTGAGCAAGCAGAAATCTTTCAGTAACTTAACTTTCTCCTTCCAGCAGAGGAGCCGAGCTTAAGCACCTCATCAATGTAAATCACTCAAGTCTTCGATATACCGGAAAGTACCGATAAAGGTCTTTTACAATTTACTATCGGAACCGGCAAAAGAAGAATGCAGTAGCAAGAAGAAAGTAACAACTTCAGGTAGCTTTCACGAATCTAATAGTAAATGGTAGAAGGGGTTTATCGGAATTTTTCCAGTAGATGGTCAAGCTCGACTCCTTTGATAAAAATTGATAGCTAAGGTACTAAGATACTTGTCTCGTTTAAGCTTCTATATTTTCACAAAAATAAAATCGCTCAAAATCTTTTGACGTAGGACTACGTTTATGTTTTCTTCACCATTGTGCAAATTCAAAATACAGAAAATAATACCGTTCAAACAGGTTATGAACATTGATAACTCAATCATTTTGAATTGATTTTCAATATCATTACACAAACTGCTTGGAAATATTTCTACGCATATTTCAGATTGAAACTTCAGTTAGGAACGAAAATCATTGTCATGGTTTCCTTTAGCAAATAAGACAATTTCGTCTGTACACGGTTTTCATAAGATTTCTGGGTTCCAATGAGTGCGTTCGCATTTAATAAAATTACTCATACAAAAAAAAATTCTGTATCGAATAGACTCCATCCTTATAGAATTATTTATCAATGACATGAACATAAACTTCAGTTGTAGTGATGACTGTCTCGTTTGAGCCAAATATTTTTCACTTGCCTGTCATTTTGCTGATCAGTAAAGGACAAGCAGTCACCGGGGGCTAGGTTATTGTGGATAAGGTGGGTGAGGAAACAGATTACAGCCCAGTTCGTTTAATATTTTCATTGATTTATATCACGGTGCATTGTCTTGGTTAACGGTGATATTTTTGTTCATTTTATGAGGCCGTTTTTTACTATTTCACACATCAAACGCATCAATGAATCAATGTACTAATCACTTTTGAAGGTACTTTCTAGCACCAGGTAGTCGATTTTAATTATACCTCAGGCATCCAAAAACCAGACGCCATGATTGTTCAGCTACCTGTTACGTTTTCGAGTGGCTTTCCTATTATGAATGCTGGTTTGACTCCGGATAAACATAGTAGATCCATGTTTCGTCCACTGTTTCATACAAACGCATTGTGAGCGAATGCGACACCCATTTGGAAAAGATGCCTAGATTTTCGTAGAAGATCGTAGAAGAACTTCCAGTTCATGTGCTAACCATCTCAGAACATCTAATCTAACGAACTTTGATTTTGCGTTCGTACATTATGATTATTAAAATTTGCTTATTTTTTCCGGTTGACTGTTTCATTTGGCCACGCTCAAAATCGGAACTCCACAAACCTTTATTTTTAATGTATCCGAGTGAGGGAAATACTTCTCAAGCTAGTGCTTGGCTTGCGCTGATTTTTACCTTTAAAAAGCAATGTTTTATCAATACACGGGTTTCGTTATTTCCATTTTTCATAAATGAATTTGTAACATCGCTTATATGTAACGTCACTTATATTCAGTGTTTGTGATGCTATTGATGTGAAAATTTGACACATGTTCTCTGAAAGTTGGTACTTTCGAAAAATGCGGCTGGACTGTTCATGGATTTGATTTATGCGCCGTTCGACTCACGCCACATTTTGATCGAAGATAGGTTGTTTCTTTGTATTCAAGAAAATGCTGGATGACCTGGAACCAAAATTCTCCAAGAAATAATATCGAAATTTTGCAAACACGAATAAGTTAAAACGGATCACAAAACACTGCTGCCTTTGTATTGAAAACAAATGTTGGCATTGATTTTGAAACTAGCTGGGTAGTCCAACGTTACATGCAATATTTTATAGAAACAAAATATTAAGAAAAAAAAGACCTTGCACTTTTACGGGATAAATATAATTTCCGTTACAATAAAGGAATACACTGGCACCGTAATTTACGCGCATAGCCGGGGTGCGTAAATTAAATTTCGCGTAAATCAAATGAAGCATCGCGTTATTTCAAATTTTTCGCGTAAAAAAAGGTTTTTCAAATTTCATGTGATTTTAGTATAAATAAAATGAACAATCCTGCTACGTCCGATGCTTTAGCGCTTGGTGGCCAAGGTCCAAGAACTACTTGGAATATTGTCCTTAGGGACTACACTGTTTCACAGCAAGAACTACAACGACGAATGTCTTTTTTGCTTGTAGTTCAAACTTTTAGAGCTACACATTGCTTACTTGTCTATTTATAGCTGTTCCAAGCAGGTTCCCAGCCGTCCAAGAACTTCAGTGAAAACAGATCTTAAGATCTATTCGAGCATTCAGCAGACCGAGAACGATAAGTTTGATAATACACTTTGTTACACAGGTAGATCTCAAGGCCTAAACTCCAGGAAGTTTTCGGATAGATCATCGGTTACGTTGGTAGACCTTGAGGCCTTTCCGAGGAGGTTTTAAATGAGCAAGTTCTTCTACAGATCTTATCATAAATTTTCTGTAAATAGTCCTACGAATACATACCGCACTCAATAGTTATATAAGAGCGATTATATAAAATATTTGTTTTCCAGATAATTCTTGGATGCCCACGCTCTTATTTAGATTATTTGAAATTAAACAATTCATTAATGTACATTTCACAATATTCAATTCCCTGAAGCATGTTTTTTGTATATGTATTTAAATTGAAATTTTCATCATTATTCAAAAACCTTTTTTTACGCGATCATCGCGTAAATTAAATAAAAAATCGCGTTGTTTCAAATAAAACGCGTGAAAAAAATCGCTTAAATTGCGGTTTTAGTGTACTTGAAAATAGTGGGTCGTTTCCCCCGGTATGAAAAATTACCCACCTGAGTTTTACATGTTTCACCGGCCCTGTGTAACGGTATAAAAAGTCGTGTTTTATGTTGCTTCCAAGCATTGCTTTTTCATACAATGCACAAAACTCTTACTGCTGGAATAGGGGGAAAAGTCGCTTACCTAAAAATGTCGATATCTCCGTTAAAAATGGACGGATTTTAACAATCTATGGCTTGTTGGATAGCTATTACCGTGCGGAATCTAAGTCTTAAAATATATTCTGTTTTGAAGGTCAATTGTGACAGATACTGTCAAAAAACTGAACATTTTGACATAAAACTTCGTATAACTCAAAAAGTAAACATCCTATCTCAAAACCATTCAATAGCGTTCTGGGTGACGGGGAGACCTTTCAATTGCGACTAGTTTGATAAAAATCGGTTCAGCTATCTCTGAGATCTCGACCTCTTAGTTGACAACACACATACAGACATACACACACATATACACACACGGACATTTGCTCAGTTCGTCGAGCTGAATCGATTGGTATATGACATTCGGCCCTCCGGGCCTCGGAAAATTTTTCTAAAGTTTGAGCGAATTCTATAAAAAAAGGTAAAAGTATCGCTCTTCAAAAGAAAGTCAAGACCAATTTTGGATAAGTAAAGTATGCGAAGTGGCATTTGCAATGTTTTGATTTAGAGTGCGTGTTCAATCACAGGTGGTGACTTTTTAGCCCTCTCATTTACATGATAAGGTTACTACCGTTGGTTTCAGATAAAATTGATGTAGGGGTTATTGATCGGCGAACAGGAGAAGAGGTACTCAAAAACGAACTTACCGGAACTGGAATTAGTTTCAGTAAGTGTTCAAAAATATTCATTTACTCTGTGTTCATTTTTTTCGGTTTTCAACGATATCAAACAAACTTATGAGATTATGAGAGGACAATGAATATGAAATTATAGAGCCATAGTACTCAAGGAAGAGCAAGGATGTGTAAATAAATTTTCAATTTTCTTTTGTAGACCCTTAACTTCGAACTTCATAGCAGGATAACGAAAACGTTAATATTGCCGTCGAGGAGAGGAGAATTAAATTTAGTTTGAGCTTCTAGGACTGAAAATTTTAATCATATTTTAATCATGCAAATTTCAAGGTTCACATTGCTTTCAATGTGAGACATGCATACTATCCCGTTAGCTCTATTATAGTTGAACATAGAACTAATTGGATTAATGATCAAAATCTACATGAGTAATCTGTCACTGTCTCTGCAAATTTTGTTTTGGTCAATTAGGATAGGATCGATTGTAGAAGGGTTTCTCGCAGAAAAGAGACAAGTTGGGCTGTTTGGAATCAAAATTGAATAGTAACTAGAGATGGATTGATTACGACAATTCTGGTTACTTGGCAGTTATTCTATGAAGTACGTTTAGCATTAAGATCAGCTGTTACGAAAAATTTAAAACGATATCTTGTGAGCTTTTGCCAATCGTCAATAATCGAATCTTGAAGTTCAGTGAAAAATTACAACCAATATTTCTGGTAACATGTCATCAGTCTACCAAAGTTTCTTCAAGTTTCCTTTTATCCAAGAACCAAAAATAACTAGAACGTTGTTTTTTCCTACACCTCACACTCCAACTTTCTAGTGAAAGGATAACATTTTTGAAGCCACTTTTTTGCAGCACCTGTCTCGGAGAATGTCTAGCCGTTCGATTGGACTTGTTTCGTGTTGTAACCTAATCAGCCGGACCATAATCGGGTTTGCACCGTTCACCAGCAACACTTTGGCTAACATCGTAATTTCGACGGAATGCAGCCAACCATCAAAATAACGACCGCGGCCGTTCGATGTCGGCTGAAAAGAAAGCCGCTGCCCGCTAGCCAATCTGTTCGTATGTGATAATTGATTTGAAATCGAATTCATTTCCCCATCGATCGCGTACTCGTGTTTTTTTTTGTTGTTGCTGCGAGAAGAACGGTAGGACGAAAGGAAGGAAGGAAGGCAAGTAGGATGGTTGGAAGGAAGGAAGGAAGGAAGGAAGGAAGGAAGCACAAGTGAGTACGCAAGTAAGATTCGAATGGGGCGGACGCCGGAAAGAACCGATCAACAGGCAGGCAGCGGCGGCGGCGGCGGTTGCTGGCGGTTCCGAAGAAGCACTAATGAAACAATATGCTTTTTAAATGGGCTTAATTTCATTTTTTGTATCTGCCTTTTGGCGGGTTGTTTCACTTCATCGCAACAGACAACAAAAGAAGCGCAATTATAAACGATAAAGTGCAAAAATGATCAATTATACTTTTCGCGGTTTGCCGTTGCTGTGGTGTGCAGGCCGTCGAAAAGCTGGTTTTGTACGTACACACTAGAGAAAAAAGATCGTTCGACGGCGGAAGCTGAAGCTTAAGCGGCTGCTGTTGCTGTTGCTTCTGCTTCTGCTGGGGGGGGGGGTTACGCAATTCGGTGGGGCGTGGTCGACATTTTTATCAATGAACCTATTTTTCTGAATGCCGCCGATCACTGGCAGATGCGGATGCTGCCGGCTGATGCTGTACTACGGCTGGCGAGAGCTCATGAATGGAATGGAAAAATTATGAATGACATGTTCAGATGTTTTCGTGTCCTTGGTCCGCGGCCAGTCGGGGCAGGTTGACAACTGCTACCAGACTATCATCGAGAGTAATGATGCAATTATGTGACTGGGAGAGAGTGCATCGAACACCAATTGATGCATAATTGATTGATCGTTACATCTCGTAACAGACGTGTTTTTTTTCCTCTCCTGCGTCGAGATAATTTTTTCTGATGGCCCTGCTAAGGCTGCTGCTGCTGTTGCTGTTGTTGTACGAAAACCACACAGCCGTAACATTTTGAATGGAGCAAAAACTGTGCCCTGTCAAGGTCGTATTTTATCACCCCCCTCATTGTGTGCTGCCGTTGGGAAGTGCTCTCGCGAGTTGCACCTGAGCCTCAGCCTTTGAACTAGGGAAGCAAAGTCTCACCTGACTAAGCTCGATGCTTAACTCTCGTCGATGAGTCGATGGCTCGTTGGTTCCCTAGCACTAATCTATCGCAAACAAGCTTCGTGAAAAGTAAAACAGCAATTATTAACAACATTGTTTTACTGTCGATAATGATAGGGAAGCGAAACCTATTCGTAGAGAGTAGTTCTTCCTCCAATGAACGCAACGCAGTTTCAACGGTTGTCGATTTTGACCTTACGCAGAGCCCGTTTCGGAAGGGAGTTGGTAATCGTTCCTAGTTTAATAGTTGCTACCAGGGCGCGCCCGAGTCGAACCGAGCCGAACCAATGGAAACTTTTGGACCGAGGGTTTAAAAGGGCCCATCGGATGTTCCACATTGGGGTTGTTTTGTTTTAGGCTACTAGCTCGTGGCGACCTTGAACCAGGATAACGTAGGAACTTGAGCAACACAAAAAAACACTTATTTTTGCGTAAAAATCATACTTGGTTTGCCTAGGAAATACCATTCGTTCTAGAAGATAGAACTTGCGTTTCGATATTTAGTAAAGTGAACATGTCTAAACTCTTGTCAAAACAAGTTCAGCAGAATTCCATAGAATTCGGGTTGTTGCTTACGGGAAACCTGCTACATTAGTCGCGACTTGTGAAGGTTGATTTAAATAACTTGAAAGTAGTGGATTTCAGTGCGAAAGGCAAGGAACGCACAGATCAATCTAAAAAAATTGAAGATACAACAAGTGTAGAACGAAGACGATACCCCATCCTTGAAATTCAAATTACTGAGAGGATAAACTTTAGTTTCTAAAGATTGTCCCAGAAAGTATGGACGCAATCAAAAACCGCTGCCATTTCGCAATGGTTCAGAATCTGTCAATTTGTATGGTTGCGTCCTGTTGTTTACACTCTTCTCGAACCACTTGTGCAGTTGTTTATTCGTTTTCATTAGTTTGTTTCGACATGCGTGGGCTTTCAGCAGAACAACGTCGAAAAATTGTGTACAAATGGTGCACAAAACGCGGACTGTCACTGAGAAAGATAGCAAAAATGGAAGGAGTAAGGGAAAAAACCGTGCGAAATGTAATCAGGAAGTTTGGCGATGATAACACCTTTGAGGATAAACTGAAAACGGATCGAAAAAAGGTCCCGCTAACCCTCATTTGGATAAACGTATACCGAAGGCGTTCGACCAAAAGAAGGAGGTTTTAGTTCGGGATGTGGTCAAAAAAGTGGGCACTTCGAAGTCAAATGTTCTTCGTGCTAAAGAACGTATGAATCTTCGAACCCATAAGAAGCAGAAACAACCAAAACGTAGTCCGAAACAAGAAGCATCGATCAGGCCGAGGCACAGTGATGCCAAGGTGGCAGAAATCCAAAAAATAAATTTATTTTTTTCCTGCACTGTATTAATGTTTTTGAATTCTCAGATAAGTGAAGGATTACAGTTTAAAGTATAAAAATTTTTGAATAAGAAATAATCTCTCTATATCCTCTCAAAGATAGGGTATTGTAAATTTTCTTTTCATCCTTCCATACAAAATATATGGCGCAATGACGATGTTCACAGAAACAAGGGCCAGACTTTTGTAGCTGAAGTCGGTGTCAATAAAATTAAAATAAACGACTTTATAATAAATAAAATCAGAATATTTATAGCATACATAACATAAAACACCTATATAAATGTCGTTATATAAATCTATTTATAATATATCAGGGGTTGGAATAAACTGTTAAAGTTTCATGATTTTTAGTGAGAGTATCATTGCAGTACCGTTTTTTCAAAGTATAGTCCATCGTTTTTCAAAGCATAGTCCATCGTTATATACCACCACTAAGACTCGGATACCACGTTTGAAAAATTTCTTTTCCTCAGATTCGAAATTTTTGGTGGTGTCGTAGTATTTGAAGCTGACCTGACAAGTTATGCCCCATGGATTGGAGCAAATGGCAACCGTATGGAACAATGTCAGTTAAAAAATGGTGGCTTGGACAGAACTTTTCATTGCAGCGATTATAAAAATAAGCTTTTACAACTTTCGAAGCATGGAGTCTTGCATTGTCACTATGCCATGAAGATCTTCATATTGCGTCCGCTTTTCATGCAATGCTCTGTCCAAACGCATTTTAGTAGCTCATAATAAATAGCGCCCAGTTGATCCCACCACCAGCACTTTTTATGTTCTCCGGAACTTTCTTGTTGTCCATATAAAAATTCCCAAGTTCGAACCACGAAAACCACTTTATGAATGTTTGCTCAGCGTAATTTTTTTCGTCATTTTTAATTTTACATAGTTTAATAAGATACTTTAACATGATAAAAATCAGCTATTTTTAGTAAAGCGGTAGTATTCAACCAAATTTTATTTTGTATCACGTGTACAACTTTGCTTCCGCCGTTTTTTTTTCCAAAATGAAAAGCTTTATTGCGAAAAAGTGCTTACAGATGTATTATTCAAAGTATTGTCCATCGCTAGCGACAACTTTCTCCCATCTTTCCGTCAATTTTTCGGATCCCGGCTCGAAAAAAGGAGTCCTCTTTTGATGCTATCCATGAAGCAATCCATTTTTCCAACTCTTCGAAGGATTGAAAATGTTGATCTGTCAGGCCATGTGCCATCGAACGGAATAAGTGGAAGTCAGAAGGGGCGACATCTGGGGAATACGGCGGGTGGTGCAAGACTTCCCAACGCTGAGTTTCCAGGTACTTTTTGACCACTTTTGCGATGTGAGGCCGAGCATTGTCGTGTTGGAGGATGACTTTGTCATATCGCTCTTGATATTGTGGCCGCTTTTCTTTTAGGTGATTGGTTTCACCCGGTTTTAAGAGCTCTTCATCAAGCAATGCTTCTAGTTGTTCATCTTTGAAGGTTTCGTCTCTTCCACCACCATGTTTGTCTTCGACATCGAAATCACCATTTTTAAAACGTTGAAACCACTCCCGACATGTTCTTTTACTCAGAGCAGCATCACCATAAGTTTCTGAGAGCATTCGATGCGCTTCAGCTGCATTTTTTGCGAATTGTAACAGAAAAGTAAAACTTCACTCAAATGGCGAGAATTGGGCACATAAACAGACATTTTCGAGCGTGAATAATACGAAAACAAGAACAACTGTCACTGAAACGGCGATGACAATTCGTTAGGCTCACTTTAAAGGCATTATCATCTATGTATTTTGACCAGCCTCAGCCACCTGTCGGAAAACGGTGGAAGCAAAGTTGTAGACCTGATACTTGTGTTTGTGTTCTTTCATAAAATCGAAAAACTTAAAAAATACCAAATGCAGAGCATTTTCCAAAAATTAATATTTTTGTTAAAAACAAAAAAAAAAACACTTTTTTGATTGTTACTCTCCCATCTTCAATCATACTGCAATAAACTACATCAGTAGTATGTTACAACATATCAGGAAATAAAAATATTAAAATAAGCATTTCTGGAGAAAATTGATGTTTTCAAGATATAAGGAAAAGTTTTTTTTTTCTGTGTATACATTTTCCACACAGGTTTAATCATTATTTGAAACATTAGTTAAAGGTCCAATTCAATCACGAAATAAATAAAAATACACAAGTTAATTTATTAAAAGAAGTCGTCATTTTCCGGTCCATAGCGAACGGTGCATCATGTCACTTTTAGGTGAATCGAATATTTTTTCATACATTTTCAACACGAAAATATATTCAGAGACTTCAAATTATTAATAAAAAATCATCCAGCTGACGTTTATCGACGTATTTTTGGTTTTTGCCATCTTTTGTATGGAGAGGCATCACTGTGCGAGGGTTCGAAAGCTGTACAATACGATTCTTGCTGGAAATTTGAACTGCATAATCATGGACGGCGAAACCTACGTGAAACTCAATTACAAATCCTTGCCGGGACCACAATATTATACGGTGCGAGAAGGGCAAGTGTTAAACCAGTCCGAGACATCGATTGAAGTCGAAAAATTTGGTAAGAAAGCTATGGTCTGGCAAGCAATTTGTAGCTGCGGTAAGATTTCGAAACCCTTCATCACCACTGCTTCAATGATCAGCGAAATATACATCAAGAAATGTTTACTAAAACGACTTCTACCCATGATTCGAAGCCACAAGGATCCTGTTGTCTTCTGGCCAGATCTTGCTTCTTGCCACTACTCGAAATCAACGGCAGAATGGTATACTACCAAAAATGTCACTTTCGTCCCAAAAGACATGAATCCACCAAATCGCCCACAACTTCGACCAATTGAGGAATTTCGGACATTAACGAAGGCACATCTTAGGAAACATGTCTCGGGTGCCGAAACCATTCAACAGTTCGAAAAAGATTGGAAAAAAGTATCAAAACTTGTCGCCAGGAAGTCTGTACGGAATTTAATGAGGAACGTTCGCAAGAAGGTGGGCCAGCTAGTCTACAATGGCTAAGTAGCAAATGTTGAGAATAATATTCTGTTGTTGTGGTCTAATATTATCAGTATATCGGGTAAAATTTGAATATCTAACACTTGTGAATTATTTACAGTGAAATCAAAGTGCGTCCATACTTTCTGGGACAGTCTTTAAAATCATAAAATAGCTAAAGAACAACGCACTCATTGTTCACGTTGCACGTATTGGTGCGTACCGGTGTTGTTTTGTCATTCTATATGGCGGTTTGAAAGCTTTGACACTCATCACCCTATAACTGCAAAACCGGAAGTCGGATTCGGATGAAATTTCACAGTAGCTTTTTGAACAATGTGAGCTTTAATTTAAGCTAGATTTGTGAAAATCGGTTCAAGCATCGCTGAGATATCAAAGTGAGTTCTATTTTTTTGGAGATTTTCTTGACTATTTTCGGAGCTTCCGGAACAGGAAAAAAAGGGGACAGTGTTGCCGAATCAGGTTTATATATCCACAAACTAACAAGTTCTGCAAACTAGCAGAATTCATCAGACAGTTTTATGGGATCTGTAAGTGTTTTTTTACCACCGTTAGTGGAAAAATACTCATGAAATTGATAATTTTACACTTATCACGTTTTAGTTCCGGAACCGGAAGTCGGATCCGGATTAAATGTTCTAGAATTTTTTAGGAAACCATAAGATCTTTCATTTGAATCTTAGTTTGTGCGATTCGGTTAAGCCGTTTCGGAGAAAATTGGGTGCATTTTTGTTCTCTAATTTTCACGAACTACCCTGTATCTCCGGAACCAGGAGTCAGATCGGGATGAAATTCAATGAGAGGATATGGGATCATGAGTCATTTCATTTGATCCTGGTTGTGAAAATCGGTTCAGCCATTTCCGAGAAAAGTGAGTGCATATTTTTGTTACATTCATACACACGACATTCGGTCTTCCGGGCATTGGATGAAAAGTCGGTTTTTACAGTGATTGCAAAGCCATGAACAGAGAAAGGCAAAAGTACGAAAACCTTTTTGTTGAATTTGTTAACAATTTCGAAGGACATTCAACAATAATTGATGCTAACTCGTAGTATTGGTAGCTGAAAAATTTTCTTATAGTAATTTCAATATGTTTCGAGGAATTGGAAGCTCTATCATTGGATTTATAAAGCGACTTCAACAATTATTCAGAGTATTGAATACAGAGATATTAAATTAAGATTCAGTATAGATTTGACACCGATAACAACGAATTTATTGGTAGAAGCCATAATAATCAATGAAACTCCATGGCGTCTAAACTAGAGCCATACTAAGAGTGAACTTTAGAGATTTGCGGTTATGCTAATCACGACCACCGATTATTAAAGTCATTCCAATGCAACAATAAAATTTGGTTTATTTTTCCTGTTGTCGCAGAAAGTTGATGACATTTTCACAGAATGTTTTAAGTGGGAACGAGACAAAAAAACAAAACAGTCATGAATACCGTAAAGTCATTGAATTATACTTTAAAATTAAAATACAGACAGAAGTTTAGGTACTTTAAGTTCAAAATTCAAGCAGAATTTAGTTCGCTCTCAAACCCTCCGCTCTCTAGTTTGATCAATCTTGATTATTTCAATATTAGCATTTTCAAGCTTTAAAATGTAACAACTTCGAAGCAGGTAGCCAGGTAGAACCTGGACACTTAAACTTGCTGCTAATTAATTATAGCTACTAAAAATGTATTCCTATCCGATCCTGGCGATCTTTTCTAGCTCTGTGCAAATGTGCAACCGTCGGACGTCGAAAAATAGTCGCAATCCGGCAATGGAAACCCCTGTGCCACCTGCCAGCCACAGCACCGGCAGGCCCCGGTTCGGTGCCACCGAAAACTAGCGAATTCGAAGCCGCAAACCAAACAGGTTTTACTGGTTGCGGTTACTCAGGCAATAGAAATCATCCACTTGGGCCGCGCGGCGATCGTCAGCCAATCTGTGCGCGGCGATTCAACTATCCAAACGACCTAGCGAACGGCTGCTGCCAAAAAATTTGATCATGTGCACAGGTTTTGCACTCGCTTAGGACCCCGCAAACTGGTCCTCGCTGGACCCGGCTATTGTGCGGTTTTTGGTCCGGTCCAGCGGTTGGTATATATTTGAATAATTTAATAACTGAATCATAAAAAGTTTTGTGCAGTTTCGGTCATTTCATCTGATTAGTACTGTCCGCTTGGATGGCGGCGATGCAGACCCGCGTCGAGCTAAACCGCACCGCACCGCACCGCACCGCAGCGCATTGAATGCCGCGCACTTTTGGAGGCCAGATTTCGATCGTCAAACCAAACATGCAAACCGGGTGCTCAAATCCTTTCACTTGATTCGGTTCATCAGGTAGCACAGGCTTGGACCGCTGACGGTTTAATTACCTTCAGACTTTGGCGAATCGGATCGGTTTTCGGGGTGCGGAAAGATCGGATTTGTAGGAAAAGTTGATTCAGCTAGTTGAGGCGGTTTTATGATGTGGGTTTGAAACTGAACGCATTTTTTTTTGGTTAATCTAAAACAGCTAGATTTTAGTGTAGCAGAAAATAAGATATGGTTAACAATTTTTCATTGCGTCGTTTTGCAGATTCTCTTCTTAAAATTATTGTATTTATTACAGTTTTTATAAATTTGAGACCGGCACTAAAAATAGAAAGTTCTGATCAAACAACCAACTATTGTCTGTATAATTTGAACAGCAGTTGATCACCTTTTACGTCGGTCAATTGTGTTGCTATATTATGTCTACAAATTGTTTGTGTCAAATCAGATCAGCTTGAAACTGGAACAAAGGGCTTCCCAGATACAATGTTCTTAAATGTAAAGAATTGAAGGTATTTTACGTAAATTTCGACCTAACTCGACAGATTAAATTAATAATAAGAAATCGTGCAGAAAATTGCTCGTAATTATTTCGGAAACCTTAGAATTGGTTTGGATTTGTTTTGTAGTTAAAATGTAATTGCTATTTGTGATAATTAAAACTGAAAACTAAAAACTAGTTAGAAGTCAAGAGATAACATTATGAAACGACAAGGTCAGTATTAAAACAGGCGGCAAATTCATTTTTGCGTTAGGTAATGAGTCTGAATGGCTCATGCTGTCTTTATAACGTGTTTCAAGTTTCCTGGAGAACTAAAAGTTTCAACAAGAACGTTTCACATGTCACTGCGAATAAAGTTTGAGAAAATAGTTTTTCACATTCTGAAAAAAGTGTTCGGATAGAAAAAAAAGTTTTGTCGGTTTAATCACTTCTGCAATTATATCTCAGGAACCGGAAACTTTAGCCATAAGTTTTTCCCTTCGTGCAAGGCAACCATTCGTCCCTTTATTTCTACGGGAGCCAAACTAAGTATCTGACAACAAACCGTGAGTATTTGACAACAACAAGTGTCGAGACGTCGGAGAATATTTGTTTCGAACAATTTTCTGATGCGAGATAACATGGCAATGGGTCGATATGAGTTGTGATTGGAAGCTGGTTTCCCCGGCTTTTGAATGGCGATAACTTTTACTTGCCTCCAGTCAGGTAGAACAATGTTTAGCTCAAGAAATTTTGTTGAACAATTCCAACAAATGTCTTTCCGCGAAGTCGGGCAGATTCTTCACCAAGTTGAATTTAATTCTGTCCAACCCAGGAGCGTTATTGTTACAAGACAAGAGTGCTAAAGAAAATTTAATCATTGAAAAGGGGCTATCAATGGAACCATTATTTAAGGGAGATTCCCGAATGATGCTCTGCGTGGGAACAGAATCTTTCCTAGCCAAATCAAATATCCATCGGTTCGAGTATTCCTCATTCTCATTTCCCACGTTACGATTCCTTATTCGTCTGGCCGTGTTCCAAAGAGTGTTCATTGAGGTTTGTCCAGACAAACCTTCTACAAAATGTCTCCAATAGCTACATTGTTTGGCCCGAAGTATGCTCTTGTACTTGGATTCTAAAACCAAGAATTTTCCAAAATTCTGTTTAGCATCGGAGCACTCTTTGTCCCATCAAGGGCTGGGAAGCCTTCTGCTAGTCGTTGGACCAGGAAGTGGATTAATTTGGGCTTATTCTGCGGCCTCCAGAATCGAACAAACGAGGAAGTCATATTCTTCAAGTGGGGGAAGCTCTTCCATTACTTTAAAATACTAGAGATACTACTTTGGTATTTATTCTAGTCGATATTTTTGTCAAATTATATGGAACATTAACTGAAATGGCAATCCAATTGCTACTGCTAAGCGAGACGATGATTGGGAAATTATCATTATCGTGTAAATCAGGAAATATTTTTCAGGTGCCATCTAGTCGAATTGAAGTCGAGGTCTTGAGATCCGTGTCATGCTACCCATATTCAATACCGTCATGCTAAAATTGTCGCAAATATTATATATTAGAGATGATCTGCTATCATTGTAAACGGAACCCCACATAATTCCGTGCGAATTGAAATTTCCTGAAATCAATCATGGAGCAGGAAGGGCTTCAACAATTTCATTAAGCTGTCCAACTTGAGCTCTTGGAGGAATATATACCGAAGCAATGCAAATGTCATTTCCTTTAATGTTTATTTGACAAGCAACAACTTCTATACTAGAAGTCGAAAAAATGTTTAATCTATAAAAACGAATAACATTTCTTAATTCCTAAAAGCACTCCGCCATACGTAGACTCTCTATCGAGACGTATAATGTTAAAGTCATTAAAATTTAAGGCTATGTTTGAAGTAAGCCATGTTTCGCACAAAGTAAATACATAATATTTTTGACTATGCAATGCAACTTTAAATGAATCAAGTTCAATTCCACTGCAGGGCAGTGATTGAATCTTTTGCTGCGGATGATAAATTATCCATCAAATGATACAAACCCTGAGAGAATGGGACATTGAGCATAAACCTCCTTCAAAAAAGTTCTAGCTATTGGAAGGAATGCCGTTATAAGGATCTTCAAGGGATTGATGTTGCTGTTGTTGTTTGTATCTATATTCTAATTTTTGTTTCTGTTGTTGTTGAAATTTCCATAATTTTGCTGTAGCCTCTTACGATGTCTCCGCCTGGGGTTTGCTTTTTCTGCTTGTTGCAGCCGCCGAGTGCATAGTTTCTTGTCATACTCATTCCAGACTCGTTTTCAATTGTTTTTTGATTCCGATGAAGCACCCGCCACTGTCCCAGGCCTTAAATTACCTCCGCTGTTTCTGAAGTTGTAATGTCTAGTTCAGGAGTACAGTTCAATAGTTCTTCTTATAAGCTTGGATGGACGAATTTCTTCTCTAGCGTTGGGTTGGAAAATCCTGACGATAAAAATTTAACTTTGTCCATAATTTGGTGGACGTCATCATTTGCGTCAGCTTCGATTCGCAATTCTAATTCGTCGAGCAGTAAAGCAGTGCAATTTTCATTTATTGCCTATTCATTAGTATTCATTTGTATTAAAGTTTCAGGCATACTTATGACTTCTGGTAGTAGTGGAGTGATCTTTTATTTTCGGTTGAAGCATTTATGTTGGCCAGTTCCGTTGGAATGTCGGTCAATAAGAACACGATATAATTGAAAGATTGGTTCGACATGGCCGTGGGTTTCAAAGACTGTCCCAGAAAGTACGGACGCAACCAAAAACGGCTGCCATTTCGGAATGGTTCAGAATCTGTCAATTTTTATGGCTGCGTCCTGTTGTTTACACTCTTCTCTAACCACTTGTGCAGTTGTTTATTCGTTTTCATTCGTTTGTTTCGAAATGCGACTTTCAGCAGAGCAACGTCGAAAAATTGTGTACAAATGGTGCACAGAACGCGGACTGTCAATGAGAAAGATAGCAAAATCTAAGGAGTAAGTGAAAAAGCCGTGCGAAATGTAATCAGGAAGTTCGGTGAGGATAACACCTTTGAGGATAAGCCGAAAACGGGTCGAAAAATAGGTCCTGCTAACCCTCAGTTGGATAAACGTATACTGAAGGCGTTCGAGCAAAAGAAGGAGGTTTCAGTTCGGGATGTGGCCAAAAAAGCCAAGTCAAATGTTCTTCGTGCTGAAGAACGTTTGAATCTTCGAACCTATAAGAACCAGAAACAACCAAAACGTAGTCCAAAACAAAAAGCATCGATCAGGCCGAGGGTTCGAAAGCTATACAATACGATTCTTACTGGAAATTTGAACTGCATAGTCATGGACGACGAAACCTACGTGAAACTCGATTACAAATCCTTGCCGGGACCACAATATTATACGGTGCGAGAAGGGCAAGTGTTAAACCAGTCCGAGACATCGATTGAAGTTGAAAAATTTGGTAAGAAAGCTATGGTCTGGCAAGCAATTTGTAGCTGCGGTATGATTTCGAAACCCTTCATCACCACTGCTTCAATGAACAGCGAAATATACATCAAGGAATGTTTACAAAACCGACTTCTACCCATGATTCGAAGCCACAAGGATCCTGTTGTCTTCTGGCGAAATCTTGCTTCTTGCCACTAATCGAAATCAACGGTAGAATGGTATTCTACCAAAATGTCACTTTCGTCCCAAAAGACAAGAATCTACCAAATTGCCCACAACTTCGATCAATTGAGGAATTTTGGGCACTAACGAAGGCACATCTTAGGAAACATGTCTCGGCAGCCAAAACGATTCAACAGTTCGAAAAAGATATGAAAAAAGTGTCAAAACTTGTCGCCAAGAAGTCTGTACGGAATTTAATGAGGAACGTTCGCAAGAAGGTGCGCCAGCTAGTCTACAATGGCTAAGTAGCAAATGTTGAGAATAATATTCTGTTGTTGTAGTCTTATGTTATCAGTATATCGAATAAAATTTGAATATCTAACACTTGTGAATTATTTACAGCGAAATCAAAGTGCGTCCATACTTTCTGGGACAGTTTTTAGGTGTTGAATTAGAGTATGATTTGAATTCTATTATAGATTGATTTGTTTGGAATAGTCCAAGAATATTAATCATGAATGTGCGTAATAGTTCTTCATTATTTTGCTTCCTCAGATTCTTAGGCTCCTCAGTAATACAGTAAAGGACGATTATCGTTTAGTGCACAGTTGGTAAGGTCGCACTTCAATATGCTGCACTGTGCGAAACAAATTTAGAGTTGACAATAATAAAAGTAAATAAGTACTAAGCAACACATGGGCTGAAAAGTCCTGGGCCTAACACAAAGATGGGGCTAGTGTTAGTACAGTCAGTTTTTCAGTTAATACGAACCTTGAAAAGACAGCTGTTAAAATTTCATTATATTCTATTTTTTAGTATGTGAGTTATTGTGCTAATAGTGACACTACATTTGTTATTTCCAGAACAATGGATCAAAAACAATTTCGTGTTTTGATTTTACACTACTTCTTGATGGGAAAAAATAATGTTCAAGCAAAGCAATGGTTTGAAAAGTGTTATGGAGACTTGGCTGCATCAGAAACAACAATAAAACGTTGGTTTGCTGACTTCAAACATGGTAACACCAGAAAACATAAAAAAATTTCACAAAATCGTTTTGAATGATCGAAAAGTGAAGTCGTGTGTGTTAGCTGACATCGTAAAGATATCAAAAGAACGTATTGGTTTTATATTGCATGAACATTTGACAATGAGAAAGCTCCACCGTATTCGCCAAATTTGGTTCCCAGCAACTACTGGCTGTTCGTAGACCTGAAAAAATATGCTCGCCGGTAAGAAATTTCGCACGAATGAAGAGGTTATCGCTGAAACTAAGGTCTATTTTGAGGCAAAAGATAAATTATTTTACACAAGTAGTTTTGAAATGTTAGAGCGGCGCTGGAATGATTGCGTTGCTCTTGATGGAGATTACGTTGATGAATAAAGTTACCAAAAAATCGTGTTCTTACTGTTAGACCCGGTGAATTTTTAAGCAGATAAATAGCGATTCACAGCACACTATCAGTTGAACAGTTCTAACAGTTTAAAGGGTTTTCCCAAAAGCACTATCTATCTATCAATCTATGTATAAAAAATGCAGAAATCATTCTTTGTAATCGCATCACGTAAGAACGGATGAACAAATTTACCTGATTCGTTTTTTTTTGTTTGAACAGGTTTTACCCCCGCCGGGTTCGTACATCAAAAAAATTAAGAAAACTTGCCGGAAAAGTGTGAAAAATTCATAAAATTGTTTTGTATGGACAATGGAATTTTCCGTTGAAAAAGTCGCCAATGCTTGCTAGATCTATGATTGGTGTTTGGCCCGCAACGTGTTGCATAAGTTTTTGGACGTCGGAGAACAAAATACCATCTCATCGAAAAAATCGTTTGGCGCGCAGCGAGTAGTTTTGTGTAGAGATTTCACATGCATACTAGATCCATTCTTTATTACGAGCCACGTGCTTAATTGTGTATCAAAATTATTGCTTGCCAAATGACTCAATGACGGAATGCATATGACTGTTCTTAAAAAGCCACTGTAGGCAGAAGAAAAAGGTCTGATATTTACCAGTTGATGAATTGTGTTAAATGGAGTCAGATGAATAGTATTGGTCATCGTGGGCGCGAGTTAAAAAAAAAATTTTTGAATGAATCAATGAAAAGATTTTTCTGTAGACGCGCTAAGGCCAAACTAAGAGATTTTCCTTGCATTTTGCTTTCTAATGATTTCGATTAAACTAAGCGCACACAATAAGTGGCAACTAGATATCAATATTCAAGATGATTAACATAATAGATTGAGATTGCCATTTTATGTTTCATATTCGTTGAACAATGTTCAAATCGGTGAGATCAACATCAAATTAAAATTTAAGCGTCGTCTCTCCAAGAAACCAAAAATTTCACAGTACCTGAAAAATATCCACTTTACTATAGCTCTAAAGAACGCGTGGAACTTTTTGGCAACTTGGACGTACAGAGAAAAAAAGCGGTACAAGGAACTGCTTCAAAGTTTGTTCTGTTTCGTTGGGTGAACATTCAAGTATGATTAATCCCTTAAAAACGGACGTATGCAGACTAAGTCAAATTTTTTTGTACGAACTTTTGGTTACTTGGACTAAATACAAATTGTAAATATGTATGTCCTACTCCACCGAATGAACAAGTCTAGAAGAGTTCAGTTTATCAATACAAAATTCTGGTTAGTGACATTTTTTGTAAATTATCGAATGGAAGAATTACATCTGGAAGAGAAAACGTGGCACCTTTTGTTTTTTTAATAACTATTTATTGAAATATGAGTTAAAATTAAATTATTAAGATTTAATTTGGGTGTTCAGCCACAAGTGGTGACTTTTCAGCCCTATTATATATATGATTTGGTTATTACCATGAGGACATTATTTGCTTCCGCAATTCTGAGATTTTTGTGTAGGGAAAATTCTAAACCTACTTGTATTGTGTAATGGGGAAAAGGAACTTATATACTAACTTACTAACTAATACAGAGAGCGAATCGATTCAATTGAAGATTGCATCGATTTTTGTTGGAATTTGCTTATAATATTATGTGACATTACATCTAATGGTTCTATATTTGTGAGTCTCATTTGCACTTAACCAGGGAGGACGTTTCAAAATCATTTTTAGAATTTTATTCTGAATCCTTTGAAGCGTTTTCTTCCTGGTGGAACGACAACTTGATGAAATTGGTAGTGCATAAAGCATGGCTGGTATTAAAAATTTGTTTATAAATTGACAATTTGTTTTTCTGACAGAGCTTAGAATTTCTGTTTATAAGAGGATATAAACATTTAATATATTTATTACACTTTGCCTGGATTCCTTCAATGTGATCCTTGAAAGTGAATTTTTTGTCATACGTTAAACCTAAGTATTTAGCTTGATCAGACCATGTCAATTCCAAGCCATTCAATTTGAGAATGTGATTATTGTTTGATTTAAGAAAAGAAGCTCTTGGCTTGTGAGGAAAGATAATTAATTGCGTTTTTGCTGCATTTGGTTTAATTTTCCATTTTGACAGATAATCACTGAAAATATTTAAACTTCTTTGTAGGCGACTGCAGATCACTCTTAGATTTCTACCTGTGGCTAACAGACTTGTGTCGTAGCGATTTCTGACAACCAACGGGTAGATTTGGAAGATCAGAAGTGAAAATAATATACAAGATTGGAGCTACGCTCGAACCCTGCGGAACACCACCTCGATTTACAATTCTGATAGCTAACCTGAAGAGTACGATCAATTAAATAATTTTGAATCATTTTGATCAAATAAATAGGAAACTGGAAATCAGACATTTTTGCTATTAATCCTTTGTGCCAAACACTGTCGAATGCTTTTGTCGTGAATACGACTTACTTTACTATGCGGTGCCTTTTCAAAATTTACCCTCTGAGAGAGTGATAAGTTTTTGATCGTGAATATCTCTTGTTGTATCTAACGAATCAACATAATTTTTGCTACACCCCATCGGAAATATGATCACAATTTTATGATAAAATTTTTAGTTGTGTGACATAATCTCAAATAATTCAAAATTAAACTTTTCTGAAATGTTTGGTATAAACGAGTATCAAAGAGGATAATCCATAAGGCGCGTTTGCCTTGTTTCGTATTTTTAAAGCTCATAGCTCTTCTAACTACCAATAGAATCGAAATTTTTCAACTTAAGCGTGTATAGAAAAAGCATTGAAGTATTTCAATAGTACACTATTGAAAAACCTGTCTCATTTGACCTATGTCAACACCAGCCAATCAGAACGCGTTCTGAGGAAGAGAACAAAATATCTGCTGCTGCACAACAAATCGTTCGAAAAAAATGCTCCGAAAAGTGTTGAATATCGTAGTGAGTTCCTCAATTTGGTCCTTCTGAACGCTAGAAACGAATTCCTACAGCATATTGATAATTTCTTTCAATAAATTATGAAAATCCGACATGAATTCTGTATGCGGCTATTTTTATAGCCGTTAGGACCGCCCATTAGTGAATATGCAACAAACGAAATCAGGTAAAAACAAGCCTGTCAACAAAAATTGGATCAGTTTGGATTCTATCGCCACTGCGAGCAGATGTATTTTGTGTCGTTTGCAAGCTAGTTTCGCTTCCGACAAGAGCGATTACGTCACAACTGCCAGTCATTTGCATTGGTGAAAAAGCAACGGTGGAGAGCATTACACAAAATCAGCCGTTCTAATGGCTCTAAAAGTTTTCTAAAGAACTATTAGGATTTCTTGCTCGCAAATCGAAGGGAAATATCCTCAGTTTAGTGCAAATCTAGAACTGTTTGATTTGATTTGTGCACTTTTCGCTGTGTGAAATTCACAGTAATCTAGATCAAGTGAAGAATTCTTTGTTTTGCGAAAAATGTGGAAAAGGGGAATGCTTGCATAATTCATACAATTGATCAACTAATTGATATTCGGAAGTGTTTAGGAACATGTCCGTTGTTTTCGTATTCACGACATCCAGTTATGTCTCTGACATTACCCACCCGCCTTTTTTTCTATGTCTAGAAGAGTAACTCCAGTGGATAACCCAGAAGATTTATTTGCTTTTATCATGTTCGTAACTCTTACAAGTTGATGAGTAGTTGAATGTTCATGACGAAATCCAAACTGCTCTGGTAAAAAAATTGAATTCTCATTTATATGAGACATCATTCTCAACAAGATAATTTTTTCAAAAAGTTTACTAATAGAAAAAAGTAAGCTAATTGGTCGATAACTTGATGTTTCTACTTTTCTTTACGTTTCGTCTTAGACTCGTCAGTGCAGAGCAGTTCAAATTGAACTGCTTATTGCAAACTTAAACAGTTCAACTTGAACCGCTAAGCAGACGTAAAGTTAATGCTATTTGCAAAACACTTATATATTTGGTACCGAAGTACCACGTCTTTCCTGACGTGCCGAACGAAAACGTTGTTTTCGGCTTATTCTGGCCGATGCAGGTATGGTCATTTAGGGGTTAGCCTATGTTTGTGCTTAGGGCACATAACCGTTTTTACTTTTCTTTACGTTTCGTCTTAGACTCGTCAGTGCAGAGCAGTTTCTGATGTTTCTGCTGGGTTTTTATCAGGTTTGAGGATAGAAATTACTTTAGCGTTTTTCCATCTTTTTGGGGAGTAAGCTCATAAAAAACACTTGTTGAAAATTTTAACCAGGAGTCTCAAGGCAACATCGGGAAGATTTTTAATAAGAATATTAAAAATTCCATCACTATCAGGAGCCTTCATGTTTTTAAGTTTCCTAATGATTGACTTAATTTCATTAAAATTCGTCTCAATAATGTCATCTTGTAATAACACTTGAGTTAAAATATGATCATATTTCAGTGAGATTTCATTTTCAATAGGACTCACAACGTTCAAATTAAAATTGTGGACACTCTCGAACTGCTGAGCAAGTTTTTGAACTTTTTCGCCTTTTGTAAGAAGTATTTGATTTCCTTCCTTGAGAGCAGGAATTGGTTTCTGAGGTTTCTTAAGAACCTTAGAAAGTTTCCAGAAATGTTTAAAATATGGTATAATTTGTTCAACTTCTTTAGCGAAATTTTCATTTCGCAAAAGAGAAAATTTATGTTCAATTTCTTTTTGTAAATCCTTAACTATGGTTTTCGTAGCAGGATCACGAGAACGTTGAAATTGTCGTCGACGAACATTCTTCAACCGAATGAGCAGTTGAAGATTGTCATCGATGATAGGAGAATTTAATTTAGTTTGAGCTTTGGGAACTGATCTGTTAGAACCAGATCAATTGTAGACGGGGTTTCCACGGAAGAGAAACAAGTCGGATTACTGGGATGAAGAACTGTGAAGTAACCAGCTGAGAGTTGATTATGAAGTATTTTACCATAACTGTTATTTTGCCTACAATTCCACTGGACATGCTTAACATTCAAGTCCCCTATTACATTAGAAGAATTAAGTGGCAGTTTTCTACCTGTTACCAGAGCGTAACTGTCATTAGAAGAAGATGTTGACGAGGTCGATCTACCTGTCAATAAATTGTTTTCGTTAGAAGACGAATTGGAAGGCGTACCTGTTTTTTGTTTTAAACTCGAAGAAATAAGTGCCTTAGAAGAATTAGGCGTGGCATTTGTAACGGTTTTTTGATTTTCAGGTATGTTCTGTAAATTTAAGGTCGTTGATTTGACTTGTTGTCTAAGCGAACGAGAGTTTAAAATTGTTTCCCTGACAGGACATTTTAAATAATTGGATTAATGATTTCCATCGCAATTTGAACATGAAAATGTATCAGTGGTTTCATTCATTGGACAAACGTCTTTCGAATGCGATTTACCACAATTCAAACATCGTATATCCATATGACAATTTTTGGTTCCATGGCCAAAGCCTTGGCAACGACGACATTGCGTTTAGTATTCAATACGATTATGCCGTTTATAATGTTCCCAATGAATTTTAATGTGGGAAATGAAACGTGCTTTTTTTAAAGTTTTCAAATTGTTTACATCACTTCGATTGAAGTGTATTAGGTAAAGTTCATGGGAAATCCCAGAGCGTGGTTTAGAAGAACCATTCGCTCTTTTTTTCATAAGTATTACTTGGGAAGGGGCAAAACCAAGCAATTCTTTTAGTTCATTTTTTATTTCATCAGTACTTTGATCATTTGATAAGCCTTTCAGGACAGCCTTGAAGAGTCTGTCTTATTTTATGAATATGAATATAATATATGAAGTTTCTCATATGAATAAAATATATGAAGTTTCTCGGACAAATATCGGATAAGACGTTCATAATCTTCCAATCCATCAACCAAGACTCGACATTCTCCTCTTCGTCCGATTTGAAATGAGGCTTTTACTTCCGGGAGAAAAGTAGAAAGCTCAGTACGGAATGCTTTGAAGTCGGAAATCATCACCGTCACTGGAAGCATAGATTGTAGTTTCTTCCCAGAACGACAAGTGTCCATTTTGGGAATTTTTGAAGAATTTTCTTCTATGTCGCTACAATCGGATTCAGGAAGAATCTCGTAAATACCGTTAGACGGCATAGAATCAACGGAAGGGAAATCCGTCCGTTGTCTTATATTTTAACATTCAGATTCTATAAGATCGTGAATGTTATTAGAAAAATGTTGAATAACGGGCTGTGATTTATTCCGTATTGAATTACTATTAGCCTTAGGCTTGTTACCTTTCCGGTTGGACGCAGACATTTTTGAAATGAATGAAATTTTAAATTAAATTAACTAGACTACATTAGTCTTTGATTGGACTCCTAGTTTGGAAAAGTCTTGATAAAGACTGATTTTGTGGCAGTCTTAATAAAGACTGATTAGTTCGAAGAATAGTTCTTTGAATAGCAAGCCTTAAAAAAGGATTAATTTCTTAGTCTTGAAAAAGACTGGTTATATTAGAATATCACTCTTTGTATAGCCTTGAAAAAGACTGAAGCCTTGAATCAATGAAACTCTAGGAAGCCAGAAAAAATTTCCAGGAGCCAAGAGCTATACGCGTGCGGTGCGAACGACTGTTCAACACCGACTGAAAAACCTAGCACCTAGGGATGTCGTAATATCGATAGATTAATCGGGTAATCGATTAATAACCCAGATAATCGAATAAATTTCAATCGATTAGTTTCAAAATTATACTCGATTGTTAAATAATCGAGTAATTCGAAATTTCCGACATCCCTAGTAGCGCCTGATAACCTTTACGTCGAAGCCATTAAAGAGAGAGAGAGAGAGAGAGAGAGATACTTCTGAGAGTAACAGAAGTATTTCACATTTTCACATTAATTTTTATTGATATTTCATTTTTGAGCTAAAGCGAATGTGTGCTGAATTCCGTGATTGTAGGTTAAGTAATCAGACAAATAATGGAGCAAAACGTTAACCACTTGGTCGTTTAAAAATTGTAACAAATAATGTTTGGGCGAGACGAAGTTCGATGGGTCAGCTAGTGATACTATAATAATCATCTCAAACAAGATTAATGTTACTTAAGGCTTTAATGACATTTTCGATTGTACTAAATTGTACTGTATGCAACTCACACTGAAATAAGAAGTATGGTCAATTTACATTTGTTATTTTCTATAATAGACACACTTGGCTTCCGATACCGGAAATAGTGGTCTAAAATTCGTAAATGATTCATGCTTCCATTTCTCATGTAACCGGTAATAGAGTAAATAACATTTCGAGGACTAGAATCAAGTCAATCTCGTTATCGCAGTCGAAGAGTATTTTTCGATTCATGTCAATAGAATCACGGTTTCAACTTGATCTATTCATGAACAGATATTCTCCAAAATGGTATTGCTAGTATTTGACTTCTTGCCTTTTCTCATACAGAAAATTATTGAATGCTACTTTTGAATGGAGGCCATATACCATTTAAAACAGTTCGTTGAGATCGCAAAATGTGTGTACGTGGGTGACTGTGACAAAAATACGCACTTGCTGTTTTTGAAAATTTCCGGTCCCGGAACTAATAAGCAGAAAAATTTTACTTTCAAGAACCTTTTTTTTACCTGTCGATGTAAAAGCGAATACCATTTTTTGATATATACAAATAATTCTTATGTTGTGCATTTCTTGTTAGTAGATAGCAAAAAACCGATTTCGATCAAAAAACTTCAATACTAACTCAGTTAACTTAACTTTCTCAAAGTTGGCTAAACCGATTTTCTCAAGCTTATGTTCAAATGAAAGATTTTATGTTCTCATAGACTGCTTTTGAATTTCTTCTGGATTTTACCTTCAGTTCCGGAGATACACGGTGAAGTTATCCACCGGAACCGGAAGTGATAACCGGATCGATTAAAGGGCATGCAACCAAAAACATTCAATTCCTCTTCTAAGGCCATACAATGGTCCAACACTTTTCCGGTCGGATTTAGTCTCGTGCCATTATTCGGAAGATGTCTATGAGTAGCGCAAGGCTAATATGATCTTCTTCAAACTCGAATTCTCCAATCGCACTGGAACTACGGCCAATTGAGAAGTACTAGGCCATTATGGATCAGGTACTTCGGAAACATCCCACAACTTCCAAATCGGACACGCAAATGTTGGTCCAAACGTTTCACAAAACCTTATTAGTAATTTTGAAAGGAACGAACGAGGAAAAGGTGGAATTCAAAAGCAAACTGTCTGTTAGTTAACTACAGTCAAATTCAAAACCAATTCAAATTGTTGGAGAGCTATTCATTGATTGATAATTTATGTTCGAAATTTCGGCTATTCTAACTAATAAAGAAACTGAATTCGTATCTAAATTTGTCAGCAAAGTTTCTTTCGATAACTCAAATGAAACACGTTTACAATTTGTTCCAAAAATACGTGCTTTGAATATTAAACAAATTCTTGTCGAGTGTCGAGTACTTCAGCAAAGAAAAATACACATATTTATTTCCATTCAAGAAACAAATTTCTCGACAATATGATCGTGCTTCGGTTCTTATCCGTACGGCATTCGTCATCGTCTCGTGTGTGTGTGTGTGTCCGTCCGTCAAATATCTCGACACAGTGCTCTACTGCCTGAAGCAATCGAACCCAGGTGCAGGCGTTCCGACAGTTTAACTGCCCCCTTAAAAATGATCTCCCGAAGCCATCAGAAACAGAAACGCAAACGTTATTCGTAAGTCCACCTTCAGTCCGCGGTATCCTTCCGGAGCTAGAGAAACAGGCACAATTCCGGAGCTGGAGGCGTACGGTTTCGTGACTACGCGCAACAACGACGAACCCGGCTTGCGCGATTGCCCCTACTTACTACCCGTGTGCCTTGCATCACACGTTAATTACCGACAACACCTAGATAATAACAGGTGATCACCGCGAACACATTTTTACGTCTGCACCTCGACGAGCAGCGTCTTCTAGGAGGTCCGAGTGGCAACGCTTGGTATCCTTTTACCACCGCAACTCGGAACCCGTTGCATCCACCATAATGGTAGATTATGGCCCATTTCCCTTGGGTGGCTAATGATCTGGCGAGCGAGCGGGCGATTGCCTGGCGTGAGCGAGACGGCGAATGTTATGGTTGAATTTTTCGCCTCGCATTTTCTCCACTGGTTTTCTCCATTGGGCTTGCTGGTAAAACACACGATCAATTATGTTTCCGTTTCATGTTTTTTATGGGTTTTCTCGGGCAATAAAAAAATTGCAGCTATGGCGCTTTTTATCCCCCTTTGCTGCAGCCATGTACGCAAAATTTGCATTGCAGCCCGAGAGATGGGAGCTCGGTTTATGGGGGGCTAATTCATACTCGTACTCGTACTCTGCCTTGCCATGTTGATTTCGGGTTACATTGTTACGCTGAAAGCTGCTGCTGTGTTACGCACGGTTCTGCTTTTGATTGCAATTATCGGACGCAGTGAACTTCATGCTTTCGGCTCAGAAGTCGGCTGCTTGGGGAGGAGGGCCCTTTGGGCAGACTCTCGCTCAGCTGCAGGATCTCCGATTTACTTTAATATATCTAAAGTATAAGGTTCCAATTATCAGAGTTTCGAAAAATGATTTTTGAAACAGTTCCCTTTATTGCTCTTTCTTTTGTGTATGAATTTTCATTGTAACAACATCAAATCATTCAAATTTTCTCTTATTTTATTCCAGGAAGTCCAAGACAGATGTTGATTTGTTACTGTTGTCTCCAGATGACGCCTGAAATTTCAATCTGTAACTTTTCAAAACTCAAGTGCCGGTGGTTGATTGGTGAAAATGGGAGGTGAAAACTTCCTCCCGTTTAATCGTTTGAAGAGTTCTTCCGTTCAAAATGATACCAACAAGTTGGGATCCTCGACGAGTAGCGTCGAGCAAACAAGAACATGAATTGGACAATGAAGTGTACAGCTTTAAAAAAAATATGTGATTTTACATCTTCTAAAATGCAAATTTCAATTTAAGAATTCTGGAAAAAAAATAAGAACCAAAAATATCGGTAGCGCAATTGCGACTTGAACTCACAGTTATTAGATCATAAAATCTATCATTAAATTGATTGAACCACAGAAGCACTGTATCTGTTTGACCGAGTACAAATTGCAGTCGAAACCATTAAAATTATTTCAAATTCAACATAAAATCATTGCGAAATATTGTCACATATTGTACTAATCCTTTTAAATGTTATTAATAAGACAAGTCAGGTTTATATTGTATGTGAAGTTATATTGTATGTGGAACTTGAGAAAGTTAATATGAAAATTACTGAAAATTGGGTAGCACTCTGCCAGGTGTCTCTACTGTCTACGGTGCTCACTGATCAAACTAGAGATGCCGAAAAGTCAATTTATGCAGAAAAATTCTGTGAAAAATACATAGTTTAGCAAGTAATTTGAACGAATGGAATGTTTTAGAATCTGGTTGTAATAAGAGGTACACTGACAGTTTTGGAATGCCAACCAATGATCTAAAAACGCGTTATTTCAGTATTGTTTGAGCCTTATCCAACCATATCGGGACGATACGTGAAGAACACCTTAATCTGATCCGATGCCGATAGAGTTGAATTCAAACCCAAGGAGATAAATCCTTTAAAATGTCACCCGGCAAGATCGATTGAAGAATTTTGGACAATTGAAAAAATATAAGGAACCTGTTGTACTTAACTAAAAACGTTTGTATCATAGCTGCACAGCAAAGAAAATATGAAATTTACAGGTGACGTAAATCCATATATGACACAATTCAGAAGAACGTAATTCGTAAAATGATTGAATTTCACAAGAATGATTTAAATGTACGTCAAACATATTCCACTTTTCAAGCAGACGTGTAAACCTACATGTTTCAGCAGTTAAAAATACTTCGAAATGCATTAAACTTATGTTCGATTACCTGTAAAAATGAGTCATTTTTGATGATCGAATATGTCGGTCTCAGAAGACGTAAATTTACACGATTTTTTTAGGTGTGTATACCACAGAGAACAGACATCCAAGTAGAGATTTTAATGTGTGCATAAAATTCAATGCTTGTTTTAAAAAAGCAATCACCAAGTAGCAATCCTCCTGTAAAGGCGCTTCGAGCAGCCCAGCAATTGCTTATGGGCTCTTGCGTTCGAGCTTGCATACCATTCCATTTCGTAGGGAATCGCAGGAATTACAGAGAATTGAGTGTTAAGCGTACAATTTTTCATATCATATTTTCATATTCTCGAGTAAAAACACAAAAAAAAACCTTCAAAGTTCTACACTTAAAGAGAAGACTAAAATAAATTTTAAATCGATTCCTAAAAACCGTTCATAAATGGGCACTCCAGTGTCATTTAATCGAATACTAAACTGAATGTCCTTATCATCCATGATTCGCTCTATATGTGTGAGTAAATCACACCGAATACCCTATTGCTAGTTGCCAGATATTAGTAGAAAGTATCAGTGCACGGAATCCTTTACTGCTGTCATGATTAGAAAATCATGAAACCAATCATTTTAACTTCTCATGAAACCATGAGCAATATCTTTTCTTCCATGAAAATTAATTATGGTTCGAAAATGCGTTACTTGAGGAATGTATTTCTTTCAAAGCTCGTAACTCTAATTTTCTACCCGTATATCACTTCGAACCCTCTGCCTCAAGGGAAGTGATACATTGCTCAATAGATTAATGGTACTTTTCTCTCTTAAACATACCCCTCTCGCAACATATAGAATGTAAACAGGGAAAATAATTACCTACCTTTGGACAAAATTAGAATGATTTCGAAAATGGTGTTTTTTGTGAATCGACTTTGGCCGACGGGTATGATGGGTAAAAACTGTACTGAACCGTAATGATAGAAAGAATGTGATAGCTATTCGGTTTGGCAAGCAATATGCAGCTGTAGTCTTTTCACTATTCCTACGCAGCCATGATTCTTCCTTGCTATTCTGGCCTGATTAGATATCTTATTACTACTACTGGGCGGTTGGTCGATTATGTCGGAACCAGAAGTGATAGCCATTTGAGTTTCGAACTTGCCTACCACGAGGTTTCAAACGAACCTAAGATTGTGAAAATCGGTTCAGGTTTATATCACTATGAGTCTCCGCAGGTAGCATTGATATATTAAGGTAATCTAATGCTTTGCTTTAGTTAATGTAGACTTGCAATCAAGGAGCTGTAGTGAGTTCTGTTTTGAAAATCAACAAGAATGTTATGAGCTTAAGTTCAAATTCTGATTACAATAAAATGTCTTCCCCCTTGTAGTAATACCTACCGACAACTCTCTCATACACGAGTTTTTCTTCAGCACCGGTTCAAGTTTGAAAACTAGCGGGGCTGTAACTGCTCAAATCATTCGGAACAAGGCCTACTTGTAACGAGCACTTCCAACGAAACCACCTCCAATGGAACAAAGGCTCAACCAAAACGTTTAACCTCCGCTTAATTGATGCTCGAAGCATATTAAAACTGTAGCATAGTAAACAACAACGAACGCAGCAGCCAAAGTTCCGAGGAAGAGGAAGAAAAAAGCCGAAGTTGGCCGCAGCCGCAGCTTCTCATCATTGAACTTGAAAATTGAAATCTGAGAGGCGGCAGCTTTACCACCTTCACCACCACCATCACCATCATCATCTTCGACAGGCAGGCCAACTCATCGCAAATCAGTTATGTGCGCAATTTCCACACGGTTACTGCGTACGCGATCGATTGAGCCAGGAAAATCGAGTTGAATGAATTCGAGCCTTGTAATTAATAATACAAATAATACTTTGGGGAATTAATTATCGGCACCGCGCGGAAAAAAAATCGAAGAACCAATTTCACATACTTATATTCAATTATAATTTTCCCGATCGGTTCTGGACCGATTCGACCGACCAGCTGTCGGTTGCTTTTACTCCTCCGAATCAAAAGCCAATTCAATCACCATCATTTACAAAACCAGTGCGAAATCGTGTAATACGATGAAAATGCGCCCATCGTTCAACGGGTTGGGAGTAGAACAAAAAGCCTTGAATTGTACATATCGGCAATTTGATAAGCTCTTTCAGTGGTGATTCGATTGTGCTCCTTTGAATCATGCATGCGTGTGAAGAAAATTTTTTGGTTTTATGTTTCCCTATTCCCCCCCTCCCCCTTATCGCGATAAAATAAAAGTGAAAAAGTTTTTACACTCAGAAAAAGCTTATATTAATATATATTATATTATTATTAAAAATGTTACTTGGGCTGGACCCTTGGGAAAAGTTCAAATGGTTGGGAATTGGGTTTCAAACAAAATAAACGAATGACTGATGTAAAAGAGAAAGCTTTGAGCGAAAAACTTCTACGCTACAAACGAATTGATTTTTTTTTCATAAATACGTTTATTTCATAGGCAATATACATAAGTTTTTCTTCACCGTGGCATCCATAAGTCATAGACACTATAAATCTAATACATTTCGAATATCATATTAGTATGTTGGTATTCATTAGTTAATCGAAACACTGTTTTTATCAAGCGATTTGCTATTATAAATTACATTAAATAAAATACATTTATTTTGTACATGATCTTATAACTGTTTCAGGTTTGTTTGTATCAGTTTATCACTTTTATTCAATATCATATAGTTGGCTATTGGTTGAACACATGGAAGAGAAAGGGGTCTAACATAAAATAAAATTTAAATTGAAATTCCAATGGACTTAATGAAATGATAAAGAAGTTTCATGTAATAATGTCGCGAACTATTTATTAGTTGAGATCTGACATCACGATACTCCACGCATGTCCAAACGACATGATCAATATCGCGATAACCTTCGCCACAAGCACAATGATTAGTCTCGGAAAGTCCAATTCGAAGGAGATGTGCATCTAACGTGTAGCGATTGGACATGAGTCTGGACATCAAGTCCCTACTCACATCCATTCCCCTGAATCATGCCTTTGCCGATATTTTAGGAATAATTGAGTGCATCCATCGACCCAGATCATCTTTATTCCAAGAAGCTTGCCAGCTGGCAAGTGTTCTTTGGCGAGACACGCTGTAGAATTCGTTGAAAGCAATCGGTCTCTCATAAATTTCACCCTCAAGAGCACCACGTTTGGCTAAACTATCGGCTCTTTCATTGCCTGGAATGGAGCAGTTAGCCGGGACCCAAACTATTGTGATTTGATAATTATTATTCAATATGACGATGTATTTTGCCCAAGAAAAACGGTTAAGTTTTGCCAGCAGCGTTTGAGCGAATGGCTTCAATTGCATTCAGACTATATGAGAAGAGAAAATAATGGTTTGGAGATATTGTAACGATTACACTCAAACTATAATGAACCGTTGCTAACTCTGCTATGACCAAGCAACCACTTCTATGCTAGTCGAATTAATATTTAATCTATAAAAGGAATAGCTTTTCTCAATTCCTAAAAGCACTCCACCATACGGAGAGTCTCTATCGGGACGTATAATGTTAACGTCATTAAAATTTAAAGCTATATTTGAAGTAAGCCATACTTCATTCAAAGCAAATACATCACATTTTTGACTATGCAATAAAACTTTAAATGAATTAAGTTTTGGCATGATGCTTCGACAATTCCTCTGCATGACAGTGATTTTGAATCATTTACGGCGGATGATAAATTATCCATCAAATGATACAAACCCTGAGACAATTGGCCATTGAGCAGATAACTGCTTCAAAAAAGATCTAGCTGTTGGGAGGAATGCCATTATGAGGGTCTTTAGGAAAATATCGCTTTATCATGAAGCGCTCAAAATTCTTTCTACTGAGGTATAGAGGATAAGTCACTTTTACAAAAATTTCAATATCTCCGTTAAAAATGGACGAATTTCAACAAAGTATGGCTTGTTTGATAGGCATTACAACGAGGTATCTAAATTATGAAATCTATTAGTTTTTAATGTGGAACACATTTTTGTTTTCTGTATAGCGGTGCAATCTAGAAACTCAAGAAAAATACACGTAGAAATGTGGTCAGGTTTTGAACAATTACAGCTCAGTCAATTTTGTATCAATTATTAATATTATGTCACCATTTGATTGGAAATATTTCTACGTATTGATTTATATGTTCATAGCCATGTATTTTTAATTTTATATCATTGAAATGTTGATTAATAGCTAGCAGTGTCCTATTTTGGCTGCAAAAAATCTCCGGCATACCGGATTTCCCTGCCATAGTCGACGGTTTTGAAGTAGTAAGCAATATATCAAAGGGAAAGCAGCGCTCTGATTGGTCAATCGAAGCAAAAGCAAAGCTGTTGAAAGCACGCGAATCTACAAATAGAAGCGAAATTATAGCTAACGTTTCAGTCTTATGCGTAGCTTGCTAGAGGTAGGTTGTTGCTACACAGCAAGACAAAAAGTGCCATAAACGATTTGAAGCTTTTATTGGTATGCTCTGATCTTGTGTCATGCAAGATTGGATGAAATCCCATGTTATGTCGTTTCGCCTGAGAAATTGACAACTACTCCAGGATAAATTTTGAGTGCATAAGACTGATTTCTAATTTATATAAGATGAACTCGATTGATAATGAGAAATATTTTATCGCTTCAACCGAAATCGCAAAATGGTAGTAATGGTAGAGAAACGCTATAAAAATAACTGCTTGCACACAAAACTTGAACACAAGCTTGGTGAAGAGAAGCTTAAATATCGATATCCGTATCGCAAGCATGTACAAACATTTAATTGTATACATTTGGGCTATTGATGTAATTTTGTCGGCTACGAAACAAATACAAATCACGATAAATAGAGTCTATATTCTGGGTTCGCGTGTTCGGTGTTGATTCCTAATAAGGATCAATCTAAGCAGACTCTTGTGCATTTGCGGATTCAAAAGTGTGACGATTAATTGAAAATGTCAATCATTGGAAATTTTGGTTGGTTTGTTCCACATCAACGGCTCGAACCCCATTTGGCTGATCCTTGTAGTTTTTCTATAGAAAAGCCCTACGGATAAATAACCTCTATTCATCAATTGAAGTGGAGATCGATAAACGCTTGCTATATTGTACTGTTCATAATGATTAAAAAGTTACTTTTATATTTTCTCTCTTCCTGTGTCTTCTGATAATAGACAAGTTAGAACTTTATAAAAAACCATGAAGAACTTTATAAAAAACCATGAAGAATTTCTTTATTTCATTAAACTGAAATGATAGCAGCATAGTATGTTCGAGAAAGTTGTGCAGTTTTTAAAGATGAAAAACTTTGTATAACATGAAAAACTCATATAAATTGAAAATATATATGTTTTCTTACAAAAACTGGTTTTTTGACACCATTTTCAGAAAATACATTATATCATGAATTACACTCAAGTTACGGGAATAGTACCTGCAGCAAACTTGTTTGAAATAACTTTCTGCACAACTTTGTCGAAGTAACTTAGCCCCTATGTTGGCCCTGAGCTAAAATGAAATTTTTATCTCACTTTTAGGGGGATTGATCACATAAATAAAATTTGCCAAAAGATGGCGTCTATCATTCTGAGCAACTTTGCTGAAGATATTGTACCTCAAAAACCACGATCTTATGAGTTATCAATTAAGAGCGAGAAATTGCGCTTTTGAACCACTGTGCACTGAGAAAAGAAAAAGAAGGATTTTTTGGGGAATTATTTTGGGATCCAAAAATGGAGTGATCCGAATTTGGTATAAAGCACTTTTTAATATGTATATTTAAGTGTAAAAAAATGATCAGTTTTGAAAATTGAAAAACAAAATGGCGGCTTGGTGGCATTTCCGCAAATGTGCTACCTTTTGACGGCCGGAAACATAAGTCAAGTAAATCTTGACCAATCGATTCAAAAATTTTACAGAATATTCTCAATAGTTATCTCCACAGAGGTACGTAGGGATTTTTTAATTAATTGATTTTCTGTAAAATGACAGCCCTTTGCAAAAAAAAACGCATTGTTTCATCACAAAATTGTTCATGATAAAAAAATATTCACAATTTTCAAATACCCCCACGTACCTGAAGATTTAATTATTATGTTTTCAGCAATAATAGAATCTGTACTGAATAAATTCGCAACTGAATCGAAACGGAGAAAAACTTTCTGCATCATTTTCGATGCACGTAGGGTGGTCAATATGAACAACAATAATTTTTCCACATTCCAAACTGTGATTATTGCGACGAAAGGCTGTTTTAATTCCAGCTGTGTGATTACACTACACTATTTAGATTAAACCCAATAAAACGCTATTTAGGATGAATTCAATTCATAAAAATAACAGGCGCGGTGCATTGTCAGCATGTCTAAACCACTCAAACGCTGCGCCTGCGCCTGCCGCGTTTAAATTGACGAAGCGACAACCTGCGCCCCTGTTTCTTTTGCGTACGATATTCAAGTTGAATTGGGTAACATTTTTAATCAGCAGTATAACATTCTCTGTGATTGTTATTACTATTAATTAATCACAACACTTGCTGCTGCTCGGCCATTCATGGAAGTTGACCATCAATGTCAACTTCGCTCTCTGAGCAGCCTAGATAGCCGTGTAGTGTCGGTAGCGGTTTCCCAACTGGCTAAGAATAACGCTACGGTCTACCTGTACCGGTGGTATAAGTCCACCAAACAGGTAAGACGTGTGGCATTCGGCGGAATTATTTTCTACCAAGAATTTATCCGTTGGTTTCCTGTTCCATGTCGTAAAAGGCCACAAAAAAAAGGAACTCCTAGGTCAAGGTGTATTTCCGTGCCGATGGCTGGATGGCTGCAGGAGGTTAAATAATGCAGTCGTGAACGGAATATCTTGGGGTTTTCCCTTACTGTGTTAAGCGAATCTTTGACACAGTGAACGACTTCTTTCTTCGTAACTCGTGGGATTTAAATTATTAAAACATTTAAAAAAATCCTTACATGGTTCGCTATAGGCGATTATAAAACAATATATTTGGTTTCTTCTAGTTGTTGTACGGTTAGTGCCGGAGGTGGAGTGTTCGTTACTCTAATTGATAATGGTTAGAGTGGCACAAATCAATCTTCAGCATAAACGTACAGCAACTATGAATCTATCCAGACTTCTGCAAGAAGGTAAAGCTTCTACAGCTTTGGTTCAAGAACCATATTTCCAAAAGGGAAACTTCTACGTTGGAAAATTGTTAAACCCAGTCTTTGTTGCCTTCAACAAGAACGGTATAACTAATCCACGTGAAATGCCTCGAGCATGCATACTTGCAAATAGAGCTCTAGATGTTTCTCTCATATCGTAGCTCACAACTCGGGATATTTGTGCTGTCACAGTTGGTATGACTATTGATGACTATTGTTCGGCATATTTACCGCATAACCAACCTTCGCCACGCGATGACTTCAAAAAGGTTGTATCATACTGCTGCAAAAGTGATTTACCGCTTATAATCGGTAGTGACATCAATGCTCATCATATCATTTGGGGCAGCATAGATATAAATTCGAGAGGCTCTGATATGATGGAATTTGTGAGCAGTACAAACCTGCACATAGTCAATGCAGGAAATCGTCCAACTTTTGCGAGATCTGGAAGAGAGGAGGTTTTGGACGTAACTCTCTGCTCTGATAGAATTGCGCATGAGTTGGTGAATTGGCTCGTCTCCGATGAGCTCGAACCTTCCTTGTCTGATCATAAGTACATCTTCTTTGATCATTCAAACGTTAAATTTGATATTATCACATATCGTAATCCCAAATCTACAAACTGGGACCTCTATGAAGAGGGCTTGGCGACTAGATTTTACGGGTACCAACCAACAATTGAAACCCCAATTGATTTGGAAAATGTTGTCGACGAGACAAACTCAGTCATAGTTGCAGCATATGAAGAGGCTTGTCCACTTCGGATTGTGCGAGCTACTAGAGGAACTCCTTGGCGGAATGCTGAACTTGCTAGACTAAGGAAACTATGCAGAAGACCCTGGAACCACCGACGCAGCGTGGAAAGTCCACTACAACCCTGTTACATGATGTTGTGTACAACATTGAAAAAGCTTTCCCACAAAAGCAAGTATCACAAATTGAATACACGCAATGCTTAGCAATCCACTTCTTTGTTCATCGCTTCGGTAAGCAGAGATTAGAAAGCTGAGTGTCTGTGGGTGTCCTCAAGATGGTGTACTATCCCCACTTTTATGGAACCTAGTCGCTGATGGTTTGTTAAGGAAACTTAATAACCTTGGATCTCCGACTTATGGTTTTGCCGACGATTATCATATGTTGCTGACCGGTATAAGCATTAACACTGCAGCAAGCCCTGCGATCTGTTGAACAATGGTGTTGTCAGGTTGGATTATCTGTAAATTCGGGCAAAACATCAATGGTGCTTTTCACTCATCGTAGGATAATCACAGGAGCTGAATTGGTCTGCTCACATTGACTTCAGGATTATGTGAGCTATCCTCTTCGTGAGGAATGGTTGTCTGGTTGTTTGGAGCGACAACTTGATGAACACATAGTTTGTTATACGGACGGTTCTCTGTTGAATGGTCGTGCTGGTGCTGGTGTCTACTGTCGTGAAATGAGGCTGGAGCAGTCTCATTCACTTGGTAGATACTGTACTGTGTTCCAAGCAGAAATCTACGCGATTATGTGTGGAGTACAATCGGCACTTCTGTGATAAACGAATTTATTTTTGTTCCGACAGTCAGGCAGCCTTAAAAGCACCTAGTTCGAATGACTCACGGTCGAATCTAGTGATCGCATGTCGAACTCAAATTGAAGACCTCAGCAATTCAAATGCTGTTTACTTCTTATGGGTACCCGGTCATTCTGGTATTAGTGGAAATGAATGTGCTGATGAGTTGGCTAGAGCTGGTGCAACGAATGATTTCGTTGGTCCTGAACCAGCTTTACCACTTTCAACTAGTTGGATAAACCACAAGACTCGTTCTTGGGCTGCATCCAAACATGCCAGCTACTGGCGCAGCTTGCAAACTTGCGCTCAGACAAAAGCATTTCTACCAGATTTAAATCTGAAAATGTCAAAGTGTCTACTGCATTTCTCCAAGCATCATTGCAGTATTCTGGTCAGAGCTCTGACTGGACATTGCAAACTCAATTATCACATGGCTACTATTCAACGTGCTGAATATTATTAGTGTGATTTGTGTGAATGCGATTATGGTACTTCATATCATCTGATATGTAACTGTCCCGCATTGACGCAGCTACGTATCCGGATTTTTGGTTCTCCATACATGGTTGAGTCTGTGTATGCGGAGCTAAAATTGAAGGATATTCTCTCGTTTCTCACCCAATGTGGTAAGGAGCTATAGACAGAAGGGTTCATCGTTCTTCCTGGAGTGAATGAATCCTTTCTGTATTCACCTTAAATAGGGTTTAGCAGATTGTTTGGCATCCTTTATGGGGTACCGAATTTACTTCTGCTCGTACATACTGTGACTCGTTCTGCATTTTCCTGGAGTGCAGAATGGTGTCGCTTTCGTAAAATCTCTAAATATTCTCGGGGGTTGGAGGTTTTATTAACTGTGCATCGTTCATCAGAAGGATTGCACATAGTAACAAACCTAAATAGGTTTTACAGCAGACTGTTCGGGACCTCGTAGAGGTTCAGAATTTACTTCTGCTTCCACTAAATGTGATCCCCAGCAGATCACCACTGTTGATCTAGTTATCAACCAACCTTTGTTTATCGTCGAATTTATTTATCATGTATTCTGCAAAGGGTTGAAATTTAACGGCTAGGAATGTACATTTCTCAAAAATCTACTGCTCGAGAATCATATCAGATATATTCAAAGTGCGAACTTTTTTGTCAAACATCATTGAGCAGAATGTTCGCTAGTGAACCTTCACACAATTGATTTTTGGCCATATGAAATCAGTTTCAGTAAGCATCGCTTTTGCAAAAAATCAGTACCGAGCATTTCTGCAGTAAGTTTTCTGATTGATAATTTTTTTGTCTGAAAATCACTTCAGAAAAATGTCGAAATTTTGATTTTTTCCCAACACTGCTAGTGATAATCAATGAATAGTTTAGACAATGGGCCAAGTTGATGATTACTTTACATAATACGGAATTAAATCATTTGGTTCTTCAGGAATCGTCGGTTGCACTGTAGCTCAGCAGAATTTCTGTAAGTCTGGTAACCTGGCAATTTCTTCAAGACACAACACTGCCGGACGAGGTTGCTTCCCTATATTAATTTTGAACGACCATGGAGATTATCAAGTTTAGACTCTGCAAGAAAAACATTTCATCATAGTAGCAATTGAACAATATTTACATCATTTATCGAAAGTTTCATCTGACAAATAATTTTCGAGAGAATGATCTATTATCATCGGTGAAATGGTTTCCTCCAGAAGCGTTTAACTTCCCATACGTTGCATAAAAAAGCTCATCTCGGCTGCACGTTTATCAATCGATCTCACGACTGAAGTTTTTTATTCACTTGTTCATTTAAAAAAACATTCAATGAACCGTAGTTCCGGAGCCGAAGATAGTAGAACAAAACAAATACGCCTGAAAAACGACTTGTCAGTTCAGCTGTAAAATGAAAAGCTCACGTGTCTCGTGGTATTGCTATCAAACGACACGCTCGCTGAGTACAACATCAAAGTGCTTGTTCGATCACGTGTTTCGATCTTCGGCAACAGGCAGGCTTCAGGCTGAATGCTACGACAATGTACTAAAAGGTGGTAATTTCAATGGTCGTCCGGACCCGGGTCGTAACGTTTCTCTTCGTGTGCAAGTAATAAATTTTTGGATCGCGCAGTTTTGAATCGGACGACCGATCAAAATACGACAATTAACTGGTCGAAACGAGTCGATCATTCCACGCGGAAGCTATGATAATAATAATACGCAAGATACGAGTGAAATTTCTCTTCGCGAACATCGTAACTTCATGATGTGACAGATAATAATTTCCTCTCCGGCTGTTTCCGTTTAATCCCCCGGATGATTTCGCCAATTGCACCAGATGGGACTGTCAGAAGTACTTATGTTCGCTTTAAGCGACCCCAACTGCGGTACTGGCAGACAGACAGACACTGTTTTCTAGTAGTGGATCTCGTTCACAATTCGAAGAGTGCATTTTGACATTAACCGGAAAGATGTAGGTTAGTCGAACTTATTAGCATATGAATTTCGTTTCCTTTTCTTTCGGCAACACGCGCCAAAGCAGCGCGATCCGAACGGACATGCTTCTGTCCTCTCTGCTTTGTATTAACAGGTCTCCGAGTCCGGACCCGGAGGCCGACTGATTCACGAATGTCGTTTGCCGAATTTTATGTCTGACAGAATTAATTTCGGATGGCGGCAGGGGCATTATCTTGCAATTTATAGAGTCGCAATAATGCAATCAATAAAACCGTTCTACGCTTGATGAAGGAGTAATTAATTAATTTAGTGCTTACGGGCGGGGATAATTTCAGCGGAAGAATTATCTGGCCTGTTGGTCCTCGGGGTTTTGTTTTTCTTCCTTTTCTCCGATCATAATCGTCATGATCCATGGTTTAATGGCTTATTACGGTTTTCGATCGTCGTTCGACTAAACACCCGGCCAGGCGGTGTAGTAAAGATCAACTTGTTTTACTATGTTTATGTTGACTGACTTGATGAAATGAGTCGTGACATTTGGAGCAAAAACACACACACAAACATGACAGGTGCAACCGAGTTTTGCTACATCGGATCCTAGATAAAAGAAGACCAAACGAAGAACATTTTACGATAGTTTCACAAATGTTTAGTGCTACGAATTGGTTAGAATTTCGTTTCCGCAGTTTCCAGATCTTGTCGCGAAGCGATTCGATAAAAAAAAAACAACTTTTACAAGTATATCAACAAGACGAAGATAAGGATCACTACCGCTTAAGCACATGATGTAAATTCGCTTTCAGTCATCATCCAGAAGCAGCCGCCATTGAAGCGATCCCCCTTAATCTATCATTCGGCAATTAACCAGCGTGTTGAAGATAAATTGCTGCTTCTTACGCATTCCGAAATTGCCCGATGACCATGCGGTCTTTCCGATCATTCGATCATTTTATTCTTTTTTTTTTTTCATTGAACGAGTTGAACGGTCTGCGCCTAGAAGTTTGTACGATGGTGCTACCGGTGTCCGTGCCATCCGTGCCGTCCGAATGACTTTATGACGTAGGTTGTAAACAAACAGAGTGAGTGGCATTATTCGCTTTGACGTGTGTGGCAGCTAATGTTTTCTCAGACGCATGGGGAAGTGCCCAAACCAAATGCGGAATAATAACAGCACTGCAATTTTTTTTAGTGCTCAGTAACAGGAGTGCAATATTTGCACGAAACATCCGTTTTTATCCTCCTAGTTGTAAATTTTGAAATCCACACACACACACACGCACACACACACACACAAATTGCTCTAACTTTTGATCCGTTGGGTAAAATAATAAATATTTTGCGAAGCCATAGTGTAGAAGGCCATAATGTTAGTTTATCTGATTTTTGCATTGAAACTTTTCTTGGCAGCAGCATCTTGCTGTCGCCCTACGATACGGAATTTCTCCTTTTGCTTGCAAGGCTAGTGCCGCGAATCCTAATCCGCATAGAAATATGAAATATATTTGAAAAACACTTTTCAAACAAATGTGGATTTTTAGCGGTATTAAGAAATTCTTCCCTTTTTGCAACATTTCAATCTGTATTTTTCCGGAAAAATAAAATACAGATTAATCTGCACATGTGGCAACCCTGTTTCGCACGGCATATTTCCAAACGACACCCATACTAGTATAAGAATGTGTTCTACATCAATAATTTCATTTTCCCATTACGTGAGAGCGTAGCGTTTTGATGAATCTGATACTTTTGATGCATTTCGATCTGAAATGGCTCTTGGCGTGTACACTCGGTCAACTCGTCCGACTCGAAATTCATTGTGACTCCCAATTGGATTTCAAAAAAGATAAAACAATCCATTTCGGGCGGAATCAGCAGGTGCATTTGAAACTCACAATGAATCACAATCGACTGAAATTCCAGACAACCTAACTGAGCAGCGCTTCCATGACGGCTGACGACTTTCACTGACAGGCCTTTGGTGTGGTTTTTCTGTGTGCCCAGCTGCGACTATTCTTCGGCACAATTCTGCTGTTCGGCGCTCGCTTCATTCCAAAAGCGTGAGGTCTTCGATGTTGCTCTCCCGCATATCTTGTTCAGAAAATGATGTCAATCTTTTATATCGATGCAGTTGTACAGCAGCAGATATTTTGTTCTCTTCTTCAGGATGCGTTCTGATTGGCTGGTGCTGACATGGGTCAAATTAGATATGTTTTTCTAAAGAGTACTATTGAAACACTTTCCTGTAGTTGCAATACTCGTTTTAGTTGAAAAATTTCAAATGTATTGGTAGTTAGATTATATAAATCCTTCTACAGATCACTAAGCAATGAGCTTTTAAAATACGAGAAAGGCAAACCCGCGTCATGACTTTGACTCATCAGTGCGTAGCAGTTTATGTTGAATTCTCAAGATTCAGCCAAATCTAGAAGGACCGAAATTCCCTGAAAATTTTGCATACGTTTTAATGATTTTAATAATTTAATCAATGACTCATCGAAAATGCCCAAAATGAGTGCAAATTGGATCCAGAATGAGCCCAGAAAGTGTAAAGGGTCAACCAAAACAGAAGTAGAAAACGTGCCCTGGATGTATCCAAATTGTATTCTAAATGTGTCAGAAATGTGCAGGAAATGTATCCAAACTGCATCGAAAATGTGTTGTAAATATGCCCAACTATTGTACAAAACTAGGCCAAATGTCGGAAAAATGAGGCGCAATCCTAAATGAGTCCCAAACGTACCTTATGATAAAAAAGAACCGGAATTTTCATTTTAAAATTCCCGCGCTTGTCCAATCGGTAAACTTTTATTCTCCCAACGTTGGCAACACTTTTATACACATTCTGTCAAATTTTGACGCATGTCGTACGATGAGTTTTTGTTTGGCGTCTATACAAAGAAGTTGAAAAATTTTCATGTGGCGAAAAAAATCGATGGTTTCGGCTCGCCTTCGAAGCTCCATTCGGTCGATTGTTGTGCGGTTTCGACGTCATATTCATAGATCCACACCTCATCACCAGTTATGATGCATTCGATGAATGTGGGGTCACTATCTGCGTTGGAAATCATCTGTTTGGCCACATCAACACGACGCTGTTTTTGAATGAAATTCAGCTTTTTTGGCACCAGCCGAGAAGCGACGCGTTTCAAACCCAAAACATCAGTTAAAATGTGTTCGGCTGATCCCTGAGAGATGCCCAACAACACAGCAATCTCTCTAATCGGTACAGAACGAATTTGCAACATTCAATGTTTTCTTCAGTAACGCCGATTCAATGTTTTCTTCAGTAACAGATGTTGTTGGGCGGCCAGGGATCGCATCAAGATCCAAGCTTGTACGACCACCTTTGAAGCGTTTATACCACTCGTATGCCTGTGTTTTTCTTAGACACGATTCACCATAGGCCTTTTCTAACATTTTTTACTTTTCGGAACACTTAAATCCATTTGCAACACAAAATTTGATGCACGCACGTTGTTCTAAATTTTTATCCATTATAAAAATCGCCACACGAAAATTTTTCAACTTCTTTGTATAGACGCCAAACAAAAACTAATCGTACGATGTGCGTCAAAATTTGATAGAATGTGTATAAAAGTATTGCCAACGTTGAGAGAATAAAAGTTTACCGATTCGACAAGCGCGGTAATTTTAAAATGAAAATTCCGGTTCTTTTTTGATCATAAGGTATACAAAATGTGTTTGAAATGTACTTTATATGAGTAAAATATCTTTATTCGAAATGTATCCAAAATATATCCAAGATATCTCCAAAATTGGCCCAAAATATTTCCAAAAAGTGTCTGAATTATCCCTAAATATGTGTTCAAAAATGGGTCCAAAATGGGTCCAAAATGGGCCCAAAATTTTCGCAAAACATACCCTACATTAAATTAAATGAGTTTAACATGTGCCAAGAAAGTTTTCAAAATGTGTTCGAATTGCGCCCAGCAAGTGTAGAAAATGAATTTCCGACAGAAATCGATGCAATCTTCAATTGAATCGATTCGCTCTCTGTAAGTTAGTATATAAGTTTCTTTTCCCCATTACACAATACAAGTAGGTTTACAATTTTCCTTACACAAAAATCACAGAATTGCGGAAGCAAATGATGTCTCCTTGGTAATAACAAAATAATGTATAAATTAGGGCTGAAAAGTCACCACTTGTGACTGAATGCCCAATTTAAATCTTAATAATTTGATTTTAACTCCAATATTTCAATAAATAGTTATTAAAAAAGTGTAGAAAATGTGCTCGAAATAAAGTCAATATGTTTCCAAACTGTGCACAAAATGTGCCATAAATATTGCTGGAATGCGTTCAAAATGCATCCAAAATAAACCCAAAATTTGTCCAAATGGTGAATGAATTGGTCCCAGAAAGTGTACTAAATGTACCCAAAATGATTCTTAATCTGGTCTAAATAAGCTCAAAATGTAAAAAATATGTTTCCAAAGTGTGTTCTAAATCTATTGTGTCCATAATATTTTCAAAATATGTCCAAATTGTGCCCAATATGTGTAAAATATTAATTCAGAAGGTGCAAGCGATGTGTCCAAAACGTGCACTGAATGTTTCCAAAATGATCTCAAAATGTGGCCAAAATGTTACAAAAATTTACTCAGAACGTGTACTGAATAGATCCAAAACAATTCTCAAAAGTACCCTCAATGTGTCAGAAATGAGCTCAAAATGGGAAAAAATGTTTTCAAAATGTGTCCAGAATGTACCCAAATTGTGCTCGAAATATGTAAAATGGAAATCCAAAATGCGCTAAAATGAGCCCAGAAAATGAACAAAATTTGCAAAAAATGAGTCCCAAAAAGTGTCCAGTATGAACTCAAAATGTGATCGAAATGTTTTATAAATGTGTCAAAAATTTACCCTGTAGGAGTTCAAAATCTGCGCAGAACGAACCATTAATTTGTTCCGAATGTGCCAAGAAGGGTCAAAATGTGTTCAAAATGTCTTAAGAATGAATTCAAAAATATTTCTGAAAAATGTGTCCAGTGTTGGTGATTGCCGAAAATTTGACTGAAGCTGCTCGATATTTATCTAAAGTGTATACAACATTTTTCATCCGGTAGAAGATGCTACAAGAACTCGTATCTTTAAAAGCATGAACCGTGAGAGAATTTTTCTACATTTTTTCGCTCCACTTCATTCTCTGAGTATTTTACGGCCCCTAAAAAAACTACAGTCTGATAATGATTTGTGCTGTGTGGAATTTACCAAGAGAAAATCGCAAGTTGACAATTATTGCAATGATTCCCATACTAGGTTGCAATATTTCAAAACCCTTGTGTGGAACATTCACTTATATTTTCAAAGACACAACTTATACATAGGTTATATGCACATAGTTAGAATAAGCGGCAATAGGAAAATGATTCTATCGCAATTATACACTGCCCATACAGAATCGGATCGCGAAACAAGAATAAGCGACCGTTTGCTGCTTGAGAGAGAATTCCCACATCAGCGAGCTAACCTTTGATGCTCAGACAGGTCATCGAGAGAAATTCGCTCTCGCACTGGTGTCTATTCTATGTTAAATGAACCATTCCGCTTTCTTGCTCCTGCGATGATATCCGTCTCTCTTTGATGGCACTGATTGAATCGTGTGAAGAGTTGCTAAAGAGCATTCTGTGATACGATAAAAGCCATCCTTGAATGTGTTTAATGAGTGCAAACTGAGCTCAAAATGCGCCAAAAGTGTGCCATGAATGTTTTCAAAATATGTCCAAAGTGTGCAAAAAAATGTATCTAAAAAATGTTTTGAAATGTTCCCTGAATATGCTTAAGATATGTCCGAAAAATAATCAAAATTTGTCCAAAATGTGTCCAAATTGTACCCAAAAAGCGTATCAAATTTATCCGAAACGATTCTTAAAAGTTCCATGAATGTGTCCAAAATGAGCTCAGTATTGTCTACACTCTGAGATTTAGATTTAATTAGGTGTGCAAAAGTTTTCAAAATGGCGACGATTGAAAAGAGTTTTGTATTATAAAACGATTCGAAAAAAGTCTAATGTGTTCAAAAAAAAAAAAAACCCTGCGAGTCCATAATGTGATATATGCATATATATTGTAAAAGAGAGTGTTCCTTTTCAAAAGGCAGTCTGGAATTTTTGATTAAAGGTATGATTAGTATTCGAAATTATAGAGCGAAGAGTGTTGTACATTTTGAACTCTCATTTGACGAGACGGTACAGAGAATTTAAAAGCTCTGAAAATGTTCCAATTAGTTTCCGTTTCGTCTTAGACTCATCACTGCCATAACAGTTTATGTTGAACGTATTGACGTATCGGGCAGATCAGGGTCACTTCGCCGAAAGTCATTTCGCTGAAAGTCATTTCGCTGAAAGGGTCATTTCGCCGATTCCTGTAATTGTCTTAGTATTATAATTGGAATTGATTTAAAATAAACACAAATGAATGATACGTTAACGCCCGTTTTGTTGAACTACAATTGTACTTCTTGAATAAATATTGATCCATGGACTTCAGAGCGGAGTTCCCAAGCAAAATTGTTGACTATTAGCCACTAAACATCAAAGCAATTGCGTTTACTAGGTGAAAAAATATCTAATGCGACTTCGCCACATCGATTTTATTCGTGTGCTAACTAAAGCAAAGAAACCTAGCTTTGAGTAGACCGGGCAATCGAGGCGGTTACAGGTTTGTATGCAAGAGGCCGCCGCCTCCGACGGCGGGTCGGCGGCCAACTCAGCCGGCGTCGCCTCTTGGCTTCGGTTATGTGGCTGAGTTATACAGGAGGCATAATAACACCAAACATAATAATATAATGCATTCGAAATTACCTTTTCGGCGAAATGTCATTTTTGGAGAAATTTCCCTTTCGGCGAAATGTCCCTTTCGGCGAAATGTCCCTTTCGGCGAAATGACTCTTTTGGCGAAATAACCCTTTCGGTGAAACGACTTTCGGCGAAATGACCAGCTCCTGTGACTTTAACTGGCCGATTCAGGTTTGATCATTAAGGGATTAGCATGATTTCGAGCTGAACTGTGCTAACAACTATTTTGATATGTAGGTGTTGCTAGTAGAAGGCCAAACGAACCGGCTTTGGTTATACCGGAACAAAATTCACTTCATTTTATCAGAGATGGCTGAACCTACAAACTGAGCCTCAAATCAAGGATCTCATGGTCCTACATGTTGCAATTGAATTTTATTGTTGAATGACAGGATGAATCTTAGTAATAATTTCAGATTTTTCGTAGGCTATAAAAACTGTTTTGTAGTGAATCAAAAGTAAATGAAAATCTTTTGAAAACCCCCACATTACCCCTCTGAATGAACTACCTTGTTCTATAGAAATTTTCAAAATTTCATATTTATCGAATTTTTGGCTCCAAAATTACAAAGTGTACGATTCTTCGTGACTGCTAAGAATTCAACCAATATCGTTCCGCAACCATCGTATTCGTCTGATTTAGCTCCGTGTGACTTCCGGCTATTCAGCAAACTCAAACGACCGCTCCGGAGAAACCGTCTTGAGTTAATTGAAGTCATCAAACATGAATCGTTACACGCATTGAAGGCTGTTCCGTGAATTGACTTTAACAACTGTTTCGAGGATTGGAAAAAACGTTGGCACAAGTGTACTGGAACCGTGGGGATTACTTTAAGGGGGACGAAATAGATTTGGAAGAATAACTAAAGAATTTTGATATTATGAACAAAGTCTCACTATTTTTTGCCCACAGTAGAATTTAAGTTTTAGATTCAAGCCGCAGTTGATAATTCGGACGTGGTTATATGAATCGGGAAGTAGATTAGGTATATGCCTCTGCACTAAGTCCATTGCAAAATGGTGAATCCGTTTTCCCATAGCAGCTATTGCAATAATGTTTAGAGTTTTCTTTGGGTGCCATAATGAATAACTGCTTTCTTTTCGAATTCATAAAACGAAGCTTGCAAGGGCACAGCTTCATCCTCAGAGTCAAAATATAATTAAATAATAGTTAATATACTCACGACTGCTGTGCCACAGTAATCCAGACAGCGGACCCTCCGGCAATCCGGTCCAGACACAGCCTGCTTGAAACGTAAATTGAAAGACTCAATCGCAGGTGGAACCAAAAGCACCGAAACGGGTCCGTTTCAGCGGGGATCGTCGTATGGTTCTGTGCCGAAGAAACCTTCTGCTGGTAACGTCTTCCAGTGCACATTTTAATACGAACCGTACATTCGTCAATAGAAGAACCCCTAATCCAATGTTCTGTTATTAATCATTGGTAGAAATTATATAAGCATTATTAGTGCCGCCGTGGGTCATCCGATGGAACTGTTGCCGAACAGACGGGCAACGGGTGAGCATCGGGGCATGGGGCGATGGCACATCGGGAGGTGAGTATCGATGAATCGCAACGTGAACATTTTGGAAGGCCCACATTAGGCGCAATCACGGTCCAGCTCTAATTATCGCACTGCCACACATCGCAGTAACGAAGCTACGTGTGGTGGCATGCAAATTATAGTAATGGTAAAGTTTTCCTTTTTTTTTTTGGTTGGTTAGTTTGTTGCTTCAGCTATCGAGCCTTGCGGCCAATGCATCGGTTGGCGGTTGGACGGCGTCGGTACCGATTTTGGGGCGAAAGCTAAACTAAGCAGGATTTCATTCACACATTGGATTCGCTGGCATGATTTGGCAAGAAAAATGAGCAGTTCTTCTGACCTACAAGTTAGCTATGGTCTATGGTAACGGTGCACTCGGACTACTTGCCCGTGGGTGCCAAGGTTTTCGTGTTCCTTCAGAGGCATAGTTGTTTGTAGCATATCGGAAAGATACAAACAATAAACGGTTCTATTTCGGCCGAAATTCATTCTCGTCTCGGTATAAGATGTTAATTTGAATCAGTGGTAATTGATAGTTGTTATTCACTTTAAACAATGATAATAAATGACAATTACAAACAGTCGGTGTTGAACAGTCGTTCGCACCGCACGCGTATAGCTCTTGGCTTCTGGAAATTTTTTCTGGCTACCTAGAGTTTCATCGATTCAAGGCTTCAGTCTTTTTCAAGGCTAAAGATTAGTCAGCCTTTTTCAAGGCTATACAAAGAGTGATATTCTAATATAATCAATCTTTTCCAAGACTAAGAAACTAATCAGCCTTTTTTAAGGCTAGCTATTCAAATAACTATTCTTCGAACTAATCAGTCTTCATTAAGACTACCACAAAATCAGTCTTTATCAAGACTTTTACAAACTAGGAGTCTAATCGAAGACTAATTTAGCCTAGTTAATTTAATTTAAAATTTCATTCATTTCAAAAATGCCTGCGTCCAACCGAAAAGGCAACAAGCCTAAGGCTAAAAATAATTCAATACGGAATAAATCACAATCCGATCTTACTTACCTTACCTAACAGCTATAGGCCTGGGGTGTCCTTTGCTGTATCAAGAATACGTCTCCACATAACTCGGTCCATGGCTGCTCGTCGCCAGCCACTCAAGGCACGGATGCTTCTGAGATCACCCTCCACTTGATCGATCCACCTTGCTCGCTGCGCTCCTCTTCTTCTTGTACCAGTCGGATTAGATTCAAGAACCATTTTCACTGGGCTGTCGTCCGACATCCTAATGACATGTCCAGCCCATCGGAGACGTCCGATTTTAGCTGTCCGTACGATAGGTGGTTCTCCTAGCAGCTGTTGCAATTCGTGATTCATACGCCATCTCCACGTTCCGTCTTCCATCTGCACTCCACCATAGGTGGTCCTCAGTACCTTTCTTTCGAAAACACTGAGGGCGCGTTGGTCCTCTGCCAGCATAGTCCAGGTCTCGTGGTCATAGAGAACAAACGGTCTAATGAGCGTTTTGTAGATGGTCAATTTCGTGCGGTTGGGTACTTTTCTCGATCGGAGGGTTTTTCTGAGTCCAAAGTACGCACGATTCCTTGCCAAAATACGTCTATGAATTTCTCTGCTGGTGTCATTATCGGCGGTCACCAGTGAGCCCAAATACACGAACTCGTCAACCACCTCGATATCGTCACCGTCTATCAATATTCGTGGTGGGAGGCGTAGTGTTTCTTCTCTAGAGCCTCTTCCTCTCATGTATTTTGTTTTCGACGCATTTATGGCCTAGCTTCAGCTTTCAGTCCGATGTAGGTTTCCGTCTCCTTCTCAAGGTTACGTGTTACAATATCAATATCGTCGAAGTTGTACGGACTTTCGGAAGATCGTGCCACTCATGTCGATCCTCGCTCTTCGAATCACACCTTCCAAGGCAATATTGAACAAGATACAAGAGAGTCCATGACCTTGCCGTAGCCCTCTCCGAGATTCGAAGGGACTCGAGCGCGTCCCAGATACTCGGACGTAACCAGTCGTTTCCTCGATTCGATAACCTCGTACCTCGTACGGCGGACCTTATATTCCTCCAGTCGTCTTCAAGAGTCTCCGCGCCAAGCTGCTCTTCCGTTGATAGCACTAACTCCAGTTGTTACGCGTATTCCTCTGCAGTACGAATGCTACGTAGCTGCTCGAGGTTGAGTCCCGGCGTTCCTGTGCGACGAGTATTGTGCACCGTCGATAGTTTTGAGCGCATACCAACCGCAACAAGGTAGTGGTCAGAATCAATATTGGCACTGCGGTCAGTGCGGACATTGATGACGTCGGAGAAGAATCGCCCGTCGATGAGAACGTGGTCGATTTGATTTTCCGTGTGTTGATCCGGTGATCTCCAGGTGGCTTTGAGGATACCTTTGCGGGGAAAGAAGGTGCTTCGAACTACCATTCCTCGGGAGGCTGCAAAGTTTACGCATCGTTGACCGTTGTCGTTAGTTACCGCGTGCAGGCTCTCCAGCCCGATCACGGGCCTGTACATTGCCTCCGGGCCTACCTGAGCATTCATGTCGCCGATGACAAGTTTTACATCCCGCCGCGGACAGCTGTCGTAGGTTCGTTCCAGCTGCGCGTAAAATGCTTCCTTCTCGTCATCGGGTCTCATCTCATGTGGGCAGTGCACGTTGATGATGCTGTAATTGAAGAAACGGCCCTTGATCTTCAACACGCACATTCTATCACTGATTGGCTGCCACCCAATCACGCGCTGGCGCATCTTGCCCAACACTACAAATCCTGTTCCTAGAACGCTGGTTGTCTCACAGCTCTGGTAGAAAATAGCCGCTCGATGCCCACTTTTCCACACTTTCTGTCCCGTCCAACAAAGTTCCTGCAATGCTACGACATCGAAGCTGCGGATTTGAAGCTCATCATGCAGCATTCGGTCGTATCCTGGGAAGCCAAGCGATTTGCAGTTCCATGTGTCAAGTTTCCAATGGTAGTCCTTTGTTCGTTGCGTAGGTCTTAGCCGATTATTCCGAGTCGTATTTCTTTCTTGATCGTTCGTAACATGTGCTTTCCGGGCGGCTTGTTAGGCCTGCACCAACCTCCTGTCTCGCCGGAGGGCCATCGTGTCAGCACTGTTTAGAGTCCCACACTGACACAAGGACGGTAATCAGCCGCTCCTAACATGGAGAACAGACGCTGTTTCGAGCCGCCCCAACATGGTGAACAGACGCTCGGGTAGGCTTGCTCTCTGTAAAGAGAAAGCAAGCCCCCCCTTCCCTGTCAGCATACGACCATGGTCACACCGGGGTTGGTTATCCGATCTTTCCTATGGTTACTCGTACCCCAGCCGGCACCGCGGGAAGGTATGGACAGGAATTACTGGACAAGAAGCTAAGAACCACATTGGGGCCTGAATTGCGCATTGTCCAGTAGTGTACCAACCAGTTTGTTTGAAATAAGAGTTAAAATATCAAAAACCATAACATGCAAATGAGAAAATAGCAACAAAATATCAAATTCTTTCATTGTAATATAAAAACAAGACCAAAATATTTATAAGGTGATTTTTCAAGAATTGAAATGTTCAAGCCTCAACCGCCGAGTAGCACTCCTTACCCATATCCGATTTAGCTCAAATTTTGTATAGGGAATTTTTTCGAGGTGCTTAAACTTTTGAGCATTACCGTTTTACTAAATTAGATCTTTTTGTTCAACTACCCTCGTGGGTTTGTTATGCTATTTCCATGATCGCCAGATCTGCTTTTTAGCCTTTCTCATATAAAAAGGCTATGTAATGACTGTGAAAACCGACTTTTTTACCGAGACCCGGAGGGTCGAGTGTCTTGTACCATTCGACTCAGTTTGTGGAGTACGCGAAATTTCTGTGTGTTTATGTAACCTTTTTCTTGCACTGACTTTTCTCGGAGACGGCTGAATCGATCTTTATAAACTCAGATGAAAGGTCTTGTGAGCCCATACAAAATTCCTGATTTTTATTTGAATCCGACTTCCGGTTCCGGAACTATGGAATAAAATGTGCAAAAAAAACTGCAAGGATCAGCCCCGTGGGGTTGTACGAGCCATTGATGTGGAACAAGGCAACAAAAATTTCTAATGCTTCAATCGAACAGTTCAATCAATCGTCACACTTTTGAATCCGCAATTGCACGAGAGTCTGCTTAGATTGATGTTTATTAGGAACCAACACCGAACACGCGAACCCAGAAAATAGACTCTTTTTGTCATGATTTGTATTTGTTTTGTAGCCGACGAAATCATATCACTATCCCAAATGTATGCAATTATATCTTTGTACATACTTGAGATACGGATTTCGATATTAAAGTTTCTCTTCGCCACGCTTGTGTTCAAGTTTGAGATGTAGGCAGTTATTTTTATAGTATTAAGTTTCTCTACCATTACTACCATTCTGCGATTTCGATTGAAGCGATAAACTTTTTCTTATTATCAATCGAGTTGATCTTATACAAATTATAAATTAATCTTAAGCACTCAAAATTTACCCTGGGGTGGTTGACAAGCTTGCATGACACAAGATCAGAGCATACCAATTAATGCTTCAAATCGTTTTATGGCACTTTTTGTCTCGCTGTTTAGCAACAACCTAGCTCTAGCATGCTACGCGTAGGACTGAAACGTTAGCTATAATTTCGCCTCTATTTATAGATTCGCATGCTTCCAGCAGCTTCGCTTTTGCATCGATTGACCAATCAGAGCGATGCTTTCCCATTGATATATCGCTTACTCCTTCAAAACCGTCGTCTATGACAGGAAAATCCGATATGCCGGAGATTTTTAGCAGACAAAATAGGACACTGCGCGCTACTAATCAAAATTTCAATCATTTATAATTGAAAATTACAAATTGATACATTCAGATCGAAACTTTGAAATATTTCCAATCAAATGATGAAATAATATTAATAATTGATACAAAATAGACTGAGCTGTAAGTGTTTAAAACCTGACCACACTTCTACGTGTATTTTCCCTTGAGTTTCTGATTTGCACCCCTGTATCGAAAACAAAGATGTGTTCCACATCAAAAATGTGAAAAGAAGTGCACCAACTTTTCTCGGAGATGTTAAAACCGATTTTCACAAACCTAGAATCAAATAAAAGGTCTTGTAATCAGGGCCGGCGAAAGAGGTGGGTACGGTGAGTAGTACTACCTATCCGAAAATTCCAAAGGTGGGTAACCATCTGAAATTTCGATCGATAAACAATGGTAATATTAGTATGATTCATAATTAGAAGATTTGTAACTCAGAACCATAAAGGAAGGATGTAAAGATATGCAACAGAAAGGTGAGACGTGATTTCTGTTCGCTCAAATGAACCTTCACATCTCACGTTTCCGTTCTATATCTTCACATAAATAAAAAAAAACTTTTGACGTAGGATTACATTTTTGTTTTCTATACTGGGGTGCAAATTCAAAATACAGAAAATAAGACCGTACAAACAGCGGTCAGGTTAAACATCTACATATTTAACTGATATTCGATAACACAGATAAATGATGATCGAATCTTCAATTAGTAACGAAGTATTTCTAATTTTACCAGTTTCTCAAACCATTGTCATGACTTCCTCCAACAGATACGACAGTTTTGTATACATAAGCTCACGGTTTCTATAACATTCCTGCTCTTGAATGAGTGCGCACTTAAGAAAATCGCTTATACAAAACAAGATTCAGTATCGAATCGACTTGCACTCTGTGCGGTTCGATACTTCCGTACAAAAACACAACGTTCATAAAATCCAGGAACTAACTAGAATTGTCAAAACTTGAATAATTTTTTCGGGATGACTGCCTCATTTGGCCACATTTAAAATCAGAATACCACAAATCTTTGTTCTTAATCCGAATATGGATAACACTTCTAAAACTTGTTGGACTTGCGTAGTGTAACCCCTTTAAAAAGCAATGTTTTATCAATAAACGGAAATCGTTATTTTCATTTTTCCATGAATGAATAAGTAACATCACTTATATGTCGGTAGGCTTAGTGTTTGTAGTCCGATTGGCGTGAAAGTTTGACACCTCTCATCTTAAATTGGGTACTTTCGGAAAATGAGGTTAGTATGACATTTCTTTGAATCAGTCCCGGGACCTTTCGACTAAAGTGATATGCACATCAGCGGCTGGACCGTTTGTGGATTTATTTTGTGCGCCGTTCGATCCGCACGAGACACATTTTGATCGAAATTCGGCAGTTTTTTTTGTATTCGAGGATATTGCAGGGTTACCTCAATCACGAACTACTAGATAAACGAGTTCAGCACCTTCCATCATCAATCCCAAAAAACTAAACTGTCAGGGTAACAAAAATTCTCAAAAAGTTAATTGCGAAAATTCACTGACACAAATAAGTTTAAAGGGAACACAAAAGACGGCTGCCTCAATGTTCAAAACAAATGTTGGCAGTAATTTTGACTCTTGTTGAGTAGTCCTACGTCAACCATTTGAACAACTCCATAGTAGTTTTATGTCGTATTTAACGCTTAAAGGCGCAATTTTGTTTTGAAAAAAAAAATCGAAAACGTCTAAAACATCGAATTTACGCGTTTCATGCAAAGTAATACCGAAACAAAATATTAAAAAAAATCGATCTTGCTCTTTTAAGTGATAAATAACATTTCCATTAGAATTAAGGTATACTTGAAGATCGTTCCCTCAGGTACGAAAAATTACCCTCCTGGACTTAACAAGTTTCACCGGCCCTGCTTGTGATCCTTTAAACAATCCTTTCGGATCTGACTTTCAGTTCCGGAATTATGGGGTAAAATGTGTAAAAAATGAAACTATGAGTACTTACTTTTCTCGGAGATGACGGAACCGATTTTCACAAAGTCAGCTTCAAATAAGAGATCTTATGGTCTTCAGGAAAATTCCTGAATTTCGTTCTGGTCGTCCGACTTCCGGTTCCGAAATTACAGGGTGATTAGTGTAAAAACTCCAATTACAAATTATCTACTTGCTTTTCTCCGAGATGGCGCGACCGATTTGTACAAACTTAGATTCAAATGAATGTTATTATGAACCAATACAAAACTTCTGAATTTCATTTGGATCTGATTTCTGGTTCCGAAATTATAGAATAAAGTGTGTTAAAAATTTTATATCATTTGCTAAAGCAATTCAAAAAACAAATGGTGAAAAAAGTTTTGCCATTTTCAAAAGACAATCTGAATCAATTTTGTAAAAATAAAAAATGCAAAGTGGCTTTTTTGACACAGTCTACTTGTATAAAAATTTTCAATCTCAGATGGTGCTACGTGTTCGAGTTGGCGCGAAATTCTAAAACAATGAATTTTAGTTTCAGAAATACCAAAAGGTTTGAATTTAGTTGTGAATCATATTTCTATCTTTCTTTGATTTCTTTTTCTCAGCATTGGCAGAAACTAAATGTGGACCATGTTGCTGTATGTATTTCGCGAATTTATTCAGTGCTCAGGACCCTATTCAGGCTGTGCATTTTTGAAGATTGTTATTTTTCAACTTGCACGAACTTGCCATCCCTGCCATTGAGAATTAGTTTCTAAACGATTCACGCACTTGACACGCTTCAATTCGAAGCAATTCTGAGAAGATCATGCCATCAGTGCTCCGGCTCGGACCAGCCAATTGCTTATTGGCTCATTGACCACTCGATATTCAATCTGTTGTCTTGATTGCCATTCCGCTGAGGTCACCATCAATTTTTGTCCTTTTACGACTAACATGACCACGGCTGATGGCGATCAGGTGGGCAAATTGGGTTTCCTCAAAGCCGAAAGAGCCCCACTCCGTTCGTTCCAGTGAGTAATGATAGTTTTTGGCGGCAAATTATTTTCGCTACATTGCGACCGACCGAATAGCTAATGCATCGACGTGGTCCTCCTGAAGCAGGTTTTTTTTGCTTACTTTTGTTTGGTACAGTGCGAGGGAAGAAAATGGTGATTAAGGCTTCTTGGTTTCGAAACGGAGTCTCAACAAAAGAGATTCATTACGGTAATATCTCATTTTGGTGGCACCAGGTAGTGTGTGGTAAGGTGTGTGGGAAACGCCGAGTACAAGTCCTCCGCTTCGCAACCGCCGCCGCCACTTGTGCGCAGTTTTCAAACAGCAAACGCGAGTTGCAAGGGCAAGTATGGGAACCGTGACAGATGTGGAACAAGATTCACCTTCGAGGAGGTCACTGAACAATGAAAATCATGCAGTATCGAAACCGATCGATTGATTTATAAATAGTGTAGAGTAATGAGGGTTGCGTCGGTTCTCAAGTCTGATTTTCAGTTTATTATCATTAGACCAGTAAAGCATGAAATTGAAAGAGCAGTTGCGTGACTTTTTCCCGTGATTTAAATGAGCAACTCTCGCTAACAAGCGGATGACGTTTTTTTTTTGCTGCCAATCGACTATAAAATCAACGCTCTCCTTTTTTCACCAAAACTTGTCCTCCTGCGCAGAAATCTATACGAAAAAGCGCAACTTCCAAAAAACCCGTTATTCGCCTTGTCTACTTATGATATCCGTTCCCGTTATGATAATTTCCAGTCTGCCGCATCCAAGTCATGCAATTTCCCAAAAAAAAAAGATCCAACCAAACTGCATGCCAAAATTAGATGACCTACGACGAGGCAAACCTAATACGAAACGGTGAAAGGAAACCTGAAACCATAAAAAATAACCGAAATCAGGAACTTTGCTCGAACATGCCAACCTTGCCTAAACCCAAAGCTGAACGGAGAGCGGCACGAAGAACAAGAAACCCACCGATGCCGGTCAGGTTCGTTTCATCTTCGGATACCCGTCGAAGTCACTCGACCAGAAGACAATAAACAAATAAAGCCATTTACGGTATTGGATGTATGTTTTTAACCTCCGGTGGAATCCGAAAGTAAACTTCGTCCTTCGTTTCCATTAAACTGTTAGGTTCGATGTTTGTGGTCCTCGTCAAACATCCTGCCGTTGAGCGGTCGTAGGAAGCGACCGTAACGGGATCGATTTTTGAGGTAATTTTCTTAACGGACAAATCGAATGTTTTTGTTCCGTTGTTCTACCGGGACCCCGAGTGCAGCGAGAAAATTGTGAGACTACCAACTAATCCGAAGCCCGCAGCTCGGTTTGACCCCGTCCAGGTTGCGCTCAATTGAATTTAATTACGAATTACGAGTGAACCACAATTTAATCACAATTTAAAACTGCTCCAGGCTGGGTGAAATTTTTCTCTAGCGCAATTTAAGTGTCGAACATTGTAATGCCACTGCTTCAAAGTTAAATTATTCAACCGGACCGCATGACTTGGCGCCGGACGGTCATCGTCGTCGTCGTCGTCGACGGACGATTTGACTCTCGAATAGAAAAAAAGGCGCGCTCATCTACCCGTCCATACCGGGGAGGGGTCAATCGAAATCGAACGGGAGTAAACGTCGATAATCATAATAATTTGATTTGGGCTGCCCAAGTTATGACTTAATGGGCAGTTTGGATTTAGGTGCGCGTCGATTCGAGTTCGATTTTCAGTATGCCAATTTAGCGGTTGCGCGGCGTACGTTGGCCAGCTGCAATTAGTCGGCATGCACGCGTCGTTTCGAATTGTGGTGCGCTTAGCGTTCCGGTAAGGTTGGTGGTGGAGGTGGGATTCTGGAATGACAATTCAGGTTGAAAAACGTGATTTGAAAAATGGAAATTGAATTTACTTTTTCAAAACCCTTAGTTGTCAATCTACGCTGACTTTTCAATTTTGAAAGGTTTTTTGAAATTATTTTCTGATCTGTTTGAATTCAATTTGAAACGATTCTTTGAAACCCAATCCAAAAGGAAAATGCAGAAAAAAACTGGCCGCCTACTTGAAACCCGACGCCGACCACGTCCGAATGCAGAATATCTACTTGGGAAGCGTAAACCGTTTATAAAAAAGTCTAACCAGAATGAGGCCTACTAGCCCCGGTCTCCCCTATTCAGAATTAGTAAAATCTCGCAAAACTAAAAATATTTTTAGTTTTTGCAATGACTGAGTGGAAACGTATATTGGAGAAGTAAAATGGATGAAAAACTTACAGAAAAGATGATTTTTCGGAAGAATATACGGTTAGAGACAGAACACGAACCTGCGTTCTTATGCATTTCGCCACCTTAAGCCTTGTGATAGACACAGCTCAAAAACACGACTAGGCATAATAGAATGGAACACATCGAACATGGTCTACATCCTGGCCGTCTCACGATGGGTACCAAACATCCAAACATCTTCTCTTTTCATTAAACACTAGTCTTCTCGCATCTATACCTATTTTCCGCTCAAGCACTGAGTAGGAGAATGTATTTATAATCGCTTGTACCCTTCTCTACTGGTGCCAGTAGCTGGTTGGATATCGTCAACGACAAGCCCTATGCAGGTTGTATGATAGTTTGCCCTTTCCTACCAGAAGCTGATTTTTACGGATTATTTTCATTTCCAAAAAATCATCTTTTCTGTAAGTTTTTCATTCATTTGGCTTCTTCAAAATATGTTTCTACTCAGTCATTGCAAAAACTGAACTTAGTTATGGCGACTTAACATAAAACCAACAAATAATTAATAAATCGTAATATTTTTAGTTTTTGTTTAAATATGGATAATTTGATTCTATATGATCATTATAATGACTTTCTAAAATAACTTATTGTATAAAAATTACCAAAATATAATGTTTTTATATTTTTTCTTTACAATTTTTAAAAACGTTTTTAAGTTTTTTAAGTGTTTACACATGCGCTCTTCGCAACACCCGTTTTTTCTGAAAATGCAAATTTTTCGACGGATTTAGGCTATACGATATTCCATTTTATTATGATATATTTTTATCGATTTTTAAAATGTCCAGAACATTGCAAAAAAATAACAATTGTTTTCAAAAATTGTTTAGAAAATAAAAAAAAAACTTTTTTTGTAAGTTTTATACAATAAGCTTAAGTTTATTGTATTTTCTACGATCTGTGATAGTTTCATTCAAATATGTTTATTTGTTAAACTATTACTATAACATAAAGAAAAACAATTGTTTCAGCTTTTTGTTCTTTTCAGAAAGTCTTTTTAATGATCAAATAGAACTAAATTATCAACACTTGAAAAAAATTGCATTATTAATTCCTTTTTTGACGATGTTACTTATTCTGACCCAATATATATTTTTCGTAAATATCATCAATAAATCAGAAAATATGTTTCCTGGTTTTCTGATAGGGGAAGATGAGGTAAAACGCACCCCCGAGGCATAATGCACCTTTAGCTTTTCTCAAAAGTTACCAATTTTTTTCACTGAAATTTTAATGAAAATGAAAGTCCGCCATAACAACAGGTTACTATAAAATTTTGGTAGCGATGGTTTAATCATATCTGAAAATATTTAAAAAAAATTATTTTTCTATTGTAAGTAATTTTTTATGTTCGTTCCATAATAATTTGTAGGGTGAGGAAGACGATTTTAATTTAATTTTAATCATTCTGGTTTCTAAAATTAGTTCTAATATTATAGAAAAATCGTCAAATTTATCGTCTCCTATTTTTGGAGGCAGAACGACCCGAATTGTGTGAGGTAAAATGCTCAAGAATTCGCTTACAAAAATTATCCATAAGCTTCAATCTTCCACCTGACAAATATTTCGTCAACGATAAGTGTAAAGCTTTCTTTAAATAAGAAGAAGAAGCTTTATGAGGGTGCATATTGCCCCGTGGTTGTCATTAGCTTTAATCCGTTGTTTCTATGGATGTTTACCCGTTGTTTAAGATCATCCTGCCTCTATGTTCAAATAATCGTCATTTCGCGTAACTTAAAATGTAGGGTAAGGGCTCCCTATTTCATCTCATTTGTAAGGAAGTCACCTTCAAACCTCGATTTAGCCACTAAAATCACTATAACTATTTCATATTATTGCTTCATTCGCCTTGCTCCACATTGAGATTTGATTCACATTCCTTGGAAATTAAAATAATGTTCATAAAACAGCAAAAAACACTTATGAAATGTTCACTACTCTGCTCCTAATTTCATCTCAATGGATTTTTATCCATCCTATCGTTGATCCTTTATTCATCCTATAAATTAGCAATGGCGACAGCAATCAAAACGAAATATTCCACTATTACACTCTCAGGTTCAAAATGTCAGAATTCTTCTTAAAAACGGCCTAATTCCAACTATGAGACAATATATGATATTTTTAGAACCAGTTTGAAATCACTTCAACGTTTAAAAAATTTTCAGTCGTTTCCGTTACCTTTCGCTTTAAATTTAAAATTTTACTGAAAAGTTAATTTGGTGAACTTTAAATAAAAACAAAACTGTGATTGTTACTATTTATTCATTAGCCCTTCTTAAAACAAAGTGTAGAGCCAGAGATGCCATTTATACAGATTTATATATATTGTATAGATTTTTGCGTTCGCATACTGGTTTAAATCAAAGTACCGATTTTGTAAAGATTTCCTAAATTTAATACAGATTTGTACAGGTTCATAGAAAGAAAGAAGTAAAGAATTAGACTTTTCTCTCTGAGTATCTATTAGTATTTGATTGCGGTGATTCTTTAAAAGTTTATTAATCAACGGACAAATCACATGTTAAAGTGGAAATCTTTTATGTAGATAATTGATTATGAACACTGACAAACATTTATATTAAAATTTGGAACCAATTTGAACTATTTGAAGCCAGATATTTTCATAGAATATATATTACGTTGCAAAGAAAGTCTATATCTGGTCTATCTGTTTTCACTAATAAAATGATGTTAACAGATTTTATTAGTGAAAACAGATTTAACATCATTTTATTAGTGAAAACAGATAGACCAGATATAGAGTTTCTATGCAACGTAATACATATTTTCTATGAAAATATCTGGCATCTCTGTGCACAGCCGATGAAACACACATACTTCATAGCGTTATGTTGACGTATAGCGGAATGAAACCAGTGCTACTAGATTTGCCACAATGGTTATTTCATTAGTATTTAACATGCTCTTCCTGGCAATATTCGAAGCCAAAACAGTTTTATTGAAATATTAATATCAATAATATAATTAAACTAATGTCACGGATACCAAAAAACATACTTTTTGATGAGATTTGCTGAAGAAGAAAATAATTTTTGTTTTGTAACATTATGAGATAACTTGGCAACTTTGCGAAACCAAATGAGATGAAAACAAAGCGCAATCAAGTGAACTAAGTGAAAAACTTTCATCTCATATTTTTAAAGACTTTTATTGTTTGTCGGGTAGTTTTTTGAAGTATTAAATCGTTAATCAAACAAGTGGCAAGTGAACATTACTAATTATGAAGCCATCCAGCATTCAATGGTAGTGTAATTGTGCGAAAAAGTGATCATGTTTTGAGACGAATCGATTAGTAGATAATCAGAAACATGACGAACTGTAAATCTTGAGACGAAAATGTGTCCTAAATTGAAAAGTGAGTTTATTTGAAATGAAAAAAACGATAACCGAAGAACTTAAAACCATTTCTTTCAATAGGAAAGTGTGACAATAGCTTTTATAATCATTTTAAAACATTTCACAGTTTGGTTCAGGTAGGTTTTTTAAAATATTATTCATGTTCACAGTAATGAGGTGAAGGGATGAGATGGAAATAGGAGCTCAGATGAAATAGGGAGCCGTTACCCTATATTTTTCATATTTTTCACGATCGGGCGTCATATATTTCAATAGATAATTTTTAAGGATTTGGAAAATAAGATATTTCAAGTATTTTTCAATGCATTCAGAGAGTATTTGTACGTAATTTTGAGAAATAATGATTACGAAAGATAGTCATGCATGGAACTCTTCCGTGTTATTCTCTATAGTTAAGATATAACAGTTCGGCTGAAAATTTCGTATCGTTTAATAGAAACACACATTTTTTTTGCCAAAATTCGTTTTTATTATTCAACATAACTGCCATCAGAGGCGATACAGCGATTATAGCAATCTTCCAGCTTTTCGATACCATTTTTGTAGTACGATTTGTCCTTTGCCTCAAAATAGGCCTCAGTTTCAGCGATTACCTCGTCATGGCTTCTAAATTTTTTACCAGCGAGCATTCTCTTGAGGTCTGAGAACAGGAAAAAGTCACTGGGGCCCAAACCTGGAGAATACGGTGGATGAGGGAGCAATTCGAAGCCCAATTCGTTCAATTTCAGCATGGTTTTCATCGACTTGTGTCACTGTGCATTGTCTTGATGAAACAAAACTTTTTTCTTCTTCAAATGCCGTTTTTTGAAATTTCGTCCTTCAAACGCTCTAATAACGCTATATAATAGTCACTGTTGATGGTTTTTCCCTTTTCAAGGTAGTCGATGAAAATTATACCATGCTAATCCCAAAAAACAGACGCCATAACCTTACCGGCCGATTGTTGAGTCTTTCCACGCTTTGGGTTAGGTTCATCGCGTGTAGTCCACTCAGCTGACTGTCGATTGGACTCCGGAGTGAAGTGATGGAGCCATGTTTCGTCCATTGTTATATATCGACGAAAAAAATCGGTTTTATTTCGATATAACAGCTCCAAACACTGCTCAGAATCATCAATTCGTTGTTGTTTTTGATCGATTGTGAGCTCACGCGGCACCCATTTTGCACAAAGCTTTCTCATATCCAAATATTCGTGAATAATACGTCCAACACGTTCCTTTGATATCTTTAGGGTGTCAGCTATCTCGATCAACTTCACTTTACGGTCATTGAAATTCATTTTGTGGATTTTTTTCACGTTTTCGTCGGTAACAGCCTCTTTTGGACGTCCACTGCGTTCATCGTCTTCGGTGCTCATATGACCAGTACGAAATTTTGCACTTACGAATTGTTGCTTCGCCCGGTGCAGAGTCTGGATAACACTCATCAAGCCATTTTTTGGAATCGGCAGCACTTTTTTTCATCAAAAAGTAGTGTTTCATCAACACACGAAATTCCTTTTTTTCCATTTTTTTCACAATAACAAAAGTAGCTTCATTCAAAATGCAATATCTCACAAACTAATAATCAGACAGCTGTCAAATTTATACACGTATCTTTTGAAGGTTGGTACTAACTGAAAATGGTATGGATTTAATTCTAGTGGCGCCCTCTCATAGAAACGATACGAACTTTTCAGCCGATCTGTTAGCTACATTGAGGGTACGTTTTACCCCATCTACCCCTATATGTTGTTGTATTTTTCCTGGTCTTAAAAAATATTTTGTTTGTACACCAAACCTCCGTTTACGAACACTTTCTTACGTTATCTGGTTTTATGTAACCCTTTTTACAAACTAAATCAAAATAATGTAATACTTTTTCACGAGCCTACTTCGTAGAAACAGGTTTTTGTATGCAATGAATATGATTTCCGGCCCATTTATATTCCATGGAAACTACTACAATATGGATATTTTGGGAACGGGTTTCAAGAGTAGATTCTGGAAAATGATGTTTGAGGTATTTTGGAAATCGAAGATGGCGACTTCCGGTTTATTGATATTCCATGAACTCCCTTAAAATAAGGGTATTATTGCAACAGACTGGATACCAATCAACGATGTTAGAGCTCGTTTCGAAACTCAATATGGTGACGTCCAGTATATTGACATTTCTTGAAAACTCTTACTGATATTGTTAGGGTTTTCAAAGAATATAGAAAAAACGAAAGTCACCATCTTTAATTTTGAAACGACCCCACACATCATTCATCCCAAATAACGTAAACTTTTTTTACGAACTGCCTTGATTTACGAGCCTTCGTTTAGTTCGTAAATGGAGTTTTCGGTGTATATAATACAATCGGAATGAAGTACAAAATGAGTAGCTTTTTCCACAGGGATTGCGTAAAAATGTTTTCTAAAAATTGTTCCAAAATTTGCCGAAATCTCACGGAAAGTAATATTACCAAATTAAAAAAAATCTGAATTAAAAAAATTTGCGGCTCATACCGTTTTGAGTTGAACAAACGAACTGCTCTATCTAGTAAGGTGCTTGTATGGATGTTCAGAGTCAGGAAACAATACAAGTAATAACAAAAACACCAATAGGGTTAACAAATTCCAACATGATTGTTTTCTGCCCGAAAACAGGAGAAGTTGTTTTTCCAATTAACCTACCCTGCATATGAAAAAACCCTGTCTCTGCGGTAACAGTTTAGCGGTTTTCATTATATAATTGCACCCACATGTCAACTTTCCAATCTGTTTGTTAGATACTGATCACATTTCTTTTGTACACATACAAGTTTTATTTGTTTGATTTGATATGGAAAAGCTGACGAATAGAATCAATTTTGGTTATAATTTGCTCAATTAATTCAACCATAAAAACTAAGGATTTTCCAGATTTGTAAACTGCACCTCACTTTGAATTTGACATTTCTTTTCAATATATATTATTGATAAATTTATTACTATTAATCAATCATGCTGCGAACATCGCTAATACATTAATGAGCGAGTTACATGTTAAAAACCTCTTTTACATTTTGTGTGTGTTAATATTTGATCAATGAGATAAAACAAATAAAACAAAACTAGCAATTTTTTCAAATTTTCGAACAAAATCTGAAAATAAAAACTTTCTTGGTTCAAGGATCGCCAAATGAGCAAAGCAGCCATCGCAAAAGAGTTGACTGGATTCGTCAATTGATTGAGAAAGATTTTGAAAAATCTATAGAGCCACAGTACCTAAGTGCAAGCAAGAAGTTGGAAACAAATAAATTTATTTATTCTTTTACCTACCTTCTACCAGAGTAGTAAAACTGAAGTATCTTACCACCTTGATCAAAAAGTTCCAGGAATTACCACCGTGTGGCGCTCTTAGTCACAGGATTAGATTATTTTTTTAGGTTGCCACATCTTTCATTTATAATTTATCAAACTCTTCAGATATTTGACCTGGACATTTGTAAAAGTTACGCTGTATTGAGTATATGTGCGATTGAGCGTGTCCTCGATTTTGTACAATTTTCAAAATGGAATTGAATACAGAACATCGGGTTAGTAGTAAATTTTGTGTTGAAAACCGTTTCAATGGTGCGACGATATTGCTAAAGTCAGAAGAGCAACAAAACTTTGAAGAAAACGTTCGTTCATCATTGGCACGAATGTTTGAAAAGTGGTCGTGAGTCTGTGAATGATGATGAGAGAAGCGGTAGGCCATCGACATCGAAAACCGGCAAAAACATCAACAAAAGCAAAGAATGGATGACCGAAGACCGCAAATTGACTATTAGAGAGATGGCAGAGGAGCTATGAGACATTTGCGTGAAGCAATTTGCCGAAAAGACCAGATTTGTGGGCAAACAACTGTTGGATCTTGCACCACGATAACGCACCGTCACACAATGCCATCGTTATCCGTGAACATTTGGCCAAAAAAGAAACGAATACCATTCAGCAATCACCGAAATCACCTGATTTGGCTCCCTGTGACTTTTTTCTATTCGGTTGACTCAACAAACTGCTTCGTGGAACGCGTTTAAGCATTCGAAATGGGAAAAATCGCGGATGGCTCTGATGACCATACCGAAAACTGAATATAAAAAATATTTCGAGAATTGGACCAACCGCTGATATAAGTGTGTTATAGTCGATGGGTAGTACTTTGAAGAGGGCATTATCGATTTTGATGAATAATCTAGTATTTTAAATTTTCTGAATAAATTCCGGGAACTTTCTGTTCAGGGTAGTATCCACATTGTTTTCTATATTTTAATATAGATTCCATTAAGTATAAATTAAATTCTCACCTGTTATCCAGGAAACATTAAATAGAACGCAAACAATCAATTATCTTTTCACAATTTTCAACTTTCCGATAAGGGAATCTTTTTCGATGTCATCCACTTTTTTGTATTTTTCCAAAATTCGTTTGAGTAAAGTTTTTTTTCATCCACCGAAAGTCCATGAATTACTTATAACTTATTCCCTTTTATATTGTCGATTTACTTCTGTTAAATTATTAAAATAATACCATGTTGCTTTCAATTAATATGATATTAATAATTGATTACACACAGTCCGACTCGAACATAGTATGCCAAACGCACAAAATATACAATTCGTTAAAATAAAGATTATCAATACTAATATGTTTAGCTTAATCTAAGATGCTAGCGATAACTATCCTTAAATAAAAAGAAACGTATTTGAAAACTCGAGGACGATTGCAATATAGCTTTTGACCGTTTCTTAACGAGTTCGTTCGAAACATGGTTAATTCTATGAAGTTTTGATCGAATAGAGATGCATAAACTCAGCCCTCATTTAGAGCAACACTGGTTTTGTGTTCGTGCTATTCAACAGATCAGTTTCCGGTGCTTTTTGTAACGATACGCTATGACAACCAATAACACATGGATCAATAAGTCCCGAGACTAACAATGGAAACAACATTTTTTTTTGCAAAATTTTTTTTATTCATCAACATAATCACCTTTTAGGGTGAACGTTTTTCCAATTTTTCAATACCATGGTTATAAAAAAATTTATCTTTCGCTTCAAAATAAGCTTCAGTTTCAGCGATGACCTCCTCATTTGAGCCAAATCTTTTTCCCTGGAGCATTTTTTTAAGATCAGCAAAGAGCCAGTAGTCACTGGGAGCTAAATCTGGCGAGTATGGGGGTGGGGAAGCAGATCAAAGCCCAATTCGTTCAATTTCGCCATTGTTTTCATTGTTTTGTTCATTGCTGTTTTTGTTCCATCGAAAGCAATCGCGGCACCCACTTCGAAAAAACCTTTTTCATGCTCAATTTTTCATGAAGGATAGTAAATACACTTCCATATGATATCTGTGTCATCTCAGCAATCTCACGAAGCTTCACTTTACGATCTTTCATTATAATTTTTGTCACTTCACTCACATTTTCCGGTGTAACGGCTTCCACAGGTCTACCCGAGCGTTCCGCGTCATTTGTGTCGGTACGACCACGTTTAAACTCGGCGAACCACCGACAAATCGTTGCTTTTGATGGACAAGAGTCCGGATAACAATTTTAAATCCATTGTTTCACTTGCACGGTGTTTTTACCCATTAAAAAACAATGTTTTATCAAAACACGAAACTCGGTTTTTTCCATTTTTTAAACAAACTACAAAACGACTTTACTCGACTCGAAAGACGTGGTTACTGGTTTACTACGAGCGCCATCTCTGCTTTAGTCTCGGGGCTTATTGATCCATATGTTATGTTCAAAATTGATTGAATAAATTTTTCAAGTTAATGTTAATGAGTTGCAATGAATGGAAAAAAGTGTATTCATGCAGAATAAATGGCACAAGTCTCAGTGATGACATGTGCAATGTTCTACGTAAACATATTCTTTAGTTCTAGGGCAGGTAGGAACTTTTAACATGTAACTCTATAAGTTGTATGACTAATTCAGAAAAACCTCATTTTATGTCAAAAATCGATTTTATTCTTCAATGTAATCTACTTCAAGAGATCATTCCAACGTAGCCGTGTCTTTCGACTCAAAAAAGGTATCACATTCAGCAATTGCTTCTTCATTTGAGTAGATTTTTTATCTGTGATAATTAATTTTTGTATACAACGCTATGTAGTATTCGCTATTTATTGTTTTTTCCTTTCTCAAAATAGTCGATGAAGATTATACCATTCTGAAATATTGAAAGAATTCCCAGCTGTCTGTTGTGCCTTTGGACGTTTCGGATGTGGTTCACCGGCTGCATTCCACTCAGATGATGATCGTTTTGATTTTGTAGTGAAGTGATGAATCCATATTTCATCCATTGTTACATTTCAACGCAAAAAAACTGATTGAAGACCTTTCTCATGGTCATATGTTCATGCTTAACTGTAATTACAATGCCTTCTGATATCTTTATGGCCTCAGGTATCTCACGTAATTTCAATTTACGGTTAGATATAACCCATTTGTGGAGTTCTTTATTACCTTTTTTTATATATAAAAAAATAGGTATAGAATTCGCTCAAACTTTCGAAAAATTTTCCGAGGCCTCGATTCAGCTCGACGAACTGAGCAAATGTCTGTGTATGTGTATGTATGAGTGTGTGTCTGTATGTGTGTTGTCAACTAAGAGGTCGAGATCTCAGAGATGGCTGGACCGATTTTGATCAAACTAGTCGCAAATGAAAGGTCTCCCCGTCACCCAGAACGCTATTGAATGGTTTTGAGATCGGATGTTTACTTTTTGAGTTATACGAAGTTTTATTTCAAAATTTTCAGTTTTTTGACAGTATCTGTCACAATTGACCTTGAAAACAGAATATATTTTCAGACTTAGATTCCGCACGATAATAGCTATCCAACAAGCCATAGATTGTTAAAATCCGTACATTTTTAACGGAGATATCGAATTTTTTGTGTAAGCGACTTTTCCCCCATATTCCAGCAGTAGAAGTTCTGAGCGCTGTATGGCAAAGAAAGGCTTGGGAGCAACGTAAAGCACGATTTTTTATACTGTTACATACAATAGTTTCTAAGTACCAAGAAGACTGTGAACAGCATTATTTTTCATGACATTTTGCCTCGGACCAATTTTAGCACGGTTCGTTTTTGGCAACATAATCGTTCGAATATGACATATTGGAAAGATGGCAGTACTTCCGAATTCTGAACAATTTCATAATTATATTGATTTAAACTGCTTACAGTAATAAATGCTGGAAGAACAAAACACCCATATACCATTTGAATCAGTTCGTCAAGATCAGCAAATGCGTATGTGACAAATAATTTCACTCAATTTTTTACCTTATTTTCGAAGATGACTCAACCGTTTTCTACAAACTCAGATTCATATGAAAATTCGTATGCTCCTAAACAAGGTTCCTGAATTATGTTTGGATCCGACTTCTGGTTCCGGAACTACAGGATGATATGTGAAACGAAATTAAAATTGTGTAACTTATTTTCCTCGTAGATGGCTGAACCGATCTAAGATTCAAATGATATCTAAGAATCATCTAAGATTTGCTGATTTGAATAGTCGACAACCAAATAAACTTATTTCAGTTTTAGTGGTATTCAGTTTTCGATTCGGAAGGCACCCAACAATTTAACTCGTACTACGATTTCTCAAAGATGTCTACACTGATTTTTAAACATATTGCAACAAATGTAAACTAATCAGGTGAATTTGTCTGACTTCGGCTACACCGATTTTCGTTTTCTCAAATAAAGCCAAATCGAATTTCAGAAAAAAATTCAAATTAAAATAAACTTATAGTCCCACACAAAATTAATTAATTTTATTCAATGCTGACTTCCGATTCTGGAATTACAGGAGGATGAATTTTTAAAATTCAAACCGATATAGAAAATGATAATCCCGAAAAGCTTGAAAGTTGGACTCAAAACTATTGCAATTTATTCGTCATATGGCCATACGAATCGGTTTGGTTTATGCTGGTTCCTGAATACCGGCTCTGGAAGTACCTTAAATTACCGTAAATTCTAAAGTGGAACTCACTTCGACATATCATGAAAAGTTTAATCGATTGTAACCTTTTTAGATAGAGTAATGAGTGATTAAAATGTCAAATTGCAGCTTAAAACGACGGTCATTAAAATAATGTCATGAAAACCGAAGAATATTCATGAAAAAAACACATGCGGATTGATAAAAAAAGGTATCATCTCACTGATAGGTGGATTAAGCACGTTTGTTTTCTTTAGTAACCATCTCAATTGGATGATCAGAACGTTCACCATCATCGGTGTCATCTTACAGACTCGTTTGAATTTAGTAAACGAATAGCAAATGGTTTTTTTATGAAACAGAGCTTGTACAGTATTTTTTCATCAAGTAGCCATGACAAATTAACAAACGAAATTGTTTTTAAAATAACACAAGTTGTTTTCACTTTAATGACTGTCACTTCTTTCTGACTAATCGAAATGTCATGAAATTTATCACAGTCTTTTGAAAAGTGGTACTTCATAAACGTTATATAAATTTGACAATGAGTGCGCTATCTGTATGTCAGTCACACGACTTATTGTGTGATGTGTTAGATCCACAAATGTATTACTACATAGAATGAAAAGTCCCAGGCCTCTCACAGAAAAGACGTGAATAGTTTCGAACCGTGTATATTTTTGGTTGAGAACGAATCTCTAGATGGCTCAATACAAAATTTCATGACAATCTACAATCCACTAGTGTTTGAATAACAGCTGTTTGTGAAAGACTAGTTCTAGTTTTCATCAAGCTATGGAAAAAAAACAGCGCACTCATGGATAAAAGCAACTGTGAAATTGAATGATTTGCGATACGGATTGGTTCACCATCCCCCGTATTCTCCAGACCTGGCCCCCAGCGACTATTATCTATTTTCAAACCTGAAAAGGTTTGTCCAGGGAAAGAAATTTCCATCGAATGCTTTTTTTCAAAGGCATCAAAATGTTGGAGGACCGATGTGTCAAGTGTAGCGCTCTAGATGGAGATTATACTAGAGTATAGAAAAGTTTTCACGGTAAAAAATCGACTTTTTCTTTCTTAGGCCCGGGGTTTCTCATTCCATGTAGTATTCATACATGAACTGCGAATAATTTCTGGTCTTTCGCATAGTTTTTATCAGAAAAAAAAATTACAGTGTATACGAGTAACGAGCATGCCTAGCAAAACCCTAAAGCTAATGGTGCATTTCTACCATTAGCGCTACTTTTTCCAACCCTATTCTCTAGGATCCATCACAACGTAAGATCAGAAACAAATTACGGCGAACGCGTGCCCCGAAATTACCCATAAGAGGAGAAATTTAGAATTTAATTAGAAACCGAAAAGCACTGCAGTACGGCAACCGAGACGAAATTGCTTCTGATCATTGATCAAAAACAGCTTTCCGGTCCAGGTTCAGCAACAACAAAAAAAACAAAGGTGTAAATAATGCCTTTCGCGTACGTGTGCAGGCTACCGTATTTCTCCGCACACGAAAGTCGAATCAGCAGCAGCGGCAGAAAAAAAAAGCAAACAACCGATGATTCCTGCCCCGACGAACAGACAGATTGTTGCAAAGAGTCGGTCATTTCAAAGTCCAATTATCGCGGTGTAGATTCACAAACTGCTACTTTGAGTACAAGATTTTTTTTTATTTGTTTCCCTGTTTGATGCCGCGAATGCAATGATTCTTGTGATCCACGGGTAGAACCGCACCAGCCGATCGTGGCGTGGAAAGTGCGGGAGAAAGCCGGAGGAGAATTAATTTCTGTATTTCGATCCACTGCCCACTCGGCTCAAAATTTCACCATTCATCTTGCTTCGTGGTGCCATCGGAGAATGAATGCGGTGGTCACACTAGAAGCACGCTGGCCGCAGTTCGGCGGCGATTGAGCGGATCGAAAGAAAAGTGTTAAATCGAAACCGTCGAAGAAAGGCTGCGCTCCGGACCGCCTCGAAATCTACCAAAGCGGTTAATTACGGACGTACCTACTGTTGGCCGGTCGGTTGGTCGGCCGGCAAACAACGATCGTCAAAAGTGTGGCTTCCGGTTGAACATGGCGCTTTGCATGGTGATGACGATGATGACGATGGATTTAGTGAAGACTTGACGCACGTTATGACCAAACAACATTTGACGATGCGATGATGAGCACTGCGCACGTGTTCCTTCATGGCGCATGGGGGCTATAATTTTGACGTTTCTATTCAGCACCGTTGCGGGAAGCACACAGTCCGTCACAGTGTTATTGAACTAATCATTTCTATTCTCAAGTTTGAACGGATATACTTGCAAGCAAAATGTGGTTTCGGGAAATTAAATCATCGAAGTAAGCCGGTGTCACTACACTGTGCGAAATTATCGTGCAATAAATTATAGGGCAATGAGTGTCAAAACTTTCAAACTGTCATGCAAAATGGTGCAAAATCGATAAGCATCGGTACGTGCTGGTACCCTTTCATGGGTCTCTTCAACTTTGGGAACAGGAAAAAATCACACGGAGCGATATCTGGTGAATAAGGAGGTTGGGGCATGATTAAAGTCTTGTTTTTAGCCAAAAAATCACGAATAAAATTCAGCAGTTTTGGAACGAATTTTGCTGCCACTCGTTTCATGCCCAAAACATTTGAAAAAATATGATGGCATGAGCCAACTGATATGCCAACTTCATCAGCAACTTCTCTAATAGTGATTCGGCGCTCATCCATAATCATTTTTTCCACTTTTCCCACATTTTCATCGATTATTGACGTGCTGGGTCGACCGGAGCGTTCGTCGTCTTCAACGTCTTCGCGGCCATCTTGGAAACGCTTATACCACTCGTAAACACTTGTTTTTTTCATAGCAGACTCACCGTAGGCTCTCTGTAACATTTCGCACACTTGGTTACACTTTATTTCATTTTTCACGCAAAATTTAATACAAATTCTTTGACTCTTAAATTCTTCCATTGTTTAAACTAACAAAAATCGCAGAGCTCAAAAAAACACGTCTACACCAGCCGCTACAAGACAGAATGTAAACAATGAATTCAGCTGAAAATTTCACCATACATTAGGGACATATGTACCAACACAATAAAAAAAATTTTTGACCACCGGACTCTCCAGACGCGCGCAATTCCGGGAACTTTTTGAACAGACCTCGCATTGTTCAGCTTCTTTGCAGTGTCAAAGTTCACATGGAACTTGTTCTGTACTTTCAAATTCTTAAAAGTTCCATGTGTACTTTTAAGCAGCAAGATAGTGGATGTGTTAGGCAATTGTGGAACTTCTGGTTGCTTGCGTTGTGATTGGTTTTGCCTTTCTCCATAGAAAGATATTAGAATTGCTGGAACCGACTGGAACCGACTTTCGAGCGTTACGATGAGATAGGAAAATGTCACACACATACATACCCATGTATGTATGTATGTGTGTATGTGTGTGCACTTTTCGAATATATTTTTACCGCTCAATTTTCTTAGAGATGGCTCAACCAATTTTAACAAGCTTAGGCTCGTTTGAAAGCTACTTCTGGGCTATTAATCAAATTGAAAGATAAAATTCCGGAGAAATGATGGTATAAGTGACGCGAAAATACGGGTTTTTACCTTTCCTGCATATATATAAAAATAGGTATAGAATTCGCACCAACTTTAGAAAAGAGCCGAGTGTCATATATCAGTCGATTCAGCTCGACGAACATAGCAAATGTCCGCGCGCGCGTGTGTGTGTCTGTATGTGTGTTGTCAACAAAGAGGTCGAGATCTCAGAGATGACTGGACCGATTTTGATCAAACTAGTCGCAAATGAAAGGTCTCCCCGTCACCCAGAACGCTATTGAATGGTTTTGAGATCGGATGTTTACTTTTTGAGTTATACGAAATTTTATGTCAAAATTTTCACACTTGACCTTTAAAACAGAATATGTTTTCAGACTTAGATTCCGCACGGTAATACCTATCCAACAAGCTATAGATTGTTAAATTCCGGTGATATCGTTGTTTTTGTGTAAGCCACCTTTTTCCCTATTCCAGTAGTAGGAGTTTTGAGTATTGTATGACAAAGCAATGCTTGGGAGCAAAGTGAAAAACGATTTTTTATACTGTTACATATGATTGTTTCTAAGTACCAAAAAGACTGTGTACAGCATCCTTTTTCATGAAATTTTGCCTCGGACCAATTTTAGCATGGTTCGTTTTTGGCAACATAATCGTTTGAATATGACATATCTAAACCAAATGGTGGCAAGGAGGGCAGCATTTTTGAGTTGAAAGCAATGTCATAATTATATTTAGTTAAACTACTTACAGCAATACATGCTGGAAGAACATAACAACCATATACCATTCGAATCAGTTCGTCGAGATCAGCAAATGACAAATAATTTCACTCAATTTTTTTCGGAGATGACTCAACCGTTTTCTACAAACTCAGATTCATATGAAAAGTCGTATACTCCCAAACAAGGTTCCTGAATTATGTTTGGTTCCGGAACTACAGGATGATATGTGAAACGAAATTAAAATTGTGTAACTCATTTTTCGCGTAGATGGCTGAACCGATCTAAGATTCAAATGAAAAGTCTTGCTTTTTATTCAAATCTTGTATTTTAGTCAGATACAACTTCCGGTTTAGGGGATGCAGAGTGATTTGTATAAAAATGTCTATTTCACATAAATTTATCAGGTTTATCGGGTTTGCAGATTTTGATAGTCGATAACCAAATAAGCTTATCTTAGTTTTAGCGGTATTCAGTTTTCGATTCGAAAGGTAACTAAAAATTCAATTCGCACTACTATTTCTCAAAGATGTCTACACTGATTTTCGAACAGTTTGAATCAAATGTAAACTATACAGCTACTCAGGTGAATTTATCTGACTTCGGCTACACCGATTTCCGGTTCCAGTATCGAATCGTTTCTCAAAGCTTAATCGTTTTCTCAAAAAAAATGCCAGATCGAATTTCAAAAACTATAATTCATATTAAAGGATTTATGGCCCCATACAAAATTAATGAATTGTATCCAATTCTGACTTTCAATTCTGGAGTTACATGGTGATGAGTTTTTAAAATTTGAACCGACATAGAAAATGAAAATTCAAAATAGCTTCAAAGTTGGACTCAAAACTATTGCAATTTGTTCGTCATATTAATTTATGGTCACATGGATTGTTTTTGTTATAATGGTTCCTGAATCTCTGGAAGTAGCGTAAATAATAACAAAAAACTCTAAAGTGGAACTTACTTCGATATCTCATGAAATTTTCAATCGATTGTCACACGTTTTGATTCAAATTCGATCCGAGTCTCTGGTATGTCGGATAGTAGTGATAAAGGTCTTTTACCATTTACTATCCCAACCGGCAAAGGAAAAGTTACTAGAAGTTGTCAAATTCTACTTGCAAATTTAATTTTAACTTTTATTGCTTCACTTGCAGAGTTGCAACGGTGCAGAATGACTTATTGACGTCAAATATATTCTACCATACAATTAAATAACACGAAACAATTAGTTGTTCTTTTTCTTATAGACAAAAATAAACAATATTTTGATGATTCCCAAAAGAACCGATTTACGATATCTATCCAATGTTCACAACTGCTACGTCTTTTTTGCGATCATTTAAATCAAGCACTGGTTCAAAATTCAGTTACAAAATTTAGGTTCGAAATGGAAATGAATTTCGAAACAAAATTTAGAAATTAATTTCTAAATCTAAATTCAGGAATTAATTTCTGGTTAGGTAGTCAATTTTAAAATTCAGATTTGGAGTTTAGCTGTGACATAGTAACGTAGTATCAAATTCATATCCAGAGTTTTGTTTATGAATTCTGAGGTTAAAATCCTCAATCAGAGTTCTGGTTTCGAATCCCGACATAGACAAGGACAAGGAGCTAAAATCTGATCACAAAACCAGTTTCAGAATTAAATATTAGGATTCAGTTCCAGAATTTTAATTAAGTTTTTTATTCCAAACCTGTTAATCTGAAACTAAAGTCTGAAACTAAGTTCTAAACCTCAAATTTAGTTCAGAATTAAGGACCCTAATCCAGGTTCTTAATTCAGTTATAAAATTCAGTTCTAGAACATAATCCAAAATTCAGCTCCCTGCTGCTGCTGGTTGAAGGCGGCTGCTCGCCACGAATTTTGGAGCTATTCATGGTTATCTCATATTGTTGTAAGTCTAATCACATATAAAAACCTGTTTTAATCCACCTAGTGGTATAATGATGCCTTTTTCATGTACATATAATATTGCGATATTCTATTCAAAATTTTTCTCTTCGATTTTTGAAAGAAACCAAGAGATTGTTTATGCATAACATGTTTGTTGCATCCGAAAATATTTTAAGTGACGGTGTATAATATTGAACACACTTTACCCTATAACTCCGGAACCGGAAGTCGGATCCGGATGAAATTCAGGAATTCCGTATGTGACCGGAAGACCTTTCATTTGAATCTAAGTTTGTGAAAATCGGTCAAACCATCGCTGAGAAAAGTGAGTGAGATCTATTTTGGTATATATGACCACTATTTCCGGTACTTCCGGAACCGGATACCGGGAATCAGAATAGCCGGAATCGATTTGTTTAGTTGCCTACTGATAATGACTATCGATTTGTGTAGTTTTAAGACCAGTTTAGAAAATTTTTGTTTTGCCGGTTTAAGTGACGGTGTACAATATTGAACACACTTTACCCTATAATTCCGGAACCGGAAGTCGGATCCGGATGAAATTCAGGAATTCTGTATGGGACCACGAAACCTTTCATTTGAATCTAAGTTTGTCAAAATCGGTTCATCCATCTCCGAGAAAACCTAGTGAGATTATTTGACACATACACACACATACAGACATTGCTAAGCTCGATGAACTGAGTCGACACTTGGGCCTCCTTTTTCAAGTGATTGCATAACCTTTCTATATGGGGAAGGCACAAATGAAACAAAAATTCCAACAAAAATGAAGCGAGATCTCATACATGTTCCCTACACTGCTAAAAATCAGTACTTTTTTAAAAAGTGTTTCTTTACATGAATTTTAATTTTACAGACGCACTAAGAAATCAAAAACGAGTCATTTGTTTTTCAAAAGTTAAGCGCAAAAATATAAAATATGTCGTCATATGACATGTGCCAGTGTCATCACATTTGATACTTAGGTGCGGACATGTTTATATCGAATGCTTTGAACATAACACTTATGTGTGTAAGCTTAATGTCATTACATGTTAATTTTACATGACACATTTTTCACGTAACCTCTTTTTACGTGACTCTTTTCACGAACCAAATCCCAAATAATGTGAACTGTTATTACGTCCCTACTTCTTAAAAAGTGGCTTTTGCATGAAAAAGAAGACGATTTCCGGCTATTAGATTTTCCATGGAAACCACTACAATGTGGGTATTTTTCGAACGGGTTTGAACAGTAGATTCCGGAAAACGATGTTTGAGGTCGATCCGAAATCCAAGATGGAGACTTTCGGTCTATTGATATTGTTTTGAAACCCTTGGAATATGAGTAATTCCGGAATGGATTTGAAGAGCAGATGTCGAAAATCCGTTCCTAAAATTTCCGTATTAAAAGGATTTCAAAGGAATATCAATAAACCGCCATCTTGGATTCCGAAACGACCTCAAACATTATTTTGCCCTGATGGAGTGACTAAGAAGAGGTATCGTAGCCGGGATATTTACATAAGCCGTTACTTTCTCTGTTTTAAAATAGCTTTAGACAAATTTTTAACTTATGGTATATCATGTTTTCCATGGATATATAGCAAAACAATCCACGAAACTTGTATTCTAAATACAATCGTCATTTAAAAAAAACAAACTTGTTACGAAATGATCTTTCCATCCGGGTTGCTGTACTAAATATATGTGAAAAGTGTGATGTCAATAAAAAAAATCGATCCGGTTTTTGTTACCTTTCCCGTTGTTATATTGTGGAATTAGCTTCTTTAATTTTTCGGCTAACAAAATCTGTTTCGGAACCGGAAAAGTAGAATAACTACTAAGCTTCAGAATGGGATTTCAAAAAAAAAATTTTTTTTTAGTTTTAATTCGTCGTACATGTCGATGTGTATGATTTGTCGAAGGTTTGATAAAACGTTAATTTTTGTTTGAGCTTCAATTCCCATTGAAATCCGTTCGAAAATCATACAAAATTCTTACATATTTTCGTCCCATTACTGACTTACAGTGATAGTTCGCAATGAATTGCTTTTGACGCGTGTACAAGTATTTGTGTGAGACAAACATTGTAAAGTATTGAAAGTGTGCCTGACAACATAGTTTTGTACTTATTTTTTAAAATGATTTTACTGACCCAAGCAAAAAACGGATTCATTTAGCAGAGGGTTTCCCAGAGCAAGATAAAAAACGACACACATATCTCTACAAGCAGGTAGTTTTTTCTTTCAACTTTAAAGACCCTTCGAACTGTTTTACTGCAAACAGTGTCAAGGATTAAATATCCTTCGTTTTTTTTTGGTATTAGTATCAACAGCTCATCAATCAGTGCAATTTGTCACCCTACTGACGGGCTTCACTCGTCAAATGTCGCACGACAAGTTGCATCCGATTCAGTAGTTGACAAGTGTTGCTTGTTTCCCTGAAAAGTAAGTCAATATTGCAGAACATGACACAAATGATAATTTTTAATAATATATTGCGATTGTGTTACAATAATTTATTTAATGGAATCAAATAAATAGAATGATGACATTTAAGCTACACCACCATTAAAATCATCACTGATATCACATGCTTCTCTCTTGAGATGTTTCCGAGGTGGACTGCTACCGCCGTTTGTGCTAACCGGAACCGGACACTGGGTGACTACCTCGGTGGCACCGGATGTGGAGGGATCATGAGTCACCACAAACGTTTCGTAAGGTTCCGCTTGGGCCGCATTCTCTTCGGAAATTTCCAACGCCTTTTTCATTACTTCCATTCGAAATTTGATTTTCTGACGCACCGAAAGTGGTTCCACTAGCGGAAGCAAGGACCGAAAAAATAGCATGTCTCCACTTTCGTCCTCTGTTTTGTGTTCCTTCTGGGGTTGCGTTGCTGGTGAATACTTTAGTCCATTGTAATAATCCGAATAGTTTCCGTTTGCTGTAATCATTTCAATTTTCGAATCAGCAATGTGCGAAGTGTCATTTGGCTCAGAATCACTGGCAATACTGTTATTATCAGAACCATCTTCGGAAACACTTTCCACTATTTCATAGTTCGGCAAATCGATCAACGAATTGTCGGGGAAAACCTTGGCCGACGTGTTCAGAAACTCAAGATTCTTTTCGTAAATATAGGGTTTCAGTCTTTTGCGACGACACCGCAGCGATTTTATGAGAGCATCTCGTATGTGCTTCCACTTTTTCTGAAGGTCGATAACTGTAAGCAAAATGAGAGAAACAAAACATTCGTTAGTGGTGATTCTGGGTGCACTTCTCCTCACCAAGCAACATTAATCTGATGTTGCTGGTGTGTGATGCATGGAGCATAGAGAAATGAAGAAACTCATCGGGCATCGACATATGATATTTTAATTGTGCTTTTCCACCCCATGATGAGCTCTCACAAACACACACATGTACACATTCAAATAGCAAACAAATTGGTTTCCGTTCTGTATCGCACAGCGTATGAGAATGTGTGCGTTGAAAGAAAAACGCCGAACGATACAACAAATACGAGGATCGTTTATTTCACGTCGCCGGCGAATAACGCTAGTTCGTGCGGCTGTCAAATCAACAATTTAGATTCGCGCAAGGACACCTCCAGCTTACCTATTCCCATCCTTTGCCTGATGGACAGCTGACTGAAGTTTGGAACCATGCTAATGCACACTTCCTCCCATTGGCGAGACCGCATAGTTCGGTCCCGGTGCTCCTCTCCCGATAAGTCCCAGATGGCTCTTCGCTTCCGAATTTCCTCGATGAAATCTTCCGTGTTGATTTCGGCCATCGCGACAGGATTCCACTGTTAGTGCACTTTTGTAAACCGCAGAACTATTGTAGGTACTGTCAAAATTGAAGTAATGAGAAAAAAATGGCAATTTTTCATTCACCAATTGCACCGAGCTGCGTCCGTCGACTTCAGCGGCTGACAGCGTTATTTTATGTGCGGTAGAAAACGAACGTCGCGGTTGTGTCCGCAACACTACTCGGACGGTACGGCGTTCGAAATGTAGCACGGTTTGTTATTTTTGTTTTCGTTTTTGGCATACCTTCGCAGCTAAGGTGTGTGCGTGTTTCATGGGTTTCATGCAACAGGCGAAACATATGCGAAGGGTTAGTACTAGAAGGTTTCAGTGTGCCGCATGGAAAATACGACGGTAATTATCAATGAATTTAGTTTATTGAAAATATGGACAAGTTCTTTTTATAATTTGCCATCAATTTTTTACTTTGTTGATGACAATGTTGTCGAGTACTTTCTGTGAATCAACTGTACTTTAAGTACTTAAATCAGTAATCGTTTCACGATGCTTCAAGTTTTGATGCATCAAAACACTATACAGTAATTTGTCTTAGACGTGATTTTTCATTTTGACTTGACATTTCCTTCCATCACATCTAGTGGTCGGTTGTTATTCTAACACCTGTCTTCCATATTTAAAACAATTGTAGCGTGAGTAAATCGTAGGACCCCTCGACGAACGACGTTCGCAGTTTTTCTCGAAGTTCAATTATCATGGGATCGATTTGTCGCATCTGCGATAATGTTCGTTTTTGTGTAATCAACAAATTAGGTTCTATCTAAATTAAACACTCTCTACGCAGATCACGAGTACAAGAATAGCCCGTAGTTATTTCTGTCATTCTGTGTTGTCCTAGCAAATCCAAACGACATTAGATGCCATCAGTTTGTTCAGTCATGCATAGTCAATTGTATCAATTTCTTCGGATGTGAAATACGTCTCCACGAAAAATGAAAATTTGCAAATTAGCGACTTTTCTTTCATAACAAAAACTCTTTTTGATGTTTTCAAAACATGTTTGACTTGTACTAATCGCTTGGAAATGTACTTATTGCTAATAAATACATTAGTTACGGGAATGTCTAAGGTACAGTTTTTTCTAGTCTATTTTAAATCTTTTCAATAACTGTGCTCAAAGTTCGTTATTTTGGCAATGGAGCGATTAAATTACACACTTAGAAACATTCACAGAATTCGGTTTTTTTTTCTACCGAATTTTCAATAGCTGAACGTCCAGTTGTTTTAATCCACCTAGTAGTGTAATGCTGCCTTTCTCATACATTTCGGGGAATTTATGCTGATATTACAGCATAAATTCCCCGAAATGCTACAATTTTTAAAAAGTTTAGAAAAGAGTTTTGTAGATTTCTTTTGCATAACACTACTACATTGATATACTTCATTTGAACTTACGTTAGTGAAAATCTATTCAACCATATGTGAGGAAATGAAGTGAGTTCCGTTTTATCACATTTGATTACTATTGTTCGTACTTCCGGAACCGAAAGCTGGATATCGGCATAGTGACATTTGGTTCATACAACCAAACACTAATATGAGCTACAAATTCTTTTAAAATTTAAGACGATTTGAATTTTGGAAAAAATGTACCGGTAGTTGGACTTATATAAAATTAAGCAAATCATTTATGGGACTATCAATGGTTTACTGGTTTACAAACTCTAATGATCTGCAAACTAGAGACTTTCACTAGCCAATATAAAGCGGTAGCTTAGGAAAAATATACTCTTGAAATTGATATTTTTACACTATGCGCCCTACCTACGGAACTAGAGGCTTTGAACCGAATGAAAATTGGGATATTCTCACGGCATCTTAGGACCTTTCAGTTGAATCTAAGATGGTGAAGATCGGTTCAGCCTTCTCCGAGAAAAGTGAGTAGCATTATTTTCACATACGCACACAGACATTTGCTCAGTTCGTCTAGCCGAATGGTAAATGGTAGGGGAAAGTGTTATAAAGCGCCCCTGTTGGCCAAAACGCCCCCTTCCTTTTTTTAAGTATTCAAGACTTTTCTGCACAAAAGTTTTATCACAAACAGTATCTTTTCCTAAGATCTTTCTGCTATGCAAGTTTAGCAGTTGTCGTTTACAGGAATATATAAATAAACTGAAAATGTCATTAGGCAGCTTTTCGATGTAAGATTTGGCTTCGACTGAACAAACATTTTAACCGTAAAAAACGTCTAATGGTCGGTTGCTACTTATTAATTAACTTTCAGAAGTGCTAATGTCTCCATTTACAGTATAAAAATCTAGAGAAACAAAGCCATTTCTTTGATATTCAAATTTTCTCATAACAGTCACTCTACGGACATTATTCTCCACCTTCGATTCAACAGTATGCTTCGAGTTAAAATATTGTTTTAAAGATTTATAACGGTTATTGAAACAAAATTTAGCGTAGGGAGGATCCAAAATGTTGGTTTTCAATTGTAATTAATTGGTTATGCAATTGATTTCAAGAAATATCTTCTTTATCTGCTTTTCTTTTATATTGACATTTCAAGGGGCATATTGCATCATTGTTGTGGGGCATTTTATCCACGGTAAGCGAAAAAACTGAGAATGTGGTCGTTTTGGAAAATGTATTTGTATCAATCAATTCTCATCACTTCTACCGAAATCATTGAAAATTATGTTCCTCAGACGTATTGCAAAGAAATACATACATCCTCGAAGAAAATATATCAGCACATTTATACATATCTCAATGTTTTCTTAAGGTTGGCATATTATAACACTTTACCCTATACACTGATTGTATAGAGTATACAGTATACAGTGATTGTATAACCATTCTACATGAGAAAGGCAAAAAGGTGAGCTGTCAAACAACTACTGAACAGTTTTATGAACCAAATGGAAACATCTAACGGATGGTTCGAAAAATTTATTTAATTTGGTTTTTTGATGTTTTGTTTATGTTAAGATTCTAGATTTAAGAAACAACACAAATTTAAAACTTTCGATTGTGTCTTTCGAATTTGGATATTTTTAACAGAAACGAGTGAAGAATATTAGAGCCAGTCGCGGTAACGCTTTCATTACATATAAAAAAATGTTGAGTTACTCATGGCGTTTTTCATAGAAACAACACTGGTGGCGTGGATTTGCACTTTCGAGACGAAATGGCAATGAAACACCGTCGAAAAATTGTCCTTCTGCACAAAAGGGCAAAATCAGAGCAATCCACGCCACCAGTGTTTTTCAATGAAAAACGGCATTAGATTCATGCAATCTTTTTAAATGAACACTACTGCCCATGAACTACAGTGACAGAAAGCTATTCATATTATTACCAGCACGCAGCAGTGGGGCATTGTGAATTGAGGTTATGTCGAAATAACATAACATAAAAAAACTAAACTTCTTGCAAAGTCAACGTTCACTAATAATTTTTAAATTTTTACGAAAAGAATGAAGTCAAACAAGTCAGAATACTGTTTCATCAGCTTAGCTTTACCTGAAATGAGACATTCGAAAAAAGGTATCAGAACTAATTGGATCAGGCGGTATGTTCGACAGTTATTTTCCGACATTGGAAAATAATCTTGCAAAACAAAACTAATTTTAGATCTTTAATAAAAATCTTTCCTGTGTAATTTCTTTTTATGCTTTCAGTAAAAGAAAATACCCCAATAAAAAGTTTTAATACATTGTAAAACGAAGTAAATTTTTCTCGAAGTTCTTCTTACGATCACTGTATTGTAATTAATATACCACATGTTATCATTTTATTTTCAGTGAAAAATAAATCCAAATAACTTAGCATCCGCCAAACTTAAAATTGTCTCGTAGTTTAAGTTGAATTTGACTACTAAATTAAAAATAAATCGATAGTTATTGTGTCAAAAATTGCATTTCAACAAAAAACTAAAATCATTCTCGAAATGGTTCACTGGCTTAGTGTACCAACATCAAATTTAATAGTTCATCTTTGATTGTCTCACCAGGCATGAAGATGAACGGCTAAAACATAAACCGAAACATTTCATTAAAACAACGTGGGCAGGGTACTGGCTATTATTTTCGATCTGCTACAAGATTAGTGCTAAAAAGGGTGAGTCGTTAATGTCAGAGACATAACTGGATGACGCGAATACGAGATATACACGTTAACAACTTCTTTATTCAATATCATACGAAAAATTTCCTTTAAGCTAATGCAGAAGTAATGAGCAATGAAATATCTTTTATGACAGTTTAAAATACTCAGCAAATCTCATTGAAAATCGGTCGAACTGAGATTACAATATTGCTGTTTTCAAGTACTGTTTCTGGAAACGAAAGCCAATTATTTTGTTCAAAGGACAACTAGCAATATCGGAGCGATTCACTTTCTGATGTTGATGAATTCTTTTCGCTTTCCGTAGTCTCTTATAAAATCACTCGCATGAAAGCCTTCATTTCAATCTAAGTTTGTAAAAATCGGTTCAGCAAATTGAGAGCTCAATATTTTCATTTTTTGTACATATGATCCTTCCATTCTGACGTCGGATCTGAACTAGTTTCAATAGTAGGTTACTAAATCATGAAACATTTCATTTGAAAGTCTAATCAATCTTCCAGAAAATCAAGAGCATATTATTGCCACATAACTCAGTTATGTGGCGACCTCGATGTGTACCGAATGGTACTCAAACCGGTTCAAAAGTCGATTGTCAATTTGATTCCAGAGACTTTCTATATGAGAAAGGTTAGTTTCCTTTATTTAGCAACAGAAACTAGAATTAGAAAAAAATATCTGGACTGCGAACCAAATTTCTTTTTTGGTGTTCAGTGGAAAAATTTTTACGGTTTCGATCTGTAAAATATTATTTTCTCTGAACGATCTGTAAAATTTATCCACTTTTTATTTATCTGACAACGAACTACTGAATTTCAGCTGAACCTGTAAACATATTTTAGAACACTTGTTTTCATTCGACTGACATAATTCTTAGAGTTTGAAATGTTATTACTTTTTCCTTATGCAGTTTTAAATACTTTCTGTGAATGAATTGAACATAATGAAGTAATTCGGCAAAGATTACTGAAAGCTTCAGCAAGAAAATTAGCTGTCAAATAAAAAAGTTTTTGCAAGCGAAAATAAGACAATATTAACATACTAGGAGAATACGATTGATTCATGCAAATTTCTTATTTTGTTTATTCTTGTTACGTGGTTCTAATTTCAGCACTCCAATAAAATTTTAAGTTGTTACAAAATTCCCTGGAACAAAAAAGCTGACAATGATCGCAGACTGTATATAAGTTGTTCCTATTTTTAGTATCATTTACTACTGGACAATATGTCTAAACCATTTCTCTGCAATCATCGAAGCTTCAGCTATTTGGCAGTCAGTAAAATTTTTAACGACGTTCGTTAAAAAATTAATTGATGTGTGCCATGAAGTAAGCTTTCGTAGTTGAAGTGTTCAATGAATAAGTAGTTTAACCTTTTAGTCTCTCCTGCACGGTAAATAACTAAGAGTCTAATAAAAATGTCCAATAAATCAAAACGAATTTTCTCAAAGAATTATTTTTCTTAAGAATACTGCCACACTACTTCTCGTGGACTAGAATTTCAGAAGGCTCTCTAAGATATTCGTATTATTTTCAGTGCGCAGCAATAATAAATTTAATTTATCAAAAAAGCATCAAAACTTACACTTAACGGCAACATATGTCGGGAGTTGTAACGATTTTCCTAATTGGCAAGCGATTTGTGAATGAGAAAGATTTACAATCTCCCCTACAATTTCGTCCTTGGAATGACAAACGATGAGTCTTGCTCTACAGAATACCAAAACCAGTCTGGGTTTAAACAACTTCAACATCTTTCCCGTATAACTAGGATATCGTATAAAAATCGGGACATCCATGAGCCAAGTTTTAAGTGTTGCCGAAGTGTCTATAAAACATCAATCAATATAATATTAATTTCGGAGAAATATCAGTTTATTTGGAACATTTTTCTCAAAAAACTGATGTTTTTTTCTTGAAGATTCGTCCGAAAATACCTGATAGTGTCTCCAAGCTCTCATAAGAGCCCTGCCTCGCAGCTCTTTTTCGTTATATGTCGAAAAAATTCAATCCAATTGCAGAAAAAAATGTGACAGTGAAAATTGCATTGCATAAGTAATACAGATCGATTAACATATCAGAATATTACGTAATATTATCGGTGCAACATTTTTTAAGTTCTGCTTCCTGCGATTCTTTGCCTAGTTTCAAGTTCAAGCAATTTCATTCTTTCTCCGGTTCAATCAAAATTGACTTCGGATAGGGTAAGGTGACCTAGTCATAACTCGTTTCTAATCACTTGTTTCCACAGCTCATTTGCTACATCGGAGTATGTTGCACACCCAAACGTGATACTTGTTTTATGTCGCATACCTCAAGAAACACGCTGTCAGTTTGTTGCTTGATAGAAGAAATCAAACAAAAGCAGATGAGTTTGAAGATAGTTTGTTTGGTCGTTTTCGAACCAGTGTGAAGTGAAATGTTCCAGTCCGGTAATATGCAGAATATAGACACGGAGAAGTTTATCGACGAAGTTCGAATGCGGAGAGCCCTCTGGGATAGAACCTCAGAGGAGTACCGTGATAAAACATTACGATTTCTTCACTGGGAGGATTTGTGTACCGTCATGATTCCAGAGTTCGGTGGAATGACTCCCAGTGATAAGTTGAGTACAGGTAGGTGCGTGACGGTTACGTTTCGTTGCTCTCTATAGAAGCAGAAAATCATACGAAAACAGATTTGTGATGTGCGGCGTGTGTGTGTTTATGGTAATGGTCACTTTTGGAACACATACACACTTTCGCATGGTCAGAACGGTGCAAAACCGACGGGAAAAATTAATTATGATGTTGTAGGCAGTGATGCCATTTTTGTAACAGGTTCAGTTCATTGATTTGAATTTGATACAAATTTGGTCTAGTTTGTAATGTAAATTTCGAAATCTTGTATATTTTGGCGGAAATTATATTGATATGGCTATCGTTTTATTATGTCACGATTTTGAAGCATCTCTCAAAATAATTTTTCAGGAGAGGCACAAAAACAAGTGTTTTAAAGGTGATTCAATTCCACATACGATCCAATTCTTATGAACCTAGCTTGTCAATTGAAAAATTGACTTTCACCAAATCAGTCAAATTTTCGAATAAACATTTTGAAAAAAATTCGAATATACTTTTTTTTCTAACAAGTTTTTTCTTCTTTTAAAAAAATTTTCTTCTCGTTTTCAGTTCTTGAGGTCCAGAAAAAGTGGCGACAGCTCAGAACTGCTTTAAATGAATCTTTAAAACTGTCTGACAACAGAAGAAGGCCGTTCGTTTCCGAGGAGAATCTTTCGTTTTTAAAGTCACCTGCAAAACAAACGATCGACAGCGATTGTAAGGACGATGACAGTAGGCAACCGAGACAAACGAATTGCGTACAGAAGAAATATAAGAGATGGGATGAAAGCGAGGACATGCATTTCTTTCGGACATTGCTGCCACTGATTAGGCCGCTATCGGTGCGACAGAAGATGAAATTTCGAATGGAAGCAATGAAAAGAGCTCTGGAGTTTTCGGAGAATATCGGGTCTTCTTGTTCTCAGACACCAGCAGCTCGAGTGCCGTCTATTCCCAGAGAATCTGTTCTGAACACAGAACATTCCGTGCCTACTCCCGGATTGATCGTAAAAAGAAGTCCATCACTAAATGAGGTCAAGATAGAGCCTGGTTTAACTTACAAAGATGATGTTTAACAAATGTGTGTCATATTATTTTTAAATAGATGTTTTTAAAAATGTTGAGCTGACGATAGTTTTTTTATATAATGAATTCGATGACAAAATTCCTTATTTCCAATTCCCAGTGCGCTATTTTCAATTAGCGATGATCTTCACTCTAATCATCCGCTATATTATTTGTCAAAATCGAATACACAGAAGAAATAGTGAAACTTTCACGCCATGTAAGTCAAGAGTAATATGAAATAAATTTTCAATTCAATCGAAAGTTTTACTGAAAACCATTATCGATGTAAAACTGAATTCGAAATAATTGATTTTTCAGAGAATAAGCCTGCATTTTGTATGAGAAATCGTCTTCCGAACAGTTGTCGAGCTAAATATTGCGCAAAAAGTTTTTATCCATACAAGATACTATTCAAAAGTTATGATTGTGTTTTCATCAAAAACAAGTCAACCTTCTAATATCAATTTTCAACAGATGCCAGATCGATGAAAAATAATCTTATACGGTTTCTTAAGGGTTTTAAATTTGCCCGATTCGGAGCGTTTGTATTACGGTGATTTGTTGATGAATTTGCCACATTTAACTTGATTTGAAAACATTACTTCGAAATTGTTTGATTGAAACAGGATTCATTTGTCGACGGAGTCGTGTGCCCTCTGGAATCTTAATTTTCCAGCGAAACCGTGGATCCTAAACGAACTCAGTTCAGGATTTTGTAATAAAGATAATCATTTTCATCTGATGTGACAAAAACACGATTAACTATCTTTTAGCATTAGCCCCCCAAACAATAATCATGTAATCTAATAGCGTATCGATTTACTTTCGCACGAAACAGAATCTGTAAATATTAGAGATGGGCAATTCGCTCCTGAGCTGTTCCTTCTTCTTCTTCTTCCTTTCTGGTTGGCGTCACCTCACTTGAGATGACGCCGAATTGATGGCACAGCAACTAAGGCTATATTGCCAGTTAATTTTCGTTTATAGTCCAGTGGACTTTCTTTTCACTTGACTACAAGCGAAAATCTCGCTGTGTGGCTGCGTCGAATCGTCAAAGTATGGCTGAAAATCCTTTCTTTCTTGCGAAATACTCGAATTTTCCCCGGACTAACACGATGCAACGTGCTCACCCGTTGAGAGTTTCACCGGAAGTGTGAGCTGTTCCAGTGAATCGAATCATTGAAGTGAGCTGACAGCTCACAGCTCTTTTCAAAGGAACCGCAGCTCACCAGCTCACTCATTTGCTACCCAGTTCACTGCATTATGACGCAGGGAACACGCTACGAGCTGATCGGATCTTCGGCTCTTTAAGAGATTCAATTTAGTCGACATCAATTAAAGATAAATTATTTCGCATGGAATTCAATGATAAAAATATATGATATGATATGATAAAAAAAGAACCGGAATTGTTATTTTAATATTCCCGCGCTTGTCCAATCGGTAAACTTTTATTCTCTCAACGTTGGCAACACTTTTATACACATTCTGTCAAATTTTGACGCATGTCGTACGATGAGTTTTTGTTTGGCGTCTATACAAAGAAGTTGAAAAATTTTCATGTGGCGAAAAAAATCGATGGTTTCGGCTCGCCTTCGAAGCTCCATTCGGTCGATTGTTGTGCGGTTTCGTCGTCATATTCATAGATCCACACCTCATCACTAGTTATGATGCATCCGATGAATATAGGGTCACTATCTGCGTTGGAAATCATCTCTTTGGCCACATCAACACGACGCTGTTTTTGAATGAAATTAAGCTTTTTTGGCACCAGCCGAGAAGCGACGCGTTTCAAACCCAAAACATCAGTTAAAATGTGTTCGGCTGATCCATAAGAGATGCACAACAACACTGCAATCTCTCTGATAGGTACAGAACGATTTTGCAACACGATTTGCTTCGCCGATTCAATGTTTTCTTCAGTAACAGATGTTGAGCGGCGGGATCTCATCATGATCCAAGCTTGTACGACCACCTTTGAAGCGTTTTTTACCACTCGTATGCCTGTGTTTTTCCTAGACACGATTCACCAAAGGCCTTTTCTAACATTTTCAACGTTTCGGAACACTTAAATCCATTTGCAACACAAAATTTGATGCACGCACGTTGTTCTAAATTTTCATCCATTATAAAAATCGCCACACGAAAATTTTTCAACTTCTTTGTATAGACGCCAAACAAAAACTCATCGTACGATATGCGTCAAAATTTGACAGAATGTGTATAAAAGTGTTGCCAACGTTAAGAGAATAAAAGTATACCGATTGTACAAGCGCGGGAATTTTAAAATGAAAATTCCGGTTCTTTTTTGATCATAATGTAAGCAATGTTTCCTCACTATTTTTCTTTAACAGTTTATTTTTAAGACACACTGCTTTAGCACGAAGATATTTAAAGTATCGCAATATTGCGTATAGCAATGTATAAATTACAAATCAAAATATAACGAATGCAATCTAGAATAACTGAATTATCCAAACATGCGCTCAAATTCTGGTGTTGAAACTTATTTATCAAAATATTTGGTTTATTATTGAAAGTGATCGACACAATGCGGAACGGTAAAAACGGTATCATCTATTGCTAGGTGGATTAAATATGTTTTTTGACTTGACTCATCTTTCAATAAGTCGTGTGACTAGCTAAGAAACACACTTTTTTGTCATAAAATCGATTTTATTCATCATCCCAACGCTTCTCTATCTTTTCGATACCGTGCCTGTAGAAAAATTTGTCTTTTATCTCACCTTGCCTTTATATTCAGCAAATGCTTCTTTATTTGATTAGAATTTCTTACCGGTGGACATTTTTTTCGAAATCAGCGAATTGCCAGTAGTCACTGCGGAGACCAAATCTTGGTGAAACAGTGTTGTTTTTTTCTTCGAAAAATGAGGTCATTTTCCTTGATTTTGCACTCACACGATTAAACGATGTGGTCTACTCAGATAATGATCGTTTTTATTCCAAGGTGAAGACATTGAACCATGTTTCATCAAATATAGACACAAAAACGTGTTTAATCCACCTAGCAGTGAGATGATACCTATTTTTATCAATCCGCATGTGTTTTTTGCATGAATATTCTTCGGTGTTTAAGTTTTCATGACATTATTTTAATGACCCTCGTTTTAAGCGACAATTTGAGATTTTAATCACTCATTACTCTGTAATGTCGAAACTGCAAATCGGATCGAATTTGAATCTAGAAGTGTGATAATCGATTAAACATGCCATGATATGTAAGTTCCACTCTAGAGTTTACGGTAATTTAAGGTACTTCCAGAGCCGGTATTCAGGAACCAGCATAACCCAAACCGATTCGTATGGCCATATGACGAATAAATTACAACAGTTTTGAGTTCAACTTTGAAGCTTTTCGGGATTGTCATCTTCTATATCGGTTTGAATTTTAAAAATTCATCATCATGTAATTCGAGAACCGGAAGTCATAATTGGATAAAATAATTAATTTTTGTATATAAGTTTGTTTTAATTAAAATTTTTGTTTCTGAAATTTGATTAGGCTTTTTTTGAGAAAACGATTGAGCTTTGAGAAACGATTTTATACTGGAACCGGAATTCTAAAAGCGGTATGGCCGAAGTCAGATAAATTCACCTGAGTAGCTGTACACTTTACATTTGTTTCAAAACATTTGAAAATCAGTTAAGACATCTTTGAGAGATCATAGCACGAATTAAATTTTTAGGTGCCTTCTGATCGACAACTAAATACCACTAAAACTGAAAAAAGTTAATTTTTTTTATCGACTATCCAAATCTGCTAACCCGATAAACCTGATTAAATTATGTGGAATAGACATTTTTATACAATCCCCGAAACCGGAAGTTGGATCTGACTGAAAAGCAAGATGTTTTATAGAACTTTGAAACTTTTCATTTGAATCTTAGATGATTCTTAGATTTCATTTGCATCTTAGATCGGTTCAGCCATCTTCAAGAAAAATGAGTTACACAATTTTGATTTCGTTTCACATATCATCCTGTAGTTCCGAAACCAGAGGTCGGAACCAAACATAATGCAGGAGCTTTGTTTGGGAGCATACGACTTTTCGTATGAATCTGAATTTGTAGAAAAGAAATTTTCCGAGAAAATTAATTGAAGTTATTTGTCACACACGCCTTTGCTGATCTCGACGAACTGATTCGAATGGTATATGGATGTTATGTTGTTCCAGCATTTATTGCTGTAAGTAGTTTAAAACAAAATAATTAAAAAAAAATCTGCCATCATCTGGTTTATATATGTCATATTCGAACGATTATGTTGCCAAAAACGAGCCGTGCCAAAATCGGTCCGAGGCTAAATGTCATGAAAAAGAATGCTGTAAACAATCCTTTTGGTTCTTAGAAACAATTGTATGTAACAGTATAAAAAATCGTGTTTTCCGTTGCTCCCAAGCATTTCTTTGTCATACAGTGCTCAAAACTCCTACTGCTGGAATAGGGGGAAAAGTCGCTTACAGAAAAATTTCGATATCTCCGTTAAAAATGGACGGATTTTAACAATCTATGGCTTGTTGGATAGGTATTACCGTGCGGAATCTAAGTCTGAAAACATATTCTGTTTTCAAGGTCAATTGTGACAGATACTGTCAAAAAACTGAAAATTTTGACATAAAACTTTGTATAACTCAAAAAGTAAACATCCGATCTCAAAACCATTCAATAGCGTTTTGGGTGACGGGGAGACCTTTCATTTGCGACTAGTTTGATGAAAATCGGTCCAGCCATCTCTGAGATCTCGACCTCTTAGTTGACAACACACATACGGACACACACACATACACACACACACACACAGACATTTGCTCAGTTCGTCGAGCTGAATCGATTGGTATATGACATTCGGCCCTCCGGGCCTCGGAAAATTTTTCGAAAGTTTGAGCGAATTCTATACCTATTTTTTATATATATAAAAATAGGTAAAAAATTTTTCGAAAGTTTGAGCGAATTCTATACCTATTTTTTATATATATAAAAATAGGTAAAAATATGATTTATCACTTGTAAACATGGCATAACACTGTTCTGAGACATCAATACGTTACTTTTTTTTTATCGAAAAGCAGTCATTAATTTCCATTCACATTTCCATAGAGAAAAGAACAAAGTTTATTTGGAATCCTCGAACTTCAAACGGTCGAGTGAAATTCAATTCTAGTTGAATATTCTTCAACGCGCCTTCAAATAAACGTTGTTTATAGTGATACAAAAAACAAATTAATGCAGTCAATAAGCATTCTCAAAGCTCGAAAATTATGTAAGTTAACAGTTCTTTAGATTTTAAGTCTTACCATGAAGAAAATATTCAGATTCTCGAGACCGATTCTTAATTCATATCAAGCTGTATTCGGTATTATCGTGGTGCATCGAAGCAAAATGGTTATTTATTAACTTGTTTTCAAATAACATGTTGAAACCTGTTTCAATCCATTTAGTGGTGTAACGACGGCTTTCTCTTAATACTTACATTTTCATAAATATCACTAGAGTATTTCTGAAAAAAAATTGAAACTTGAATAAATAATTAAAAGATTATTTGAGAATTTGTTTTTTAGTCTTTGTTAAGACGTAAAGCCGTCTTGAGTTAGTTTTAAATATGATCAGTATCTAACGGGGAAAACAGATTGGAAAATTGACATGCGAATGCAATAATGTAACGAGAACCGCGGTAACATAATTTTTCTGCGGTATTATTTTCGCGGTTCTCATTACACTATTGCATTCGCATGTCAGTTTTTCAATCTGTTTTCTCCGTTAGAAACTGATCAGATTATTTGAGAATAAACTAATATCCTTTCAATTTGTAAGTTTGTTAAGTTATAGCGTAAATTCAAAACAATTTTTCCGGTATTTTCCATATCGCTCTAAGTACCGGCTTGAAATTTTGAACACGCTTCACTATCTAGTTCCATAATCGGAAATCGGATTCGGAAAAAGATTCATTAGCACCTTATAAGACCAAGGGCATTTTCATTTGATTCTCGGTTTAGCCGTCTCTGAGAGAATCATTTGAATTTCGTTTTGAAGTTATTGACCACTTATTCCGGTACTTCTGGAACCGGTAACATGGAACTGGTAAAGCCAAAGTCGATTCGTGTGGCAAAAAGCTAACCTAACCTGCAAATTAGAATATTTCAAATTTGTAAGAATTTTTTCTTATTTTGCATCGTCGAAATAATCGGCAAAGACCAACGCGACGAACTAAGGACTACGATTGGAAGCTTGGCTCATGGAACTGCAAATCGCTTGGCTTCCCAGGATACGACCGAATGATGCATGATGAGCTTCAAATCCGCGGCTTCGATGTCGTAGCACTGCAGGAACTTTGTTGTACGGGACAGAAGGTGTGGAAAAGTGGGCATCGAGCGGCTACCTTCTACCAGAGCTGCGGCACAACCAACGTTCTAGGAACTGGATTTGTAGTGTTGGGCAAGATGCGCCAGCGCGTGATTGGGTGGCAGATAGAATGTGCGTATTGAAGGGGGCCGTTTCTTCAATTACAGCATCATCAACGTGCACTGCCCACATGAGACGAGATCCGATGACGAGAAGGAAGCATTCTACGCACAGCTGGAACAAACCTACGACAGCAGCCTACGGCGGGATGTAAAAATCGTCATCGGCGACATGAATGCTCAGGTAGGCCGGGAGGCAATGTACAGGCCCGTGATCGGGCTGGAGAGCCTGCACGCGGTAACTAACGACAACGGTCAACGATGCGTAAACTTCGCAGCCTCCCGAGGAATGGTAGTTCGAAGCACCTTCTTTCCCCGCAAAGATATCCACAAAGCCACCTGGAGATCACCGGATCAACACACGGGAAATCAAATCGGCCACGTTCTCATCGACGGGCGATTCTTCTCCGACGTCATCAATGTCCGCACTTACCGCAGTGCCAATATTGATTCTGACCATTACCTTCTCGCGGTTTGTATGCGCTTAAAACTATCAACGCGGCACAATACTCGTCGCACAGGAACGCCGGGACTCAATCTCGAGCAGCTACGTAACATTCGTACTGCAGAGGAATACGCGCAACAACTGGAGCAAGTGCTACCAACGAAAGAGCAGCTTGGCGCGGCGACTCTTGAAGACGGCTGGAGGAATATAAGGTCCGCCGTGAGTAGCACTGCTGCAACCGTTCTAGGTACGAGGTTATCGAATCGAGGAAATGACTGCTTTGACGGCGAATGTCAGCAGTTGGTCGAAGAGAAGAATGCAGCAAGGGCGATGATGCTGCAACACCGCACTAGAGCGAACGAGGAACGATACAGATAGGCGCGAAACAAACAGAACACGGTTTTCCGGAGGAAAAAGCGCCACCAGGAAGACCAAGATCGCGAAGCGATGGAACAGCTGTACCGCGCAAATGGCACACGGAAGTTTTATGAGAAGGTGAACCGCTCACGTAGAGGCTACACGCCACAGGCCGAAATGTGCAGAGATACGAGTGGTAACCTTCTTACGACCGAACGTGAGGTGATCGACAGGTGGAAGCAGTACTATGACGAGCATCTGAATGGCGAAGCACAAGATACAGAGAACGGTACAGGAATCAATCTGGGTGCACGCTCAGCCGACAACAGATTCTCAGCCCCTGATCTGTCGGAGATATGTGAGGAGATTGGCAAGCTGAGGAACAACAAAGCCGCGGGCAATGACCAGTTACCAGGCGAGCTGCTCAAACATGGAGGGGAGGCACTGGCTAGAGCGCAGCGATGATTTCTAAGATTTGGGAGGAAGAGATTCTACCGCAGGAATAGATGGATGGAATGGTATGTCCCGTCTACAAAAAAAAGCGATAAGCTGGATTGTTTCAATTACCGCGCAATCACATTGCTAAAAGCCGCCTACAAGGTTCTCTCTTAAATCCTTTGCCGTCGTCTATCACCAATAGCTAAGGAATTCGTAGGGCTGTACCAAGCGGGATTTACTGGAGCCCGCGTCACTACGGATCACATATTTGCGATAAGACAAGTATTCCAGAAGTGTCGTGAATACAACGTACCCACGCATCACCTATTCATTGACTTCAAAGCGGCATACGACACAATCGATCGAGAACAGCTATGGCAGATAATGCACGAATACGGTTTCCCGGATAAACTGACGCGATTGGTCAAAGCAACGATGGATAGAGTGATATTCTACGTCCGAGTATCTGGGACGCTCTCGAGTCCCTTCGAATCTCGAAGAGGGCTACGTCAAGGTGATGGACTCTCTTGTATCTTGTTCAATATTGTCTTGGAAGGTGTGATTCGAAGAGCGAGGATCGACATGAGTGGCACGATCTTCCGAAAGTCCGTACAACTTCGGCTTGGCTTCGCTAACGATATTGATATTGTAACACGTAACCTTGAGAAGATGACGGAAACCTACATCGGACTGAAAGCTGAAGCTAGGCCATAAATGCGTCGAAAACAAAATACATGAGAGGAAGGGGTTCTAGAGAAGAAGCACAACGCCTCCCACCACGAATATTGATAGACGGTGACGATATCGAGGTGGTTGACGAGTTCGTGTATTTGGGTTCACTGGTGACCGCCGATAATGACACCAGCAGAGAAATTTATAGACGTATTTTGGCAGGTAATCGTGCGTACTTTGGACTCAGGAAAACCCTCCGATCGAGAAAAGTACGCCACAGCACGAAATTGACCATCTACAAAACGCTCATTAGACCGGTTGTTCTCTATGGTCACGAGACCTGGACTATGTTGGCAGAGGACCAACGCGCCCTCAGTGTTTTCGAAAGAAAGGTATTGAGGACCATCTATGGCGGAGTGCAGATGAAAGACGGAACGTGGAGACGGCGTATGAATCACGAATTTCAACAGCTTCGATCAAGTGGAGGGTGCTCTCAGAAGTGGCTGGCGACGAGCAGCCATGGACCGAGTTATGTGGAGACGTATGCTTGATACACCAAAGGACACCCCAGGCCTATAGCTGTTAGATCCATCCATCCATCGTCGCTCTAAATTTCATACAAATTTTTTGTCGGTTTGCAATTTTCTACTGGTCTTCACTCCAGATGAGGTAATTTTGCTTGTTGACGTATCCATTCAACCAGAAATGAGCTTCGTCGCTGAACAAAATTTATTGATAAAAAAGTGGATTTTCCTTCAACTTCGCCAGAGCCCATTCATGATTAAAATAATAGACCAAACTGAACAAGTTTGACAATAGCACATGAAACGATCTGTCGAAAACAGTGTTCATTATTTTTACGTTTCGTCTTTGACTCATCAGTGCAGAGCAGTTCAAATTGAACTGCTTAGTGCTAAACTCGGTAGTTCAATTTGAACCGCTAAGCAGACGTAAAGCTTCTGCTACTTACAGAACACTTTCTGTTTTGCACTGATGAGTCAAAGACGAAACGTAAAAATAATGAAAACGATTATGTGCCCTAGCACAAAATTTGGCTAACCCCTAAATGAAAAACAGTGTTGCCATAAAGATACCAGCAAAAAATCACCCTTTATTTCGAGTCAAATTTTAACGATTTTTTTTTCTATTTTGTATCGTTGCTCTAAATGGCGATTAGCAATTTTCAACACATTTTACCCTGTAACTCCCGCACCGTAAGTCGGATCTTGATGAAATTCAATAGTATGGAACCCATGGACCCGTAAGAGCTTTCATTTCATACAGACATTGCTCAACTCGACGAACTGAGTCGAATAGTATACGGTACTTGCTAGTCGGTTTTCTATATGAACAAGGCAAAAACTTAACATTCTTGTTATATTTATGTGCCATGGACTTCCTGCGACGCCTTAAAACTTTTGCAGTATTCAAACCATCTATTCACTTCTAGCCTATAACAATATCAATCAATAGCCATCCGAATAAATACTTAAATTGTTGTTACAATCTTGTTGTATCTATGTTATCGCTACATCAATTCGCTATTTGCAAATATGCTTATGCATTTAAAATAACTATTTCGTAACTAATTATGTTATGAAGAAACATTGCTGTTATCTTGTTGTAACTAGTGCAACATACAAAAAAAACACGTTCGTGCATGTTGTTGCAACATAGTTTGGACTTAGTCATATCAGAACTAGTTACGGATTGCTACTTCGGCAGAAGTGAGTAACAATTAATCATACTCTTCATTCAAAGATTTGAATTTTACTTTGCCCATGTCTTGAGTATAGTAAACCATTTATAGAGACAAATTCGGCAAAGGACTGCTTTTAAGAATGGGCGGATGAATCTTTCGTCAAATAGTCGTCGGTAAATTGTTCAGAAACGGTGATTGTTAAGTAGTAATTGGAGATCGATAGGGATGTTTCACTGAAAATAACTGGTGTTAGGAGTAACGAATGAAGAACATTCCGTCAATAAAGCACATTGCGACCATGTTTATTTTTTTAGCAGAAAATGGATCAATTTCATTAGAAAATTGGGCGGTAAAAATTTGTGGTAAGTGGTTGGTTAAATTGGCCATTGGTGTAATATCGACATTTTTAATCAATACAACTTCCACTCGGTGGAACCTTCCTCATCTCGATCGCAGTTTCGCTACCAACCTGCGTCGAAAAGTTTGCCCGAATGGAACACAACTTTGTACGACCAGACCGGCACCGGTGAGTCTTGACACGCAATTCGAATCAATTATTTTCAATGCTAAATCAACATTCCGTTGCCGCCGAACCAACCAACCTGATTCCGCTCCCGTTCCCGGTCTAGCGGCAAAATGGTGCATAAAATGTAGTGAATAGTAATAAACGGATTACCATAACCAGGTGGGACTTTCGCCGTTGGTGGCAGCTTCTCACCACCACTCGGACAGGTTGAATCTCCTTACCGAGTCGAGCCGATCCCGTGCAATCCGTGCTGCTCTAATTGATTGGCTTTCATGTTTACCTGCTAGCCACCATGGGGCGTTGGCTGCTGACGGACACATTGGACCACCGTTGCAGAATCTGTAGCCACTGCGCAATTTTTTGTTGTTGTTGTTCTTTATCACATTACTAGCAACCCCAGGGAGGTCTCCACTTGTCAAAAATTGCTCGATTTCAGCATTTGTTGCTATGTTTTTTTCTCGCATGCAACCGTATCGATTTACTTTCGCTAGTGCTGATGCGTGTGTCGGGTCAGCTTCTGCCCCGAGGTCCAAACCCAATCATTGCCAAGGGTAGCTGAAGCTCGTTCGGGTTCGGGATAGGGTTTGGGTTTTGGGTGTTTCGGACGCGGGTGCGACAGGCGAGTGAAATGTACCGTAAGCTAAGCCGCTTGGGAAGGGTCTGTTGCAGTATTTCGTGGAAGGATGATACCGTCGCTGTCGCTGACCTGTCCTCGTTGATCGTCACCGAGGTAAACATTTTTACGAGCAGCTCATTAGAGAGATAAGAGAAGCTTGCCCGGAGCAGGGGGACGCAAAAGTTCTTAAATTACTCGGATTTATCAAATAACGAGGGCAAATCAGAGTGCGCATACTTCGCTCCGTAGCGACGATAGCCGAACCGAAAGACCCGATTCGGAGTCATATTTCAGGTCCTGGGAATAGACGTTTCGGGAGTCTTATGCAACACGATCGCGCTTTTGCCCTTACTACTCTGTTAGAAGACTTACAAGAACTGCTCGTTGATGCTTCAAGGCGCAACGAAGCTGCGTTTGTTCGCATTTTTGGGCACTTCGTTCGGGAGCAGCTGAGTTTCAATAGTATCTTACGGATGATCTGTGTTGTGCAAAAAGTAAAAAAAACAAAAGTAGCACTTTTTCTGACTGAAATTTCACGCATAGTCTTTTGAAAGTGGCATAAAACGTAGAAAATCTACAGCTTCGTTTTGTAATTCTAGTTAGCCATGTAAACACAAAAATCAATCGAATCTACAAATAGACCCTGTTGCACGTTTGCTAGTTTTGGTCTTTGATAATCCGCCATCTACATCAAGAGAATGGAATTACACCCGGCTTCATTGAACTGGTGCTTCGGTCAATGGCGAACATGAGGCTCCATTCCTCAAGTCTAAACGCAGAAAAACAGAAACAGTGAACAGTTCTGCTGCGGGACGTTCGCAGCAAGGATGCCAGGTCATTTTTCTGAAAATGTATTTTCCCTTGCAATTTTAAGACTGTTTGACTCATTGACAGTCTGTGATCGATTTCAGAAATCTTAAACAAAAGAGCTATAAGATTAAAACTGTTCAAATTTGCGGATCGGAAGTGAAAATCATCATTTTAGTGCACCGCAGTGTTTTTCACAGTATGAACTACACATCAAACGAGTGCAAATACAACCGACATTCAGCTGCTTTGCGTTTGAGGAAAATTCACCAAACCGTGTTCAATATCGAAGAGAATTCCACGATTCTTACTTACAGCAGGTCAGAAATGAGTTCCGTATAGCATTTTGGTAGCTTATTTCGTTGAAATATGCAAACCCGAAATGAAATAATCGACATCAAAATTTTGTGTGTTGCTATTTTTTCTAGCCATTAGGACTGCGCATTTGCCAAAAAGCTGTAAACGAAATCACGTAAATGAAAAAAAATGGTTTCAGTATTGAATCAATCCGGCTCCTATAGGACCAAAAAATTTTCCCAAAGAGCTATAAGAGATATTATTCAATTGAAATATGTTTGCAAATCAGAAGTAAAATGATTAGTTTAGTGCGAATTCATCATAACATTATCAATTTAGTGCGTACTTCGCAAATAAATCCAACATTCAGCTACTTTGCGTCTGAGAAAAATGCACTGAACAGTGTTTAATATTAGAGAAAATTCCACATTCCAGCACTTCTAAAGGCCAGAAATGAATCCCAATCAGTATGATGACAGTTTCTTTAGCTGGAAAATGCAAATCCAAAATGATGTAATCAAATCTGTACGTTACTAATTTCTAGCCGTTAGGACTGCTCATTTGACAAAATGTCCAAATGAAACCACGTAAAAAGAAAACCCTTCACAAATTTTTTTTCAGTATTGAAATTATCCGCACTGTAAGCAGTTCTGTTTAATAAGAATTAGTGTCGTTACTAATACAAACAACGTCCAATTTCAGTGTGGGTACCCTTTGATTGTATGCCGCACGATTTGCACTCGGAGTGGCACGTTAGCGCTGTGAACAAGGGTACACAAGCGAGTGACAGATTCACTTTGTTGGCCGTTCGCCACAAGAGAGGCGACTTGTTGCGAATTTTGCGCGTGGAAGTAATCATCAACTGTGTTGAAAGTCTTGCAAATGGTTTCCTTCAATTTTTCCAGAATCCAAAGCATTTTACTAAGAACTGAGATTTTTCGCCTTTCTCATATAGAAAGGCTATACAATCACTGCAAAAACCGACTTTTGAACCGAGCCCCGAAGGGCCGAGTGTCATATACCATTCGACTCAGTTCGTCGAGTACGCAAAATGTCTGTCTGTGTGTGAGTGAGTGTGTGTATGTATGTATGTGTGTGTATGTATGTGTGTGTGTGTGTGTGTGTGTGTGTGTGTGTGTGTGTGTGTGTGTGTGTGTGTGTGTGTGTGTGTGTGTGTGTGTGTGTGTGTGTGTGTGTGTGTGTGTGTGTGTGTGTGTGTGTGTGTGTGTGTGTGTGTGTGTGTGTGTGTGTGTGTGTGTGAGACAAATATTGTCACTCACTTTACTCGGAGATGGCACAACCGATTTTCACAAACTTAGATTCAAATGAAAGGTCTTATGGTCCCATACAAAGTTCCTGAATTTCACTTGGATCCAACTTCCGGTTCCGGAATTACAGAGTGATATGCACCAAATATGTGGAAACAATGCATTAAAAATGTGAAAAAAATGTCACTCACTTTTCTCGGAGATGGCTCAAACGATTTTCACAAACTTAGATTCAAATTAAAGGTCTTATGGTCTCATACAAAGTTCCGGAATTTCGTTTGGATACGGCTTCCGGATACGGAATTACAGGGTGTTACCCACCAAAAATGTGAAAATAATGTCACTCACTTCTCTCGGAGATGGCTGAACTGATATCCACAAACTTTCAATTTTCATTCGGCTTAAACTCCTGCTTTCGGAGGTAGGGTGCTTAGTGTAAAAATGATAGTTTCAAGAATTTTGTTTTTCACCTATTTGCTAGTTAATTTCTTTGGTTTGCCGACCATGAGAATCTGTAACCAAATAAACCAACCATTGAAAATCCCGTAAAAGATCTGCTGAATTTTATTCAAGTCCGATTACCGGTACGATTTTTTCCAAAATTCAAATCTTCATAGAGAATCGTAAATAAATTTGTAGGTCATATTAGTGTATGGTTGAATGAACCGAATGTCACTATGCCGATATCTAGCTTTTGGTTGCGGAAGTACCAATAATAGTAATCAAATGTAATAGGGTAACAGATATTTTAGCCCACCTAACAAACTTTATGGAATTAATCGCTTTTAAATAACCCATGTTACATCAATTTGAAGCTAATCACATTAAATTATCTGTTGCGAAAGAGGTTTTCGAAGATATTACAACATTTAATGGATATTTCTACAAAGTGGGCAAACATAAAATCAATCCTAAAGGGGAGCAAAATACCTCTGTTACCCTAAAATGTAGCTCACTTCATTTTCTCAAATATAATTGAACAGTTTTTCACCAACTTGAATTCATTCGTAACCGAATGTTCGAAGTGAGCACACGCGTTTTTTAACAATCGACATCGGTAAGACGAAGGTGCCTATCACAGCAGAGGCTGTAGTATAGGCATTAAATAAAAGTGATAAAAAGTAGCATCCCCGCAAGTGAGTTCTGTCTGTGCACCGGTTTTGTATCAGTATCGACAGTAGACGCTATTGTGCTATCCTCGGGCAGCAGTTATTTCTATTGTTTGCTACCCGCATCACAGCAGCCAAATCCTGAGTCAAGGTCACGCTGAAGCACAACGAAGGAGTGAAGGAGCAACTCACCTAACAGCTTACCGTGACATACTGTTAAGTATTTTCTCAAACTTTTTCTTTCAACTTTTACTATTCATATATTTTCTTTTCATTTTATTTCTTTCTTTTTCATTTCAAGTGCGGGAGACTTCTTTACTCCCGCACTTTAAATATGAATATTGATGACAGTGGGGGTGTCTCGGAGGAGGGCGAAGCTGAACGAATGAACGAAGAACATTTAGAGGCTGAGTTTGCTTCCGAGATGCCATCTACCCCTCCTATACCATCTCCCCCTCCGATACCATCTCCCCCTCCGATACCATCTCCCTCTCCGATGCCATTTCCCTCTCCGATGCCTCCATCTCCCTTTAAGATATTGCCTGCTCGCCAAAAAGTTTACCAAGACGATGGCTCGGGGGGTCCGTGGGTGGTATACTTCCGGCCCAAATTAAAGTCTCTCAGAGTTTTAAATATTGCTCGGGACCTGGAAAAACATTACTCGGCAATAAAAACAATAGATAAGGTTTCGCAAAACAAGTTACGCGTTGTTGTGTCCGACCTGAAGCAAGCAAACGGGATTGCTACCAACGAGTTGTTCACGAAGGAGTACCGCGTGTACGTCCCGTCTCATGTGGTGGAGATCGACGGTGTGGTCCGTGACGAAAGTCTGACAATCGAAGATCTGATGAAGGACGGGGTAGGCCGTTTCAAAAACCCCGACCTTCAACCAGTGAAAATTTTGGAGTGCAAGCAATTGCACTCCAAATCGATAGATGGTAAATTTTACCAATCGGACTCATTTCGCGTGACTTTTGCCGGATCTGCACTTCCAAATTATTTGGTAGTGAGTGGAGTTCGTCTACCTGTTCGGCTGTATGTACCGCGGGTAATGCATTGTACAAGCTGCAAACAGCTAGGTCATACGGCAACCTATTGTTGCAACAAACTGCGATGCGGCAAATGCGGAGAGGCCCATGAGGACGATCTCTGCAGAAGAGCAGTGGAAAAGTGTTGCTACTGCGGGGAGAATCCTCATGATCTTTCGGTGTGCCCTACGTACATACAGCGTGCGGAGAAATTGAAGCGATCCGTGAAAGAACGTTCCAAACGTTCTTATGCGGAAATCTTAAAAAGAACCACTCCATCGACCCCTGAGAACCCGTTTGCAATCTTGCCAGTTGAAGAGGATACCTCTGACGACCCAGGCGAAGGACCTTCCTACACACAGGTTGAAGGAAGCAGGAAAAGACAAAATCTGGCTTCTCCCAAGCTTCCTCGTAAAGGCCTCAGACTGTCCTCTTCGTCACAAAAGAACCAAACGGAAACAAAAAGTGCTGACTCAAAACCGAAGCAAACACCTCCTGGGTTCAAAAAACTTAGGGATGATAAGGAGTACCCAGCACTTCCTGGGGCATCAAAAAACCCGAATGACCCCAAAGCACAACCAGAAAATCCAACAAACGCTGGATTATTGAAATTTTTTGATATCGTGGACTGGATATTAACAGCCTTCAATATTACTGATCCTCTGAAAAGCTTCCTAACTGCTCTACTGCCAACAGTAAGGACATTTTTAAAACAGTTGACTGAACAATGGCCCCTCCTTGCAGCGATCGTATCTTTTGATGGATAATTTACCACTGAGAATCGAAGATATGATCATTGTGCTTCAGTGGAATTGCAGAAGTATCATCCCAAAACTTGATTCTTTCAAACACTTAATACATACTCATAATTGCGATGTATTCTCCTTGAGTGAAACTTGGCTTACTTCTAACATCAACCTCGACTTCCATAACTTTAACATAATCCGCCTGGACCGAGAAGACTCTTATGGAGGGGTACTTTTAGGGATTAAAAAGTGCTATTCATTTTATCGTATTAACCTCCCCTCGACACCGGGAATTGAAGTTGTTGCTTGCCAAATTAATATTAAAGGCAAAGATCTATGTATAGCTTCTATCTACATTCCTCCCAGAGTCTCGATAGGGCATCGTCGGCTTGCAGACATCATAGAACTTCTTCCTTCACCGCGGCTGGTTTTAGGGGACTTTAACTCGCATGGTACAGGATGGGGCTGCTTATATGATGATAATCGTTCTTCGTTAATTCAAGATCTGTGTGACAACTTCAATTTGACAATTCTAAACACGGGAGAAATGACACGGAACCCTAGACCACCAGCACAACCAAGTGCGCTGGATTTATCCCTTTGCTCGACTTCGCTACAGTTAGATTGCAAGTGGAAGGTAATCTGTGATCCTCACGGTAGCGATCACTTGCCGATCATAGTTTCTATCACCAACCGTGGAAGACCATCGGAAACAATCAATGTTTCGTACGATTTCACACGAAACATTGATTGGAAACGTTACGCGAGCTCGATGTCTGAGAAACTGGAAACATCACAGGAGCTTCCTCCGGAGGAAGAGTATACATTTTTGGCTGGCTTGATTCTTGACACCGCAATTCAAGCTCAGACGAAACGAGTACCTAGCGCGCAAACTAGTATGCGTTCTCCCAACCCATGGTGGGACAAAGAGTGCTCAGAGCTGAAAACGAAAAAAGCTTCAGCCTTCATCTCGTTTAGAAGGAACGGAACTCCAGATAATTATCGGAAATACGCGGCGTTAGAATTTCAAATGAAAAGTCTGATTAAAGCTAAGAAACGCGGTTACTGGCGAAGGTTTGTTGACGGATTAACGAGAGAAACAGCAATGAGCACTCTTTGGAATACGGCCCGTCGCATGCGCAATCGAAATCACGCGAACGAAAGCGAGGAATATTCTAACCGCTGGATATTTGATTTCGCTAAGAAAGTATGTCCTGATTCTGTTCCGGAACAGAAGATATCCCGCGTCGCGACATTGAATACAAACGAAACACCGTTTTCGATGGTAGAGTTCTCATTTGCGCTCTTGTCGTGTAACAATAGAGCCCCGGGGTTAGACAGAATTAAATTCAACTTGTTGAAAAATCTGCCCGACTCTGCCAAAAGGCGCTTGTTGAATTTATTCAACAAGTTCCTCGAGGGTAATATTGTCCCACACGAATGGAGAGAAGTGAGAGTTATTACTATTCAAAAACCTGGAAAACCAGCCTCCGATCACAATTCGTATCGGCCGATTGCTATGCTTTCCTGTATTCGGAAATTGTTGGAGAAAATGATTCTCTTCCGTCTAGACAATTGGGTCGAAACAAATGGATTGCTTTCAGGTACACAATTTGGGTTCCGCAGGGGCAAAGGAACGAACGATTGTCTAGCGTTGCTCTCAACAGAAATTCAAATGGCATTTGCTCGTAAAGAACAAATGGCATCAGTTTTCCTCGACATCAAGGGGGCATTCGATTCAGTTTCCATTAACGTTCTATCTGAGAAGTTGCATCAGCATGGTCTTTCACCAGTTTTGAACAACTTTTTATATAATCTATTGTCCGAGAAACACATGCATTTTGAGCATGGTGATTTGACGACAAAGCGATTCAGTTACATGGGTCTTCCTCAGGGCTCATGCTTAAGCCCCCTTTTATACAACTTTTACGTAAATAACATTGATGAATGTATCAACACATCTTGCACGCTAAGACAACTTGCCGACGACAGTGTTGTGTCTATTATAGGACCCAAAGCTGCCGATCTCCAAGGACCATTGCAAGATACCCTCGACAACTTGTCGACATGGGCTTTTCAAATGGGTATCGAGTTCTCTACGGAGAAAACTGAGCTGGTTGTATTTTCAAGGAAGCGAGAACCTGCGCAATTACAGCTTCAACTAGGGGGTGAAACCATAGCTCAGGTTTTCACATTTAAATATCTCGGGGTGTGGTTCGATTCCAAAGGTACCTGGGGATGTCACATTAGGTATTTGAAACGAAAATGCCTACAGAGAATCAATTTCCTTCGTACAATAACCGGAACTTGGTGGGGCTCTCACCCAGGAGACCTGATCAGGTTGTACAAAACGACGATATTGTCAGTAATGGAATATGGATGTTTCTGTTTCCGCTCCGCTACGAATATTCATTTCATTAAACTGGAAAGAATTCAGTATCGTTGTTTACGTATTGCCTTGGGTTGCATGCAATCAACCCATACGATGAGTCTTGAAGTGCTGGCGGGCGTCTTACCGTTGAAAAACAGGTTCTGGGATCTCTCATATCGACTGCTAATCCGATGCGACATTTTGAATCCGATGGTGATAGAAAACTTTGAAAAGCTCGTCGAGCTTAATTCACAAACCCGTTTTATGTCCTTGTATTTTGACTACATGGCTCAGAATATAAATCCTTCTTCGTTTGTTCCCAATCGTGTTCATTTTGTGGATACTTCTAATTCTACTGTGTTTTTCGACACATCCATGAAAGAAGAAATTCGTGGAATCCCGGATCCTGTACGCCCTCAAGAGATCCCAAAAATTTTTAATAATAAATTTAAAGAAGTCGACTGTAATAAAATGTTTTACACTGACGGATCATATCTAGACGGGTCCACTGGCTTCGGTATATTCAATGTAAATTTCACCGCTTCCTATAAACTCAGTGATCCAGCTTCAGTTTACGTCGCAGAACTAGCTGCAATTCAGTATACCCTTGAGATCATTGACACTCTGCCCACAGATCACTACTTCATTGTATCGGACAGTCTCAGTTCCATTGAGGCTCTCCGTTCAGTGAAGCCTGGAAAGCACTCACCGTATTTCCTGGGGAAAATACGGGAACAATTGAGTGCTTTATCTGCAAAATCATACCAGATTACCTTGGTTTGGGTCCCCTCACATTGTTCCATACGGGGCAATGAGAGGGCGGACTCGTTAGCCAAGGTGGGCGCACTAGAAGGTGATATCTATGAAAGACCAATCTGCTTCAATGAATTTTTCAGTTGCTGTCGTCAGAAAACTCTAGCTAGCTGGCAGAATACATGGAATAGTGGAACTCTGGGACGATGGTTACACTCAATAATCCCACAGGTATCGACGAAAGCTTGGTTCCGGGGGTTGGACGTGAGCCGAGACTTTATTCGTGTAATGTCAAGGCTCATGTCTAATCATTATATGTTCAGCGCGCATCTCCGTCGTGTGGGGCTCGCTGAGAGTGGTGTCTGCGTTTGCGGTGAGGGTTATCATGACATCGAACATGTTGTTTGGACATGTGTCGAGTATTGTGATGCCAGGTCCCAACTCATAGGTTCCCTTCGGGCCCGAGGTATACCACCCTTCGTACCAGTCCGCGACGTCTTGGCAACTCGAAATCTTCCTTATATGACTCTCATCTATAACTTCTTGAAAACTATCAATGCTCAAATTTAGTGCTCTCCCTATCTCTTTCTCGTCTACAGCTCTACCGCACTCTTCTTTACGTTGCTGGAAGTATGGCCTGTGTAAACGATGCTTCGGAGCATGCACCTGCCTTGAACTGACTGAGTTGCTGGAAGCTACCCTAAAACGTCACATCAACGTCAGAACACACCAACGAAGCATCCCAATCCAGAATAATCTCTTCATTGCTACAAGCTGAAAAACATGAAGATTCATCGAACGCAAAATGTGTCTAAAAGATGTATGCCACAAACCAATGATGTATTCAAATTTCAATTCAATACTGTGTAGGTCCCACCCTCCCTATGTCCCCTTACTAACTGGGGAGTATGCCGCCCCGTAATACGGCATCCCTTTCTCTCTCCCTAACAACAAGACAATCGGCCACGTTAAGCTAAAGCAAATGAGCCTAATAAAAATTTTATTTGAAAAAAAAAAAAAAAACCAACTTGAATTCAAATGTAGTGTACGAATGTATGCAATATTATGCAACAGAAATCTTCAAAACTATTTTCTAAACTTTTTTAAATTGTAGTATTTTGGAGAATTTCTGGTGTGATATACAGGAGGAGATGAAAATGAGAAAGGCATCATTACACCACTAGGTGGAATAAAACAGGTTTTTGAAATGGATGAACAATGTGCCAAAATAAATGTACATGTTTGAAGTAATCTGTCCCTTGTCGACAGCAAACCTACATTAATCTCGCCGTTTAGAAACACTTTTTTACGTTACTTCTTTTTACGTAACTCTTCTTACGAACCAAATCCCAAATGACATAAATATTTTTTACGAACCTACTTCGCAAAGAATGTTTTTTGCATATAGTGAAAATGATTTCCGGCTCATTTATATTTCATGCACGGAGAACCCTTCGATCATAAAATTGCGATATCGCAGTTTTTGATTTTAGCGATAGTTGGTTTAACTAATTTCTTTTTGATTCAACCAATATGGTTTTTGATTTGCATATATTCAAGTAGTTGAAAAATTTGTTGTTTTGAATGCTGTCAATGCCGGAGACAGTTGAAAGCAAAACAATAATTGCAATGCAAAATCAACAACTTTTTCAGTTGAAATCTGTTCGCGTCGCTTCAAAATGTCAATGAAAACAACATCGATGGTTAAAGCGTTTGGTGAAATTGTGTTCATTCGATTTGAGAAATTTATGATAACAAGTGTTTATCTAACAGCGGTGTTGTGATAAAGTTAAGCTTGTTTAAGATGAAAAAGATTTGGAGACAAATTAGAAAATGTTAATGAATGATCATCTCGTAATCTTTCAGGTATGCGCAAAAATTTATGCTTCAAATTCGATCATTGATTTACTTCCAGCAGACTGTTTTACTTCCAGCTGTTTGATACCGATGATGATGTTCATGCATTAGCAATAAAACGCTTTTTGACTATGAAGGTAACAGGAGCGAAGGGTTTCAAACACACAGAACGCGCTGCGATTGAATGGCGCGTTTGAATTGCCGTCGCAAAATTCCAATTCCCAGTGGTTGATGCACCCAAGCTCATATAAATTGACTAAAATTTTCGCAAATCAATAACATTGTTCGAGTTGATTCAACTATTTGCAATGTCTAAAACAAATAAAATCGATTTATTTTTCAACTAACAGAATTTTGTTTCAATAACAACACCAGTTATTTCAACTAAAATATTTGTTGAAATTGAAAGGTATGTGTCCTCACTAATTGACAGCATCTTTTTTTCAAACAGTTAAATTAGTTGTTTCAACCATCGTTTCTGTTAATCGAAAAACAAAAATGACAGTTTAGTTAAAACAACAATCGATTAGTTGTACCAAATTTTAACCAATCGAATTCAGAAAATCAACTAATACTATGGTTGAAATGGGATCGCGAGTGGTTCCGTGTGGAAACTATTACAATGTGAGTAATGATGTTTGAAGGATTTTGGAAATTGGAAATGACGACTTCCGGTTAATTGGTATTTCTTAATCACCAACACTGACTACAGTTAGCTTGAAATTAGCGGAGGGCTTATTAGTGAGCTGCAAATAAATAAAAGCCCAGGTCCTGACCACATATTCTAGCTAAGATTATCGTCTCAAAGTCGTCTGAATTTTCAAATCAGGTGACTCTACAAAACCTGATAATTATCGTCCAATAGCGATTTTCTCCGTTTTGAAAAATTACTGGCAAGTCGTATTAGTAACTTTCTAGATAGAAATAGAATACTCTATAGCATGCAACACGGCTTCAGAAGCGGAAGCAGTACAACTATTGCTAAAACTGAGCTCGTAGACAAAACGTTAGTATCGCCCACCGGTTGGGCGATCTTACGACGTTCGACCAAGGTTCTAGTTAGAGATGTCCTGCAGTACAAGCCACCTCTAAGTCTAGATTGAATTCTATAGTTTGTAGCACCTGCGTAACAAATACTACATGCTATAGACTTTGGAATGGGGCCCTTCGTCCAAGGGATGCAAGGTGGAAACCAACGAAGAGCTCCGGTGTTTTGGAAACGAATGTTTGCTGAATGAGGTTTGGATTTTGACTGTGTCTTTATTGATAATTTTTGGGTATTTATATCAAAATTTCTTAAAACCAATTATTTACAAATATATATAGGGTGATTTTTTAAGAGCTTGAGAACTTTTTTAAACAATAAAACGCCTAAAATTTGCAAAATCTCATCGGTTCTTTATTTTAAACGTTAGATTGGTACATGACATTTACTTTTTGAAGATAATTTCATTTAAATGTTGACCGCGGCTGCGTCTTAGGTGGTCCATTCGGAAAGTCCGCTTTTTTATCGACAAATTTTGTTCAGCGATGAGGCTCATTTCTGGTTGAATGGCTACGTAAATAAGCAAAATTGCCGCATTTGGAGTGAAGAGCAACCAGAAGCCGTTCAAGAACTGCCCATGCATCCCGAAAAATGCACTGTTTGGTGTGGTTTGTACGCTGGTGGAATCATTGGACCGTATTTTTTCAAAGATGCTGTTGGACGCAACGTTACAGTGAATGGCGATCGCTATCGTTCGATGCTAACAAACTTTTTGTTGCCAAAAATGGAAGAACTGAACTTGGTTGACATGTGGTTTCAACAAGATGGCGCTACATGCCACACAGCTCGCGATTCTATGGCCATTTTGAGGGAAAACTTCGGAGAACAATTCATCTCAAGAAATGGACCGGTAAGTTGGCCACCAAGATCATGCGATTTGACGCCTTTAGACTATTTTTTGTGGGGCTACGTCAAGTCTAAAGTCTACAGAAATAAGCCAGTAACTATTCCAGCTTTGGAAGACAACATTTCCGAAGAAATTCGGGCTATTCCGGCCGAAATGCTCGAAAAAGTTGCCCAAAATTGGACTTTCCGAATGGACCACCTAAGACGCAGCCGCGGTCAACATTTAAATGAAATTATCTTCAAAAAGTAAATGTCATGTACTAATCTAACGTTTAAAATAAAGAACCGATGAGATTTTGCAAATTTTATGCGTTTTATTGTTTAAAAAAGTTCTCAAGCTCTTAAAAAATCACCCTGTATAAGTACATTGAATATTTGAATGATTCCTTATGTTCTTACGTTGCGCCGCTTATGTTATTGAATATATATATTAATATATCGCGGTGCGACAATGGCATCGGCATCGAGAATGTTGACTTAGCATAATTTGTCTGTTTTACGATGTGACCGACCGGACTCAACGCCGAGTGCAGTTGATGTAATTTGATTCTTCCTCGCGGTGTGCAGTAAGTACTAGTTGTATGAATTATTGCGGTCAAAGTTTCTTTAATCATGAATGAACGAGTGTTACGGCAATAACAGCTGATATTTGTTTTGGATTTAAGGTTTGCTTCGGCGACAGTTAGAGAAAACTGACTCAAAAACTATGTAGGTGCATTGTTTTTAGATCTGGACAAGGCATTCGAAACTCTTAATCACGAAACTTTCCTTCGGGAATTATAAATATGTGTGAACTCAGAGGAGTTGCTAACAGAATAATTCGTAGTTACTGGGAAAACAGAACCCAATATGTTTCCTTTAACGGGGAAACAAGTCCTTTAAAGGAAGTACGCATTGGTGTACCACGAGGAAGTAATATTGGATTTTTTCTACTGTACATCAATGACATAAGTAAAATTCATCTTCCTGGTACTCCGAGATTGTTCGCGGATGATACGGCTTTATTTTATACAAATGTTTTATGGCACATGAACAGATATCTACAGATCCTACAAACATATTTTTCGAAGTTCTTCCAATTCTTTACAATTTAGTCATGGAAGGCAATGTCATAGGAAAAATAGAGGTATTCAAATATCTAGGTATCTACCTAGATACCAAATTGTCTTGGGAAAATCATATTAAAGAAATTGAAAAGAAATTCTCGTCCATGTGTGGAATTCTAAAACGTGTAAACTTTCTCCCACAAAAGATCTGACTTATGTTTTATTTCGCCAATATTCACTTTCAAATGAACTACTTGACAGTTGTTTGGGGTAGAGCCTGTAAATCAAAACTAAGAAAAATCATTTATAATTTACCTTTCCTATTTACTACTGTCGAGTTATATAATGATTTTCCCCATAAAATTCTGCCTATTCAAAGTAGATGTGACGAACAAACATTATTGCCCTTTTCTTTTTAACTTCTGACTAAGTGCACATTATGCGGACATGTATCAATGGAAAGCTAAAGTCCCTAGCTAACAACTGAACAAGAAACTAAGTTTATTCAATCGATTGAAAAAACTTTTATAACAATTTAGTAAAGTGATAAGTTTTGGCCATTTCAAAATCGGTGTTCGGCTATCGGCACCCCAAGAAATTTCGCTAAAAATGGTAAAATATAAGTAAAAACTGCAATTATTCAAAAAACAACGAAATTTATTTATTTCGGAGGCGTTTTGGACAAAAGTCTTCATTGTCTGATGGTGACTTCGTTCTGGCTCTCTTGGCCAATGATTTGAATGGTGGCACCTTTGGCGTTGATTAGACCGGTCTTCCACCGGCTTCGCGGGATTGAATACGTTACTGCAGTCGAATTTATTGACTTCTTATCCACTAAGTAGCGTTCAATGGGATTAATCAGTGCATAAAAATTCATTTTCCTTGACTTGGACGATTTGTTTGAATTCGCCATGGTTAGCAGATCCAGAGAACCAAAGTTTTTACTTATATGACGGATGTATTGAAGCCGTCAAGTTGTCCACGTGTTGCATATCACCCGAGATGCCAGGTAATACAATTACTAATAATTACTAATTAATAATTACTAAATTGACAGCATCCGGTATTAAATCACGCAATAGATCGATTTCACCTCATAAATATTCAATCCACTTACCGTGCTACTATTACACACACATGACATTTGTCGGAATGACGCTACCTGCTTTCTGTCAAAAGTTACGGTGGGGTGCCGGCAACCGAACATCTTTCCCTACTTACAATATGATATTAAATACAACACAAGACAAACAAATCGTCTGTCGCGACGAGCCCTGCAATGTATAGGCTACCTGCATATCTCGAAATAGCGATTAAAGCGACATCTTGTAAAGGCTGGCGACGTCAGCGCGGTGCGCAGTGATATCCTTACCCATAGATTTACGAGCTAAACTTGACTTTTTATAGTTGCTATTATTTCAATTGTAAGCTGTTAAAAGAACCTGAAAATGAGCACAGTTATTAAAAATCACTTCCAAGCCATAAACATCCTTGGTTTTCGTCGGAAATCGATATGGAAAGGGAGAAAACTAATGACAAGTTTTCACGTAAGTGAGGTGTTTGAGGAACGACGAGATGACAATGTTTTCATTCAGGGAACTGTTTTACGAGAAACTCCTGGAGTCACCAGCACGCGAAATCGTGAAAATTTCTATTTTCCTGTTTTAGAGGTATCATTACTTATTATCGTTTAGGAAAATTTGCGTGCAAAAACAATTGAAAAACAAACTCACCAAAAATTCTCTTTTTTGCAGATAAACAATACAGATAGAAAAGTTCAAAATGCCAGTTGCACTTGTAAAGGTGGCAAATGGTACTGTAAACACGCAGCTGCAATTTGCGTTTATGTAAATGAGGAAAATACTCGGTCAAAAACAGATTTGCCCATGATTTGGAACCGTCCACGTGAAGTACAATTAGAAAAATATAAAAAAGGTTGTACTATTGAATCAATGGGCTTCACTGGAGATCAGGTACAGCCTTCGGCGGTTGTTGTTAAGAAAAAAAAACCTTTAAATTCGACCAGGTTCAGAATCATCAGGTATTAGTCGAGAAGAACTGCGTTTTTGCCCAAACTTTAATAAGGGAATCTGCTAATGCAGCTGCAGAAGAACAAATAGAAACACAAAGACTTGCTCGCGAAAAAAAATTGAAAGTATTGTGAATATTTTATATAGTTTGCAAATTAGTGCCAATTTCAAATGTTATCATGCCTACACCTCAGCTGCAAATGCAAATGGACGTTTAAAATTGTCAATTTTCACTTGCCCACAAGAGCTCAATCAATTTTTTGAATCAAATGTCGTAGTTGATGAACGTAAGTGGAAATTAATTTTTTTGCACTCGATAAAGCAATCCGAAACGTCGACGTGGTTTCGCGAACGATACGTACGTGTGACTGCTAGTAAACGCGCCCATTCTATAAAGACACGACAAAATAACAATTTTGAAACTTTGGCACGTCAATTTAGAAATGACATATACAAGACGACGATGACAGATGCTATGGCTTATGGCATAAGAAATGAGCCAGAAGCTAAAGCCAAGCTTCCTGAACAGCTGGGAAAAACTGTTCATGACAGCGGGCTTATTGTGTGTTACAAACAGCCGTTTTTGGCTTGCAGCCCCGATGGGTTGATTTTCAATAATGGTAATTATGAGCTTGTCGAAATTAAATGTCCATCGTCTCGTGAAAAGCAAATCATTTTTGATCGAAAAATTAAAAAATCATATGTTGATTACTTGATTGTAAATTCTGACAACATGCTTGAATTAAAAAAGAACCATGTATACTTTACTCAAATTCAATTTGCAATGTACGTGAGTGGTTTACAGCTGTGTAATTTTTTTGTGTATTCAGAAGTTGATTCAGTTTTGCTGCAAATTGAAAGGGATGAGATTTTTTTGCAGGAATTGATACCACGCGTAGAAAATTTTTATTTCATGTATTTTTTACAAATGCTGACATAAGAAGTCTAATTTTTAACTGTTTTGTTTTAGTTAATTTTTTCTTTGATTTTTTATTTTTATTTACATTTTAAGGTAGCTCAGAAATAAAAGTACGCAGGTAGTGCATGAACAACATACACTTCTATTTTATGTGTTTATTTTAAATGCTTATATTAGTAGAGTAATTTGGAACTGTTTTCATTTTAGTTAATTTTTTTTCGGTTTTTCAATTTTATTTACATTGTAAGCTCACTCAGAAATATAAATGCAAGGGTATGTAGTACATGATCAACATATAAAAAAAACACGAGTGTGTAATGTCAGAGACGTAACTGAATGTCGTGAATACGAATAAAACTGACACAATTTCTTTACACTTTCGAATTCGAATTGATAATTGATCGATTGTGTGAATTGCGAAACTTTCCTCCTTTTCCCTACTAAAAATTTTCAACGATTTTTGACGTCGATTATCTCATTTCGGATTTGCATATTTCATTGAAAGAAATTATCAAGGTGCAGTACAGGAATCATTTCTGCCTTTTAGAAGGACCAAATTGTAGAATTCTCTATGATATTTTACACAGTTCGGAACATTTATCTAGAACGATTTTCGCACAGCGAAAAGTGCACGAAGCAAATCAAATTATTTTGGATTTTCACTTAACTGATGATTTCTACCTTCAATTTGCAAAGAAGTAATCTTATTAGTTCTTGAGAAAACATTTATAGCCATTAGAACGGCTGATTTTATATAATGTTGTTCACTTTTCGTTTCTTGTTTTCTCAATGTAAAGCATCAGCAGCGGATGCAATCGTTCTTGCTGGAATTGAAACTAGCTTTGCCTACAAACCGATTCATCCGCTCGCAGTGCCAAATGATGCAAAACTGGTTAAATGTGTCCTCTCGCCTTGACGACCGGAAGGCAAATGAGAATTACGACCTGAGCGTTTGAGGTTTTGAACCAGGTTGAATTGAGGTTGAATGCGTCTTCTCGCCCCGACGTCTGCTTTCATCCAACGCACAAGAAGAAATGATCGATTTTCGATCACGGTTCCCCTTTTATGACGTTCAGTTGAAGATATGTGCCTGACTACCTCAAAATCGTCGTCCTTGCGCGAAAAGCCTCAGCAAAAGTAAAGAGTTTTCCGTGTTGTTTCAAAATTTTCAGAAAACTAAATTTTTGAGTTGTTTGTGGTTATCTCATACTATTCAAAATAGTGTCCTAAATTCCTGATCATATTTTTGATGAAATAGTGAAAGAATTATATTGCTGCCATTAATACAAGTCGAGATATTCACGATTAAGTTCTGCCCATTCTTCCATATGGCTAATTTTGAAAAGGCGCCCATAGTAAAGTAAGTCGTATTCACGACAAAATGTACTTACTACAAAGTTTGTTTTGCATACATACACATTTTCGCCTTTATTTTTTCACTTCAGTTCCCCATTTATAAGTGGTTCCTGTGTATTAGCCAACACACAAGCAATGTGCATAATTTTGTCAATTTTTGGCAAAAGTTCAATGTTTAAGTGTGATAAAATACGATATATCTTTATTCTCTGAATGGCTCTCTCAACATGGATACGAACACTTGCGATTTGATATCCCTCCATCACTTCTTCGTTAGTAAATTGAGGATTGAATGCAAAAGGTGGCATTACTAAAATACACTGACGCTTGAATAATTCAGTTTTGATTTGAGGGAAGCCTTTGTCAGCCAATATTTCATCTCCAGGCTCCACTAAATCTACAAAGCCAGAGTCATTAACAATAAATCCGACGGTCGATCTCCCCCCATACCCTTTAGAGACAAATGTTATCATTCTAGAAGGACTGATTGCAACAAGAAATTTTACAGTAAAGCCTGACTTGTACGATGAGTACATTAAGGCTCGCTGTTCGACAGTTGGAGGAGTGTCGGTCTTAATTTCGGTGCAATCAATAATTGCTCTACAGTTTGGGTAATTTTTAAAAGAAACTGGCATTGTGTCTTGGATCGTCGTTTTGCTCGGCCAAAAAATCCATGTTTCAAGTCTAAAATAAAGTGTTTCTAAAACACTGTCGAAGATTCGTGATGCAGTTGTTGCACAAATATTAAACAATAATCCAAGCGGTTCAAATGTCAAACCAAGTTTCATTTTCATTAAAAATAGTAATAGTCTGTCTTCAGCATTCAGTGCACGATAGTACGCAGGTTGCCCAGGTTCTTTTGGTTTGATAAATTGCAACAAAGTTTTAAAAATAGACATACGAACTCCCCCAAACTGTTTCATGTGGTTATCATTGGTAATATCACTGAAACCCATAAATCCCCCCCTACTAGGCTCGTCTGGACCCACGGATTTCGTCACTGTCTGCACTGGTTTTGGGGCAACGACAACCGTTTTGCTGTTGAATATGTGTGCCATGCTGATGCTTGTTTGCGTTGATGCCTCACAAGTTGCAAAATTTTGCTTACCACATACAAGTGTTTCATTCTGATCAGCTAATTCAAAGTCAAGATTAGTTTGAATTCCAATTTCACAAGTGGTAGCAGAATGATTATTAGGAGACAATGCATGTACATCAACATCTGCAAGTATATTTAAAAAAAAAAGGCGCAAAAAATAAATATTACAAAAATAATGAAATAAACTTGCCATTCTTAATAATTGATGAAGTATTCGAATTTTCCCTTCGTTCCTTCCTTCGGCGTAGCCTCTCGCCACGGCTTCCATCAGATGATTGTCTCGTTTTGTATACGTCAGGAAAAACCGTTGGATTATAGGAGTCTGATCGGGGATCTTCCGATTTCCTCCCCCTAAGAAAATGTAGACTGCAAATTGTAGCATATTTACTCGGTTCCCACGGCTTTCCATCTTCACTGCAAGTAATAGAAATTTTGTAGCATTTGACGAATTTGTCGGAAAACACATAGCACGCAAAATCAGATTCATTAGAAATTTACTTACGTTTGTCGGCGCACTGATGCAATCCACTTTTTGCGACGTTCCGATTCCCAAGGGGGTTTGAAGGAAATTTATAAAAACTGACTCCCACGCTTGTCTTGCTTCGTAAACTGCACCCCACGACACAGCAAAATCGGCCACCCGAATGTTTTCGAACGATTGTGCGTGTTATCGAACTCATTGTAAGCTTTGTAAGCAACCACACCGTTATGAACAGCTGATGCAGAGCACCGCGCTAAAGTCGCTATGCACCACAGGGTGGCGCTTCCGGAGCTGCGCAGTTAGCCCATAAGTATAGTATGTAAGTAATAAACGTTTTATTGGTTAAAATTGTAATATACGTGCTTCGTTCAAAGGATACTTAATCCACTAAAAGTATAAGTTCCGTTTTCTTTCTGTAATGTATTAATATTCTCTCAATGATAGTATTTGTAAATAATTTGAAATGTTTTCAGCCATTTCAACTTATAAGTAATGTAATTGTATGATTTATTTTGTTGTCTATTGCTGAAAATAACTTTTTTTACGTCATGATTCGATTATTACGTAAATGGAGGTTTGGGTGTAGTGAAATGAGAACATATGTAGGAACGCACTTCCTCCAACTTTCTTACTGATTGTCAATATTGTCAGATGATTTTAGATGAATGAAACTGGAAAAGTAAGAATGAGTGTGCTGAATGGAAGTGAGAGACATTCGGCTAAACAACGGATATTGCGTAAGGTGGGTCTACAGGTGGGAATATATTTCGGCGTATAAAGACGTGTTTTCAACAAAAGCGAAAATAATTAACGAATGCATTTACCACATATGCGTATGATCCGAGAGTGTTAATTCGAAAAAATTATCACCTACTCAAAGAACCATTCACCGTGTGGCAAACTCCCCAAAAATACCAACCATTGCGTTGCAGTTACTCGCAATGGTTAATTTTTCGGTTCGTTCTGTTCAGCTCAATTGTCGGCATCGGCGGTAATATCTGCTCCGATAAAGCGAGCGGCTCATTATTTTCGGCTAAAAGTGCTAGGCCGCCAAAGCTCAAATATCTTCGGCGATGGCTGCTTCGTACCTAATCATTAATGTGCGCGCGTGGATAATTGAAAATTTGAACCATTTTGCGGTAGAGGCTTTTGAGGCCATCAGAACCAAGTCGATGCTTGCGCTTCCGAGCTGGCAGAGTTAGCGGATTTGGCGCACTTGACGCCAGAACGAAACAACAGAAAGAATTGATTTATGCCTGAATTTTACCTTCGGGTTCAAACTAAGATTGAAGACCCAAATCTCAGTTAATCCCACGGGTTAGAAAAGGTCAAAGGCGATTATGAACCGGTCATCACACATAATTTACCCAATTATACTGTACCTAATTAGACATTGACGGATTGGAACAATATTGGGTACAGCGAAAAAATGGCTGGTAATGTTTATCGATGTTTTTACCTCTCGCACCGTCTATTCAGGTTGAATTATTACCTTTTTTTTCGTTCCAGACAATCGAATGGACACGGTCCACCTTCTTTTTTTTGCTGCGCTTCTGCCGGAGAGCTCAATAAATGTGGTCATTACTTTCGGTGTGGACACGAAGATTCGCCATGCAGCCAAAAAAAGAAGGCATACACAATTGTCGGATGAACAACATGGAAATGTGATTTCTCGATTCGGAGGAACGCGGAACTGTCAAACTTTGGGATTTAATCAGCAAAATTACCTTCGCTCATGATGAATTGCTGGTACCAACCTTTGCCTCACGAGTCATTTGTCGTGAAGCTCGAAGAGGGTGGTCTATTGTGCAAAGTTTATAGTTAAGTAGATAATTATTCCTTTCTCATGTATCGTCAATGCGTTTTGTATATGATAATTATGTCACCAAAATGCCGAAGTTCAAAAGATTGACATTTAGTGGTCCTCGGAAACTGTTAACTATTCCATTGGTTGTCGATTTTTCTACACTGCTAGAAATCGACACTTTTTTAAAATTTGTTTCTCTGAATACATTTCAGTTTACAAGCGGGAGGGTGCATGCTTTCAAGAGAAATCCAAACAGTTTTGGAAGAGATGTAGCGAAACAATTGCATTTGCGTAAAACTTTCGTGCAAGACACGACACGTGCGACGTGAGACACGTTAAAATTTCAAATGGCATCGAAGCACAAAGAACAGCACAATACGGTGGGAAAATCACGTGTACGGAAGTTCTACACCCAGATGTTGACAAAACCGCATTGTCTCATTATGGATAATGAGACGTATGTAAAAGCAGGATTCCGGCAGCCTACGGGACTCTTTATTTCCATTGCTTATCATAAGTTTGATGTCTCAAACAACGTTAGAAAGGAGAAGGTGTTTTAGAAGTTTTCCAAAAAATACATGGTTTGGTAAGCAATTTGCTGATGTAGAAAGCGGAGCACTCCATATGTGAGCACCGGGACGATCAACGGGCAGGTATTGTTACATAGATAAATGCTTATAAAGGTGAGGTCACACTGTGATCCTACGCTTTGCTGGCTGGATTTAGCCACGTATCATTTATCGAAAGATGGTATAACGCTAATGGGGTCAATTTCGTGCCGAGGTATTTCAATCCTCCGAACCCATAAGTAGTGTTAATAGGAAGGTTCGTGAACTTGGATATGGTATTGAAATAAAACAAAACACGATGAAAGTTAAACAATATTTTTGATTTAATTTCCTGAAAGTTTGGGCATGATCGATTGGATGGGCGTTTATTGAGGAATATTTTCTTGTGATGCAATTTGATTCCATATATCCTTTCGAGTGTCAGAGTGATATGTGCAAATTACAGGGGAGAGTTGAATGGAATACAGGGAAGAGTAGAGTGGAATCGTGAGACACACTTAGTTTTTGCATAATATCTCAATAATATAGAAGGAATTTTCAAATTCTCAAAACCTTGACATTACATTTTTTTTTGTTTTTCTCATATAGAAAGGCTATGCAATCGTTGTGAAAGCCGACTTTACAACCGTGCCCCGGAGGGCCGAGTGTCATATATCATTCAACTCAGTTCATCGAGATCACAAAGTGTCTGTCTGTGTGCATGTGTATGTATGTGTAAGTCAAAGTCAAGCAAAGTCCTGGCATTACATTCCTTTTGTGGAATTTGGCCTTTCTATTTCAACAGACTTCGCAGCCGATTCTTAGTGTACAGAATCATTGCATGGCTAGTACACTATGGATCCTACTGACACTAAGAATCCTTCCAGGTCGGGGCTCGAACATACGACAACTGACTTGTAAGACCAGCGCCCTATGCATTGAACCACCAACCCGGGCTGTGTGTATGTGTGTAAGTGCCAAATAATGTCACTCAATTTTCTCAGAGATGGCTGAACCGATTTTCACAGACTTAAATTCAAATGAAAGGTCTTATGGTTTCATACAAGTTTCTCGAATTTCATTTCCGATTTCAGGTTCTGGAATTACAAGGAAATATGTGCAAACTTGGCACCCAATTTTCTCGGATATTTCTTAACCGATTTTCACAAACTAAGAAGCAAATAAAAGGTCTTCGATTAAATTTATTAATAAGTGCCAGAAAAATAATCCAAATACGACTTCTGGTTCCGGTATTACAGTGCGATTAGTGAAAACTTTCAATTTCATGAGTATTTTTTCACAAGTGATAGCGAAACGAAGTGCACATTTTTAAAAAACTTACTGTTAAATTCATCTAGTTGGCAGATTTTGTTAGTTGGTGAATGCATAAAACTTCTTTAGGACTTCTAGTCCTCGGTTTCCGCTTCCGAACGCACCGATAATAGTGAAGAAAAACTCCAAAAACGGAACTCACTTCGATTTCTCAGCAACGGTTGAGCCGATTTTCATGAACCATGATTCAAATTAAAGCTCTCATTGTCTTCAAATATACTGTGCAATTTCATCCTGATCCGACTCACGGTTCAGAAATTATAGGGCGATGAGTGTCAAAACATTCAAATCGTCATTCAAAATGACGATGCAAAACTAGTACGCGACGGTACGTGCGGTTTTGTTCCGTTTGCAGCGTACTTTATTCAATTTCGTATAGCGTGCAGGGTTGCCACATAGAAATTTATATTTTTCAGGTGAAAAATGTGTAAATTTCTAATTGTTTTATTCAAATTTTTGCCTAATTGTTAGAATTATTGCCACATCATGGTAACGATGCTTTTCTATAAAAGTACACTTATTGCCTTTCTCATATAGAAAGTTTATGCGATCACTTGAAAAATTGAATAGTGAAAATTGGCCTAGAGGGCTAAGTGTTCTATGCCAGTCGACACAGTTCATCGAGCTGAGCAATGTATGTGTCCGTGGGTGTATGTGTGTGAGTATGTGTCAAATAAGGTCACTCAAAAAAAAATCATAAAATCTCGAAGGTTGCTATTGAATTTCACAGCGTCATTTAGCACGACGATGCAAAAAAAAGATAAAATTCTTCTAGATTTGGCTTAAAACTGATTCAATTTGTAGGTTATATTAGTTATTTACTAAACAAACCGACTTCTAGTTCCAAGTTCTCGGTTATAGAAATACCGAAAAAGTTTAAAATGAGACTCACTCAATTTTCTCAGAGATGATTTGATAGATTTCCACAAACAGGTTCAAATAAAAGCTACTATAGTCTCATAGGTTGCTTGCTGTTTAATTTCGTCCGGGTCCGACTTCCGGCTCCAGAACTAGAAAGTAAAGTGTGTTTAATCATTTAGTGCGACGATGCAAATTAGAAAAAAGTTCTTATTCACTTGACATAACTGTTTACAAATTGGAATGGTTATGCTAGTTTATACCCAAAGAAAGTTTCTTACTTTATTCAAGAAAAAAAATCTTCACAGAATCTTCTAGTGATATTTTTGAAAATATAAGTAATATGAGAAAGGCATCATTACACCATTAGGTGGATTAATGCAGGTTTTATACATCATATAGTCTCATAGTTCGGATTCAATTTCTGGTTCCGGAACTACTGAGTGATGAGTATTGTGTGTGTATGTATGTGTGTGTGTGTGTGTGTGTGTTTTTTTTTACAAGGTGAATACATTATGTACTTTCCCAGCTCACGCGCTCGGTAGTTGTCAAGCTACCGCTATTGTGAACCAGCGAGTGGGACTGGCTGAACCTTACCCACTAAAACACCTTGGACATCTTGCCTCGATCCCCCGGAACTAAGCTTAGCTCAATACTTCGGGGGAGGCTGTGCTCATGCACTTCTTCGTTTGGGAGAAAATGAGCTCCTGAGTTTCTCTCTTTATCCATCTCGATCCACCTTTGGCGCCTCGACAACCCAATGCCGCTACGTCGCGCCACACTACTCGACTGATCCCCGACGATGGATCTAGCCTACACCGACTGAGAGTTTCCCCTTTTACGCCACGCGGGACACCCGAAGGAGTGCCGAAGTCTGCTCTGCGATTCCGGTTGGAGCATGGCGTTCGGTTCGCTGATGCCCCGAAGACTCGAATCGGTGTTGTGGCGCCTACTCGACTAGTCCCCGGTGATGGATCTAGCCTACACCGACAGAGAGTTCCCCGACGATGGAAGTTCTCCCGAAACCGACGTTTTCGATCCCCGTCCACGGCCCGACCGTAAGGATGCCGATCCAATGATGCCGGTTGGAGGATGGCTTCCGGTTCACCGGTGCCCCGACTATTTTAACGGTGCTACGCCACGATCTACTCGTCTAATCCCCGATGAAAGATCTAGACTACACCGACGGAGAGTTCCCCGGCGAAAGAGGCTCTCCCGACACCGAGTCCCCTGTTGTACCACACGGGACACACGAGAGAGTGCCGAGATCGGTCCGGTTTACGACGCGCCTACTCAACTAGCCCACGGTGGTGGGTCTAGCCTACCCGACGGAGAGTTTCCCGGCGAAGAAACCTATCCCGAAGACCGAGCAGCATTCCACACGCTTCGTCCGTCTTCTTAGGGTGCCGAAAACAGACCGGCATTTTTCGTCTTTGGACCTAGGTCATTTGACGCTGCTCTTCTCGCCAACTCCACTGCAGTGTGGACATAATCTGGACAACTGTCCGGTTCACCGCGTTCCATTTTCCTTCGTCACTGCACATCCTTTGAACGATGTTCTCCGCGCTGACATCGGCGCCAACGATGGCAGTCATTTCGCAACGCGGTTGGATAAACCGTGGGCAGCTGAATATTACGTGCTCCGGCGTTTCTTCTGTTTCCTGGCACTCAACACACAACGGCAACCTTGCGTGGCTAAATCTGTGCAAATATTGCTTGAAACAGCCATGTCCAGACAGGAATTGCGTCAGTTGAAAGTTTACCTCGCCGTGCACTCGAGTTGTCCAAACCGACAGGTTAGGAATTAATCGATGCGTCCACCTTCCCTTCTTCGCGTTGTCCCACTGCTGTTGCCATTTAGTGAGCATGTTGGCTCTCTCTCTGCTCCGGGCTCGTCCTGTGCCTCGATCCCTGTAGCATAAGCTATCCTCTTCCAGTCGCAGACAGATGGGGATCATTCCGGCTATCACGTACACAGCGTCTGACGATATTGTTCGGTACGAACTTGTCACGCGCATTGCCATCAGTCTGAAAGTGCGGTTCAACTGGGCTCGGTTCCTTGCTGTTGTCAATGCCATCGACCACGCTGGAGCTGCGTATCGTACGATCGATGATGACACGCTCGCCAGTAACCTCCTCTTGATACTGACAATCGCGGAATTATTGGGCATAATCCGAGATAACGCCAATATCACCTTCATTGCCTTCTTGCATATGTAGTCAACGTGACTATTAAAGTTCAGTCGATCGTCCAGTCCATCTGGGCGCTATAGATGCTTGACCTCACGCTTCGAATTGATGATGCACTCACCGACCGAGATGCTCGCATGTTGCACCGCCTTTCGGTTGCTGATGATGACCATTTCAGTCTTTTCATGTGCCAGCACAAGCTTCTTTTCCCGCATCTAATTCTCAACGACGTCTACTGCCTCCATGGCGAGAACCTCCACCTCTTCTCGAGACTCGCCGATTACTAGGAGCGCCACATAATCCGCAAAGCCGACAATCCTGACTCCCCTTGGCAGATTTAGCTTCAGCACTTCATCGTACATAATGTTCCACAACGTGGGACCCAGGATGGATCCCTGTGGAACGCCAGCCGTGACAGACATATTTACGTATCCGGCGTCTGTCTCGTATATCAGCGTCCAGTTCTGGAAATAACTTTTCAGAATCTGACATAGGTACTCTGGTATCCTCAACCTGTGAAGAGAGTCGGCTATTTCTACCCAGCTGGCACTGTTGAAAGCGTTTTTCACGTCCAATGTGACCACCGCACAGTAGCGGTTTCCCCTTCTCTGCTGCTTCTGGGCCTTTTCCATGGTTTCCATGACCACTCGTATGGCTTCTACAGTAGACCTTCCTTTCCGGAATCCGAACTGCATGTTCGACAGACCGTTCTCGCTCTCAGTGTACTTCGTGAGCCTGTTAAGGATCACTCTCTCCAGCAGTTTTCCGACTGTGTCCAACAAGCATATAGGCCTATATGCTGACGGATCGCCGGGTGGTTTGCCTGGCTTTGGTAGCAGCACCATTTTCTGCCGCTTCCAGATGTCAGGAAAACTACCATCCTCCATGCATTTTTGGAATGTAGTCCTGAACATGTCTGGATTCTCCAGAATCGCAGCTTTAAGGGCCACATTTGGAACCCCGTCCGGGCCTGGAGCCTTCTTCACCGGTAAGGCTTTCGCTACCGCAAGCAGCTCCTCGTTTGATACTCGGATTTCGTCGCCGCGGACATTCTGTCCGTCGTACAGTACTGGCGGCCATATCGTAGGCTCATGCTTCGGGAACAGGGTCTCGATGATAGTTTTTATCTTTTCCGGGCACCTATCCGGTGGAACTGCTGGACCTTTCATCTTTGCCATGGCCATCTTATAGGCATTACCCCACGGATTCTCGTTGGCGTTGTTGTTCAGCTCTTCTAAACACTCTTTCTTGCTGAGCCTGATTGCCTTGGTGAGTGCGGCTCTTGCTATTCTATAGGGCAATCTTCTTTCCTCCCTTTTGCCGCTGTTTCTAGCTCTCTGCATCCTTCTCCTGGCATGTAGACAACGTGCCCGCAGGTCAGCGATCGTCGAATTCCACCAGTACGCCGGACGTCGCCCATTTCTGGGTTTTCCCATTCTAGGCATGGTTGCATCACACGCACGTGATAGTGTTGCAGTCAGCTCTTCCGCGCTGAGGTTTATTGTGTTGCGCTCGAGCCTCAGTGCTTCCACAAATACGTCCTTGTTAAAGTTCGCTGTTTACCACTTTCGCTCACCAAACTGCGTTCTGCTTGATTCCACCTGCGAGTCGCGTCCAACACAATACCGGATCGCTTGGTGATCGCTGTGGGTGTATTCTTCGCACAATCTCCAGTCCATGCTCCTTATCATTCCCGGGCTGCAGAAAGTGACATTTATGATGGACTCTCGACCATCCTTACGGTAGGTGGTGGTGGTACCGTCATTGGCAAGATCTACGTTCAGCTTAGCTAGGGCCTCCAGAAGACTGCTTCCCCTTGAGTTCGTGAGGCGGCTGCCCCATTCGACCGCCCAGGCATTGAAGTTACCAGCTACTACTACTGGCCTTCGGTCGGTTAGCTCTTCCGTTAGTTTGTCCAACATCCGGTTGAACTGTTCGATCGTCCATCGTGGAGGTGCATAACAACTACAGATGAAGTGTGTGTGTGTGTGTGTGTGTGTGTGTGTGTGTGTGTGTGTGTGTGTGTGTGTGTGTGTGTGTGTGTGTGTGTGTGTGTGTGTGTGTGTGTGTGTGTGTGTGTGTGTGTGTGAGTGTTGTCAACTAAGAGGTCGAGATCTCAGAGATGGCTGGATCGATTTTGATCAAACTAGTCGCAAATGAAAGGTCTCCCCGTCACCCAGAACGCTATTGAATGGTTTTGAGATCGGATGTTTACTTTTTGAGTTATACGAAGTTTTATGTCAAAATTTTCAGTTTTCTGACAATATCTGTCACAATTGACCTTGAAAACAGAATACGTTTTTAGACTTAGATTCCACACGGTAATAGCTATCCAACAAGCCATAGATTGTTAAAATCCGTCCATTTTTACCGGAGATATCGATATTTTTGTGTAAGCGACTTTTCCCCTTATGCCAATAGTAGGAATTTTGAGCGCTATATGATAATGTAATGCTTGGGAGCAACGTGAATACTGTTACATACGATTTTTTCTAAGTACCACTAAGACTGTGTACAACATCCTTTTTCATGACAGTTTGCCTCGGACCAATTTTAGCACGGTTCGTTTTTGGCAACATAATCGTTCCAATACGACATATATAAATCAGATGATGGCCAAGATGGCAGCATTTTCGAGTTAAAAGCAATTGCATAATTATATTGATTTAAACTACTGACAGTAATGAGTGCTGGAAGAACATGACACCCATATACCATTCGAATCAGTTCGTCGAGGTCAGCAAATGCTTGTGTGGAATATAATTTCACTCAATTTTCTTGGAGATGACTCAACCGTTTTCTACAAACTCAGATTCATACGAGAAGTGCTTCCAAACAAAGTTCCTGAATTACGTCTGGATCCGACTTCTTGTTCCTGAGCTACAGGATGATATGTCGTTTTCTCAAAAAATTAAATTTCAAAAACAAAAATTCAAATTATAGGATTTATGGTCCCATGCAAAATTAATGAATTTCATCCGATTCTGATTTCCGATTCTGGAATTACAGGGTGATGAGTTTTTAAAATTCAAGCCGATGTAGAAGATGACAATTCTAAAAAGCTTCAAAGTTGAACTGAAAACTATTGCAATTTCGTCATATTTTTTTTTTGCCATACGGATCGTTTTGGGTTATGCTGGTTCCTGAATACCGGCTTTGGAAGTACCGTAAATAACCGTAAGCTCTAAACTGAAACTTTCTTCGACATCTCATGGAATATTCAATCGATTGTCGCACGTTTAGATTCAAATTCGATCCGATTTGCAGCTTCGACATTACAGGGTTTTGAGTGATTAAAATCACAAGTTGCCGCCTAAAACGACGGTCATTAAAATAATGTCATGAGAACTAAAACACCGAAGAATATTCATGCAAAAAACACATGCGGATTGATAAAAAAAGGTATCATCTCACTGCTAGGTGGATTAATCACGTTTTTTAGATTAGCATCACTTTTCTCAAAATTATTGTTAAAAATTATTTTATAAAAAGATATATGAGACTATTTTGAAGAAAGAGAAAGGCATTATCACACCACTAGGAGGCTTAAGAAGAGTTTTTTTAGGCTAAATATATTTGAAATTTTTACCTTTCATCTCTAGTCTGGATATAGTGATGAGTATTAAAAATATGAATTTGTAATTAGGAATGACGATGCAACAACAGAAAAATCAAATTAATACAATCCTACAAGGGAGCTTCTGAGCTTCCCTGCCGGTTTTGGATTTAGATTCAAGTATGTGACATAACTACTGAAGCATGCTTTTGTGAACTACTCGAGTTAATTGGTGTCAAAAATGAGCTCAAATTAGAGTCAGAAATTATTTAATGAAAAGATAAAAAATATTTCCATGAGACTGTTTTGAAATAAGAGAAATATTTATATAGCGTTTTTCACTTCAATTTTTGTTACTTTGGGGAGTTTTACAGCAACAAAATGCCGGATATTTTTGGTGGAAAATCGTAGTTTGACTTTAAACGATCATCAAAAATTAAAAAAAATAGAAATTTACTTTCTTGAGCTCTAAAAAAACTCGCAAAAATAGTGTTTGTTTTTCCATCCGTTAGACCCTGTGCTAATTTCTGGTTGTGAGCTAGTTGCGGCCCATATTTAGGCAAATTCTTCGATTTCCAAACTTATTCGGGTAATTCACAAAAGAGTACTTCAATTCTCACGTCGCTTGATCGGAAACATTTACGAAACCGTAAGAATATTTTCGAACTCGATTATCGAACATCATTCGTGTTTAAATTTGTCGCGAAAATAGAGTTGCCAGGTTTCATCTAGTTTTGGTCCTGAATATCAGGCACACATGTGTTCAAATTGGGTTCACTTTGGATGTATTCATCCTAATGACACCTGCCATTGAATCTGCATGATTGAGGCCTCTATTTGGAGCCCTTGTGGTGCATTCTACTCAAGTCCCGAAGGAACCATCAAAAGGAGCTCGTTCGCTCTTTAATGAATATTCTAAATTAAGTCATCAAACGTGGAATTAGGCTCATTACTGGTTGGTTATTTGTTAGCTAACGCCACTGATCGGAACCTCCGCTGAAACAATAAACAATAAACAAGTACTTAAAATGCATCGAAACCACGCGGTCTGCGGTCTCCGCGCGTTTCGTCACTTCCTAACCTCAACGTTATGATGGCGATACGTGAGGATACGTGGCGTCAGTTGGTGGTCGGATAGCTAGCAAACACCACCCGAAGAAGGTCAAAACCAGGAGCCGGTAATTTTGAACGTTTAACTTCGCGGCTGCCGTGTTCCATGGACGGATCGTACGACGAGAAGATTGATTGATCTTTCGATTGCTTATCAAGGTTGCATCAGTTTTAGATCGTAATGACGATCGTATCGATGTTTACAGAGCGGATGGGTTTGGGATGTAGCGGTAATGGTCCTATAATTGAGAAGTAGACATGCAGGTGAATTTTTGGTTTGTAACAGACGTAAAACAAAATAAAAATAAAAATAACAGGTTGGTAAGGTTATGATTATTCAAAAAACATAAACTGCTCCATTTATCTAAGCAGAAATAAATCGAATAAATATTGGGTAACGGCTCCCTATTTCATCTGAGCTCCTATTTCCATCTCATCCCTTCACCTCATTACTTTGAACATAAATAATATTTTACAACTTAACTGAACCAAACTGTGAAATTTTTCAAAATGATTATAAAAACTATTGTCACACTTTCCCATTGAAAGAAATGGTTATAAATTCTTCGGTGATCGTTTTTTTCATTTAAAATAAACTCACTTTTTAATTTCGGACACATTTTCGTCTCAAGATTTACAGTTCGTCATGTTTCTGAATATCTACTAATCGATTCGTCTCAAAACATGATCACTATTTCACACAATTACACTATTATTGAATGCTGGATGACTTCATAATTAGTAATGTTCACTTGCCATTTGTTTAATTAACGAATAAAAGCTTCTAAAATTACCCGACATGTAATAGAACTCTTCAAAAACATTAGATGAAAGTTTTTCACTTAGTTCACTTGATTGCGCTTTGTTTTCATCTCATTTGGTTTCGCAAAGTGGCCAAGTTTTCTCATAATGTTACAACATAAAAAATGTTTTCTTTCTTCAAATCATCATCATCAAGTATTTTTTGGTATCCGTGACATTAGTTAATTATGACATTTATATTCCGGCTTCGAATGATACCAGAAAGAGCGTGTTAAATACTAATGAAATAACCATTGTGGCAAATCTAGTAGCACTGGTTTCTTTCCGCTATACGTTACCATAGCACTGTTAAGTGTGTGTGTTTAATCGACTGTGCACAGAGATGCCAGATATTTTCATAGAAAATATGTATCTGCTCTATCTGTTTTCACTAATAAAATGAATCAGTTCAAATTGGTTTAAAATTTTATTATAAATGTTTTTCAGTGTTCATCATCAAATATTTGCACAAAAATTTCCATTTTTACATGTGATTTGTCCGTTGATTAATAAACTTTTGAAGATGCACTGCAATCAAATATTAACAGTTACTCAGAGATAAAAGTCTAACTTTTTACTTCTCACTTATTTTAACCTTTACAAATCTTTATTGAATTTAGAAAATCTGTATAAAAGCTATATGATTCCAAACTGTTTCTGAAAATATCGTGTGTTGTCTCATAGTTAGAATAAGGCCTTTTTTAAGGAAAATTTTGACATTTTGAACCTGAGAGTGTAATAGTGCAATATTTTGGTTTTGATTGCTGTCGCCATTGCTAATTTATGGAATGAATAAAGGACCAATAATTGAATAATTAGTTACTTTTTAGCCTTTTAATCTTTTAACCTTTTAACCTTTTAACCTTTTAACCTTTTAACCTTTTAACCTTTTAACCTTTTAACCTTTTAACCTTTTAACCTTTTAACCTTTTAACCTTTTAACCTTTTAACCTTTTAACCTTTTAACCTTTTAACCTTTTAACCTTTTAACCTTTTAATCTTTTAACCATTTAACCTTTTAACCTTTTAACCTTTTAACCTTTTAACCTTTTAACCTTTTAACCTTTTAACCTTTTAACCTTTTAACCTTTTAACCTTTTAACCTTTTAACCTTTTAACCTTTTAACCTTTTAACCTTTTAACCTTTTAACCTTTTAACCTTTTAACCTTTTAACCTTTTAACCTTTTAACCTTTTAACCTTTTAACCTTTTAACCTTTTAACCTTTTAACCTTTTAACCTTTTAACCTTTTAACCTTTTAACCTTTTAACCTTTTAACCTTTTAACCTTTTAACCTTTTAACCTTTTAACCTTTTAACCTTTTAACCTTTTAACCTTTTAACCTTTTAACCTTTTAACCTTTTAACCTTTTAACCTTTTAACCTTTTAACCTTTTAACCTTTTAACCTTTTAACCTTTTAACCTTTTAACCTTTTAACCTTTTAACCTTTTAACCTTTTAACCTTTTAACCTTTTAACCTTTTAACCTTTTAACCTTTTAACCTTTTAACCTTTTAACCTTTTAACCTTTTAACCTTTTAACCTTTTAACCTTTTAACCTTTTAACCTTTTAACCTTTTAACCTTTTAACCTTTTAACCTTTTAACCTTTTAACCTTTTAACCTTTTAACCTTTTAACCTTTTAACCTTTTAACCTTTTAACCTTTTAACCTTTTAACCTTTTAACCTTTTAACCTTTTAACCTTTTAACCTTTTAACCTTTTAACCTTTTAACCTTTTAACCTTTTAACCTTTTAACCTTTTAACCTTTTAACCTTTTAACCTTTTAACCTTTTAACCTTTTAACCTTTTAACCTTTTAACCTTTTAACCTTTTAACCTTTTAACCTTTTAACCTTTTAACCTTTTAACCTTTTAACCTTTTAACCTTTTAACCTTTTAACCTTTTAACCTTTTAACCTTTTAACCTTTTAAGCTTTTAACCTTTTAACATTTTAACCTTTTAACCATTTAACCTTTTAACCTTTTAACCTTTTAACCTTTTAACCTTTTAACCTTTTAACCTTTTAACCTTTTAACCTTTTAACCTTTTAACCTTTTAACCTTTTAACCTTTTAACCTTTTAACCTTTTAACCTTTTAACCTTTTAACCTTTTAACCTTTTAACCTTTTAACCTTTTAACCTTTTAACCTTTTAACCTTTTAACCTTTTAACCTTTTAACCTTTTAACCTTTTAACCTTTTAACCTTTTAACCTTTTAACCTTTTAACCTTTTAACCTTTTAACCTTTTAACCTTTTAACCTTTTAACCTTTTAACCTTTTAACCTTTTAACCTTTTAACCTTTTAACCTTTTAACCTTTTAACCTTTTAACCTTTTAACCTTTTAACCTTTTAACCTTTTAACCTTTTAACCTTTTAACCTTTTAACCTTTTAACCTTTTAACCTTTTAACCTTTTAACCTTTTAACCTTTTAACCTTTTAACCTTTTAAGCTTTTAACCTTTTAACCTTTTAACCTTTTAACCTTTTAACCTTTTAACCTTTTAACCTTTTAACCTTTTAACCTTTTAACCTTTTAACCTTTTAACCTTTTAACCTTTTAACCTTTTAACCTTTTAACCTTTTAACCTTTTAACCTTTTAACCTTTTAACCTTTTAACCTTTTAACCTTTTAACCTTTTAACCTTTTAACCTTTTAACCTTTTAACCTTTTAACCTTTTAACCTTTTAACCTTTTAACCTTTTAACCTTTTAACCTTTTAACCTTTTAACCTTTTAACCTTTTAACCTTTTAACCTTTTAACCTTTTAACCTTTTAACCTTTTAACCTTTTAACCTTTTAACCTTTTAACCTTTTAACCTTTTAACCTTTTAACCTTTTAACCTTTTAACCTTTTAACCTTTTAACCTTTTAACCTTTTAACCTTTTAACCTTTTAACCTTTTAACCTTTTAACCTTTTAACCTTTTAACTCTTTAACCTTTTAACCTTTTAACCTTTTAACCTTTTAACCTTTTAACCTTTTAACCTTTTAACCTTTTAACCTTTTAACCTTTTAACCTTTTAACCTTTTAACCTTTTAACCTTTTAACCTTTTAACCTTTTAACCTTTTAACCTTTTAACCTTTTAACCTTTTAACCTTTTAACCTTTTAACCTTTTAACCTTTTAACCTTTTAACCTTTTAACCTTTTAACCTTTTAACCTTTTAACCTTTTAACCTTTTAACCTTTTAACCTTTTAACCTTTTAACCTTTTAACCTTTTAACCTTTTAACCTTTTAACCTTTTAACCTTTTAACCTTTTAACCTTTTAACCTTTTAACCTTTTAACCTTTTAACCTTTTAACCTTTTAACCTTTTAACCTTTTAACCTTTTAACCTTTTAACCTTTTAACCTTTTAACCTTTTAACCTTTTAACCTTTTAACCTTTTAACCTTTTAACCTTTTAACCTTTTAACCTTTTAACCTTTTAACCTTTTAACCTTTTAACCTTTTAACCTTTTAACCTTTTAACCTTTTAACCTTTTAACCTTTTAACCTTTTAACCTTTTAACCTTTTAACCTTTTAACCTTTTAACCTTTTAACCTTTTAACCTTTTAACCTTTTAACCTTTTAACCTTTTAACCTTTTAACCTTTTAACCTTTTAAGCTTTTAACCTTTTAACATTTTAACCTTTTAACCATTTAACCTTTTAACCTTTTAACCTTTTAACCTTTTAACCTTTTAACCTTTTAACCTTTTAACCTTTTAACCTTTTAACCTTTTAACCTTTTAACCTTTTAACCTTTTAACCTTTTAACCTTTTAACCTTTTAACCTTTTAACCTTTTAACCTTTTAACCTTTTAACCTTTTAACCTTTTAACCTTTTAACCTTTTAACCTTTTAACCTTTTAACTCTTTAACCTTTTAACCTTTTAACCTTTTAACCTTTTAACCTTTTAACCTTTTAACCTTTTAACCTTTTAACCTTTTAACCTTTTAACCTTTTAACCTTTTAACCTTTTAACCTTTTAACCTTTTAACCTTTTAACCTTTTAACCTTTTAACCTTTTAACCTTTTAACCTTTTAACCTTTTAACCTTTTAACCTTTTAACCTTTTAACCTTTTTAACCTTTTAACCTTTTAACCTTTTAACCTTTTAACCTTTTAACCTTTTAGACTTTAGACTTTAGACTTTAGACTTTAGACTTTAGACTTTAGACTTTAGACTTTAGACTTTAGACTTTAGACTTTAGACTTTAGACTTTAGACTTTAGACTTTAGACTGTAGACTTTAGACTTTAGACTTTAGACTTTAGACTTTAGACTTTAGACTTTAGACTTTAGACTTTGGATTTTGGACTTTAGACGTTAGACGTATACTAGTTTTTGTTTCTACTTTAAAACATATTCTCCTTTCCAATTAATAATTTTAAACTTTTTACTTTCCAATTTATAATTTTAAACATTTTACTTTTTACTTTTTACTTTTTACTTTTTACTTTTTACTTTTTACTTTTTACTTTTTACTTTTTACTTTTTACTTTTTACTTTTTACTTTTTACTTTTTACTTTTTACTTTTTACTTTTTACTTTTTACTTTTTACTTTTTACTTTTTACTTTTTACTTTTTACTTTTTACTTTTTACTTTTTACTTTTTACTTTTTACTTTTTACTTTTTACTTTTTACTTTTTACTTTTTACTTTTTACTTTTTACTTTTTACTTTTTACTTTTTACTTTTTACTTTTTACTTTTTACTTTTTACTTTTTACTTTTTACTTTTTACTTTTTATTTTTACATTTTACTTTTTACTTTTTACTTTTTACTTTTTACTTTTTACTTTTTACTTTTTACTTTTTACTTTTTACTTTTTACTTTTTACTTTTTACTTTTTACTTTTTACTTTTTACTTTTTACTTTTTACTTTTTACTTTTTACTTTTTTCTTTTTACTTTTTACTTTTTACTTTTTACTTTTTACTTTTTACTTTTTACTTTTTACTTTTTACTTTTTACTTTTTACTTTTTACTTTTTACTTTTTACTTTTTACTTTTTACTTTTTACTTTTTACTTTTTACTTTTTACTTTTTACTTTTTACTTTTTACTTTTTACTTTTAACTTTTTAATTTTTACTTTTTACTTTTTACTTTTTACTTTTTACTTTTTACTTTTTACTTTTTACTTTTTACTTTTTACTTTTTACTTTTTACTTTTTACTTTTTACTTTTTACTATTTACTTTTTACTTTTTACTTTTTACTTTTTACTTTTTACTTTTTACTTTTTACTTTTTACTTTTTACTTTTTACTTTTTACTTTTTACTTTTTACTTTTTACTTTTTACTTTTTACTTTTTACTTTTTACTTTTTACTTTTTACTTTTTACTTTTTACTTTTTACTTTTTACTTTTTACTTTTTACTTTTTACTTTTTACTTTTTACTTTTTACTTTTTACTTTTTACTTTCTACTTTTTACTTTTTACTTTTTACTTTTTACTTTTTACTTTTTACTTTTTACTTTTTACTTTTTACTTTTTACTTTTTACTTTTTACTTTTTACTTTTTACTTTTTACTTTTTACTTTTTACTTTTTACTTTTTACTTTTTATTTTTACATTTTACTTTTTATTTTTTACTTTTTACTTTTTACTTTTGCCTTTCTACTTTTTACTTTTTACTTTTTACTTTTTACTTTTTACTTTTTACTTTTTACTTTTTCATTTTTACTTTTTACTTTTTACTTTTTACTTTTTACTTTTTACTTTTTACTTTTTACTTTTTACTTTTTACTTTTTACTTTTTACTTTTTACTTTTTACTTTTTACTTTTTACTTTTTACTTTTTACTTTTTACTTTTTACTTTTTACTTTTTACTTTTTACTTTTTACTTTTTACTTTTTACTTTTTACTTTTTACTTTTTACTTTTTACTTTTTACTTTTTACTTTTTACTTTTTACTTTTTACTTTTTACTTTTTACTTTTTACTTTTTACTTTTTACTTTTTACTTTTTACTTTTTACTTTTTACTTTTTACTTTTTACTTTTTACTTTTTACTTTTTACTTTTTACTTTTTACTTTTTACTTTTTACTTTTTACTTTTTACTTTTTACTTTTTACTTTTTACTTTTTACTTTTTACTTTTTACTTTTTACTTTTTACTTTTTACTTTTTACTTTTTACTTTTTACTTTTTACTTTTTACTTTTTACTTTTTACTTTTTACTTTTTACTTTTTACTTTTTACTTTTTACTTTTTACTTTTTACTTTTTACTTTTTACTTTTAACTTTTTACTTTTTTCTTTTTACTTTTTACTTTTTACTTTTTACTTTTTACTTTTTACTTTTTACTTTTTACTTTTTACTTTTTACTTTTTACTTTTTACTTTTTACTTTTTACTTTTTACTTTTTATTTGTACATTTTACTTTTTACTTTTTACTTTTTACTTTTTACTTTTTACTTTTGCCTTTCTACTTTTTACTTTTTACTTTTTACTGTTTACTTTTTACTTTTTACTTTTTACTTTTTCATTTTTACTTTTTACTTTTTACTTTTTACTTTTTACTTTTTACTTTTTACTTTTTACTTTTTACTTTTTACTTTTTACTTTTTACTTTTTACTTTTTACTTTTTACTTTTTACTTTTTACTTTTTACTTTTTACTTTTTACTTTTTACTTTTTACTTTTTACTTTTTACTTTTTACTTTTTACTTTTTACTTTTTACTTTTTACTTTTTACTTTTTACTTTTTACTTTTTACTTTTTACTTTTTACTTTTTACTTTTTACTTTTTACTTTTTACTTTTTACTTTTTACTTTTTACTTTTTACTTTTTACTTTTTACTTTTTACTTTTTACTTTTTACTTTTTACTTTTTACTTTTTACTTTTTACTTTTTACTTTTTACTTTTTACTTTTTACTTTTTTCTTTTTACTTTTTACTTTTTACTTTTTACTTTTTACTTTTTACTTTTTACTTTTTACTTTTTACTTTTTACTTTTTATTTTTACATTTTACTTTTTACTTTTTACTTTTTACTTTTTACTTTTTAATTTTTACTTTTTACTTTTTACTTTTTACTTTTTACTTTTTACTTTTTACTTTTTACTTTTTACTTTTTACTTTTTACTTTTTACTTTTTACTTTTTACTTTTTACTTTTTACTTTTTTCTTTTTACTTTTTACTTTTTACTTTTTACTTTTTACTTTTTACTTTTTACTTTTTACTTTTACTTTTTACTTTTTATTTTTACATTTTACTTTTTACTTTTTACTTTTTACTTTTTACTTTTGCCTTTCTACTTTTTACTTTTTACTTTTTACTTTTTACTTTTTACTTTTTACTTTTTCATTTTTACTTTTTACTTTTTACTTTTTACTTTTTACTTTTTACTTTTTACTTTTTACTTTTGACTTTTTACTTTTTACTTTTTACTTTTTACTTTTTACTTTTTACTTTTTACTTTTTACTTTTTACTTTTTACTTTTTACTTTTTACTTTTTACTTTTTACTTTTTACTTTTTACTTTTTACTTTTTACTTTTTACTCTTTACTTTTTACTTTTTACTTTTTACTTTTTACTTTTTACTTTTTACTTTTTACTTTTTACTTTTTACTTTTTACTTTTTACTTTTTACTTTTTACTTTTTACTTTTTACTTTTTACTTTTTACTTTTTACTTTTTACTTTTTACTTTTTACTTTTTACTTTTTACTTTTTACTTTTTACTTTTTACTTTTTACTTTTTACTTTTTACTTTTTACTTTTTACTTTTTACTTTTTACTTTTTACTTTTTACTTTTTACTTTTTACTTTTTACTTTTTACTTTTTACTTTTTACTTTTTACTTTTTACTTTTTACTTTTTACTTTTTACTTTTTGCTTTTTACTTTTTACTTTTTACTTTTTACTTTTTACTTTTTACTTTTTACTTTTTACTTTTTACTTTTTACTTTTTACTTTTTACTTTTTACTTTTTACTTTTTACTTTTTACTTTTAACTTTTAACTTTTTATTTTTACTTTTTACTTTTTACTTTTTACTTTTTACTTTTTACTTTTTACTTTTTACTTTTTACTTTTTGCTTTTTACTTTTTACTTTTTACTTTTTACTTTTTACTTTTTACTTTTTACTTTTTACTTTTTACTTTTTACTTTTTACTTTTTACTTTTTACTTTTTACTTTTTACTTTTTACTTTTTACTTTTTTCTTTTTACTTTTTACTTTTTACTTTTTACTTTTTACTTTTTTCTTTTTACTTTTTACTTTTTACTTTTTACTTTTTACTTTTTACTTTTTACTTTTTACTTTTTACTTTTTACATTTTACTTTTTACTTTTTACTTTTTACTTTTTACTTTTTACTTTTTACTTTTTACTTTTTACTTTTTACTTTTTACTTTTTACTTTTTACTTTTTACTTTTTACTTTTTACTTTTTACTTTTTACTTTTTACTTTTTACTTTTTACTTTTTACTTTTTACTTTTTACTTTTTACTTTTTACTTTTTACTTTTTACTTTTTACTTTTTACTTTTTACTTTTTACTTTTTACTTTTTACTTTTTACTTTTTACTTTTTACTTTTTACTTTTTACTTTTTACTTTTTACTTTTTACTTTTTACTTTTTACTTTTTACTTTTTACTTTTTACTTTTTACTTTTTACTTTTTACTTTTTACTTTTTACTTTTTACTTTTTACTTTTTACTTTTTACTTTTTACTTTTTACTTTTTACTTTTTACTTTTTACTTTTTACTTTTTACTTTTTACTTTTAACTTTTAACTTTTTACTTTTTTCTTTTTACTTTTTACTTTTTACTTTTTACTTTTTACTTTTTACTTTTTACTTTTTACTTTTTACTTTTTACTTTTTACTTTTTACTTTTTACTTTTTACTTTTTACTTTTTACTTTTTACTTTTTACTTTTTACTTTTTACTTTTTACTTTTTACTTTTTACTTTTTACTTTTTACTTTTTACTTTTTACTTTTTACTTTTGACTTTTTACTTTTTACTTTTTACTTTTTACTTTTTACTTTTTACTTTTTACTTTTTACTTTTTACTTTTTACTTTTTACTTTTTACTTTTTACTTTTTACTTTTTACTTTTTACTTTTTACTTTTTACTTTTTACTTTTTACTTTTTACTTTTTACTTTTTACTTTTTACTTTTTACTTTTTACTTTTTACTTTTTACTTTTTACTTTTTACTTTTTACTTTTTACTTTTTACTTTTTACTTTTTACTTTTTACTTTTTACTTTTTACTTTTTACTTTTTACTTTTTACTTTTTACTTTTTACTTTTTACTTTTTACTTTTTACTTTTTACTTTTTACTTTTTACTTTTTACTTTTTACTTTTTACTTTTTACTTTTTACTTTTTACTTTTTACTTTTTACTTTTTACTTTTTACTTTTTACTTTTTACTTTTTACTTTTTACTTTTTACTTTTTACTTTTTACTTTTTACTTTTTACTTTTTACTTTTTACTTTTTACTTTTTACTTTTTACTTTTTACTTTTTACTTTTTACTTTTTACTTTTTACTTTTTACTTTTTACTTTTTACTTTTTACTTTTTACTTTTTACTTTTTACTTTTTACTTTTTACTTTTTACTTTTTACTTTTTACTTTTTACTTTTTACTTTTTACTTTTTACTTTTTACTTTTTACTTTTTACTTTTTACTTTTTACTTTTTACTTTTTACTTTTTACTTTTTACTTTTTACTTTTTACTTTTTACTTTTTACTTTTTACTTTTTACTTTTTACTTTTTACTTTTTACTTTTTACTTTTTACTTTTTACTTTTTACTTTTTACTTTTTACTTTTTACTTTTTACTTTTTACTTTTTACTTTTTACTTTTTACTTTTTACTTTTTACTTTTTACTTTTTACTTTTTACTTTTTACTTTTTACTTTTTACTTTTTACTTTTTACTTTTTACTTTTTACTTTTTACTTTTTACATTTTACTTTTTACTTTTTACTTTTTACTTTTTACTTTTTACTTTTTACTTTTTACTTTCCATGAATGAAGGGATCAAGTCGAAGCTATTTATTACGTTCGATTGCATTCGGAGTAAAAACCTAAAAAAACTAGTTTTTGTCCATCCAGCAATGGTAAAAAAATTATCGTTAAAATTTGAAGATAGTCACAAGCTGCAGTACTTCTTAAGACTTCATTAAATATTGCATGTCAGAGAAAAAAAAACTCAATATTTGCTTTTTGCTTTCATTTCCTGTCAGTCATATTATTAATTGCCCGGTGTTCCTAAACAGTTAGTAAAACGACCTGCTTCAGCATCTCTTCCCATGATCCGAGCGCTGTCTCAAGAGGTCAGCATTTCACTTATTAACAACGTTGCCACCTGTCAGCACCTCATTTCAGCAGTCCTTCTCCGGCTCAAAGTCAAAGTTCAGTACCGGGAAGGGTTTTCGTTTTTCGTTTTTGGAGTTGTGCTCGTGCGCCTACAAGTTTCGTGTGTTGGCTATATGGGATCTCAGATGAGATCCTGATGAGAGGAGGGAATCTGCAAAAACGGTTTACCTAATTTCTTCGTGATCGCAAAGAATGGTTAATCTCGCGTTGTTGTCCGGTTTTTTTTGTCTGTGCCATTCATCATCATTAGCTGCTGGAACTGGACTACTTGAACAATATGAATTTTTTTTCTTAATGAGACATTGGTAATCACTTGATGGTGATTATCGTTTTGAAAGTAGTTTATGTCGTTAGCTGCAAACTTTGCCAACTTCGGTCACCTTTATTTAATTGAGCCTTTATCTTGAACACGCTTTCCCAGAACCTGCAACTCCCAATTGATATTCCACCTGACGTCGTTGTTCTTTGTTACCAATTAGAACGTGGAAATTTGTTCCGATGCATAGAAGGTAAACATTTCCATAATTTATTTTTTCTACGCACACTTTCCTTGGAATCGGAACAGATGGAAAAGCCTAACGCATGCGAAAACAGACCAAAAAAAAAATCCTGATCAATGCATAGCACGGCCCCATAATTAAAAGTGCTCACGAATTTGACCACAAGCTGCATCCAAGCAAACATAATTTTCCTCTCGAATGGTGTGCATGGTTACGGTTCCTCAGGAAATCCCGTTGGAACTCGCTTTCCGGCTCTGGCTATCAAAACAAAGGACGGTGACAACGTTTAGGCACCTGTTTGCTCAACAGAGAAAAAAAAAATGATTGATTCCTGCTTTTACGCTTTGCACTCAAATATTTTATCAAACAACAATCATCGGGAGTAGTATGCGTAAAGAGCTATAAACAAAAAAAAAAAACAGAGAGAAAAAAAAGCAATGCGCCATTCGCGAGATAATAGTCGCTTCCAGCCGAAAACCTGCGATAACAACTTGACAGATGCGTTTCGGTCAGGTTGCCATCGAGAACGACAACGAATTGAAAACGATCGCCGAGCAACGCAGTAAACGAATCTCTATAAAAAATCAAACTTTGGAAATGCTGATCAAACGACGAAAAGCAAATTGAAAGCGCGTGCTCCGAGGAACTAAAAGAGAGAGTGAAAAACAACGAAGCAGCTTGTAGTAGCACTTGGCTATAGCTAACTGTTCCCAACAGGTTGAGTCGAGTTCATAATTGGGTTCTTGAACTTTAATGCAATTGATGGTTATTGAATGCAACAAGCCGATCTGTGTCCATTGTCTGCTTCTGGAAGTGCGTTTTTCTAAATCATTCTTACAATGGCACTCACCATGACTACGCAGTAAACAAAGCTTCATACAGAACCCAATTTGATTGCTTCCAATCACTAACCGATAGCATCGTTGGTTTTCGATATCAAATGGTTTGACCATCAGTTTGCGCACGGGGTCCCGAGAACCTCGCACGGGTGTAATTAATGTCGTCAGAGCTACCGTGGACATCGGTTCCGACAGGGCAAACATCGAATTAGGAGACCATTAGGGGCGCGCTAGCGCCCGAAGGCGCCGACAAGATGCATTCGTTAAATAAGTGCCGGTTGTTTCCGATAGGGTGCCACAACCGAGTATTACGTGTAAATTCGATTTTGGGTAACCCATCGGACACCGACTTCGACCGGACAAAGTCCCTGGCAAGTAGGCTGCGCAAAGTTGCTCTAAATTTATTTAGTTTTAAATAATACTTTTGGATAAGTGCGGTGGCAATGTGTTAATTTTTCGATGTGCATTAAATTGTACTTCATTAAAGCCAGAGATGGCCAGGAGTCTCGAAAGGCAGTCTGCTTCTTATATTGTCAAGTTCATTAAGGCCTGGTGACAATTGGTCGAATATAGATTTTGAATCTTCCTCCCTGACTCCCTCAATTCCCTTTGCGTCTGTGTGTTTAGGAATCTTGTTGAGTAGATTTTATTCCTCTCCTTTTTACCGAACACTACCAGGAAATTAAAGCGAATAAGTCTTATATTTTTCTTTGAAACAAAGTCAGTTTCATTGCGTCCGCCATTTTATTCTCTTCAATTTCCCGGTGGTGTTCGGGAAAGGATGAGGAGAGAAATAAAATCTACTCGTACAGGTTCCTAGAGCCACCGACGTAAAGGTAATTGAGGGAGTCAAGCAGGGAGATTCAAAATCTGTACGCGATCCACTGTCCTCAGCCCTTAAGCGCTTGTTGACAGTGCACTTAGCAACGAAATTTCTTCATCACAAATATAATCCATGAAATCTGATACTATTTATAATCGCCCAATAAATACAATTTTGTAGCATTTTAATTGCATCGCTATTGTAAAGTGTTCATCGTTCCAAATGGCACACCAACCCGTTTTCAAATGATTGTTCCAAAACTTGTGGTCAGCGATGTCAGATCTACGGAAATCTCTGTAGATCTACGGATTCGGAGATTTTCTACGAACCTACGGATTTTCAATGGAGAAATACAGGAACCAGTTTCGTCTGGCGAGCCAAAAAAAATTTTTTTTTTTATTCACCTAGTGGTGTAATGATGCCTTTCTCATATAACTTATATTTTCGAAACAACACTAGAAGATTCTCTCAGGATTTTTTCTTTCAAACTTGAATAAATTTAATAACTTTCTTGGGGTATAAACTACACATAATCATTTCAATTTTAAACAGTTATATAAAGTTAATACAGTTATATAAAGTAAATGTTTTCTGCATCCGTACTAGCACGTATCGACGACAATGAAATATTTGTGGAAATCGGATTAACCGTTGCAGAGAAACCGAAGTGAGTTCCGATTCTGTAGCTTTTCTTTTTTTTCTTTTTGCTGCTTTCACGGGACGAAATCTCTCTCTCTCTCTCTCTCTCTCTCTCTCTCTCTCTCCCATAAAACTGTCTGATACATTTTTCTAGTTTGAAGAGCTTGTTAGTTTGTGGACATAAAAACTTAATTCGGCACTACTGGTCCCCCCCTTTTCCAGTTCCGGAAGCACCGAAAGTGGTGATGTAAAACTCCAAAAATAGAACTCACACAGATAAAAATATTTTGTGAATTTACATCAATTTTCATGCACATATTTGGAGCAGGCAATTGAATAAAAAGTCAATTTACAGTTCAAAGCGTTTTTTTGAAATATACAGTTTTGTTCATTGGAAAATCTATGCAATCCAACTTAGTTTTACATCGATCGTGGTTTCAAATCAAATTTTCGATTCATCATATGTCTATTTCATCATAGTATTGCTTTAAATGTTGTTTAAATTTCATTATTTTTTTCTGTGCACTTCGATTTCTTGACTTAAAATGAAACTCATATTATCTTTAATGCTACTATGAAATTTCATCCGGATCCGACTTCCGGTTCCGCAGTTACAGGGCGATGAGCTTTGACGCTTTGACGGAAATTTTCAAATCGCCATATAGATTGAAAATATGTACAACACAGAAAGAAGAAGAATACACAAAACGAATGATGCGTGCTTTGTTCTATTTCGTACACGCTATGAAGAAACGGTTACGGATGTCTGCTACAGGTGTGTGATATTGGTAAAATACGGCGCTGCGGCTGATAAAAATTTTAGCTATTCTATGATAGGGGTAGATGGGGTAAAACTACCCCCTAAAAAAATGTAGCCATATCTTAATTATAGAGAATAACACGGAAGAGTTTCATGCATGACTATCTCCCGTAATCATTGTTTTTCAAAATTACGTACAAATATTCGCTGAATGCATTGAAAAATACATGAGATATCTTGTTTTCCAAAACCCTTAAAAATTGTCTATTGAAATATATGTGGGGAATGACGGCCGATCGTGGAAAACATGAAAAATATACATTCTAAAATTCGCGAAGTGACGATTATCTGAACATGGAGGCAGGATGATCTTAAACAACAGGTAAACATTCATCAAAACAACGGATTAAAGCTCATGACAACCACGGGGCAATATGAATCCTCATAACGATCCTTCTTCTTAATTAACGAAAGCTTTAGACTTTTCGTTGACGAAATATTTGCCAGGTGGAAGATTGCTCACTATTATTCATTAAATTGATAACTTATGGATAATCTTTGTAAGCGAATTCTTTAGCATTTTGCCTCACACAATCCGGGTCGTTTTGCCCCCAAAAATATGAGACGATATATTTGACGATTTTTCTATAAAATCGCAAATACATCGTCTTTATTAGAACTAATTTTATAAACCCGAATGATTTGCAAAGAAGTTCACTGGTTATATAATTAAAATCGTCTTCCTCAACCTAAACAAATACTATGGAACGAATATCAAAAATTACTCATAGCAGAGACATAATCGTTTTTTTTAAATTTTCCCAGATATGATTGAACCATCGCTACCAAAATTTTATACTAATCTGTTGTTATGGCGGACTTTCAGTTTCATTAAAATTTCAATGAAAAAAATTGGTAACTTTTGAGGAAAGCAAACGGTGCATTATGCCTCGGGAGTGCGCACCTTCTTGCGAACGTTCCTCATTTATTTCCAATCTTTTTCGAACTGTTGAATGGCTTCGACTACCGAGACATGTTTCCTAAGATGTGCCTTCTATAATGCCCAAAATTCCTCAATTTGTCGAAGTTGTGGGCAATTTGGTGGATTCATGTCTTTTGGGACGAAAGTGACATTTTTGGTAGTATACCATTCTACCGTTGATTTTGAGTAGTGGCAAGAAGCAAGATCTAGCCAGAAGACAACAGGATCCTTGTGGCTTCGAATCATGGGTAGAAGTCGGTTTTGTAAACATTCCTTGATGTATATTTCGCTGTTAGTTGAAGCAGTGGTGATGAATGGTTTCGAAATCTTACCGCAGCTACAAATTGCTTGCCAGACCATAGCTTTCTTACCAAATTTTTCGACTTCAATCGATGTCTCGGACTGGTTTAACACTTGCCCTTCTCGTAACGTATAATATTGTTGTCCCGCAAGGAGTTGTAATCGAGTTTCACGTAGGTTTCGTCATCCAAATTTACAGCAAGAATCGTATTGTACAGCTTTCGAACCCTCGGCCTGATCGATGCTTCTTGTTTCGAACTACGTTTTGGTTGTTTCTGCTTCTTATAGGTTCGAAGATTCAAACGTTCTTTAGCACGAAGAACATTTGACTTCGAAGTGCCCACTTTTTTGGCCACATCCCGAACTGAAACCTCCTTCTTTTGCTCGAACGCATTCAGTATACGTTTATCCAACTGAGGGTTAGAAGGACCTTTTTTTCGACCCGTTGTCGGTTTATCCTCAAAGGTGTTATTCTCACCGAACTTCCTGATTGCATTTCGCACGGCTTATTCACTTACTTCTTCCATTTTTGCTATCTTTCTCAGTGACAGTCCGCGTTCTGTGCACCTGTACATTTGTACACAATTTTTCGACGTTGTTCTGCTGAAAGTCCACGCATTTCGAAACAAACTAATGAAAACGAATAAACAACTGCACAAGTGGTTAGAGAAGAGTGTAAACAACAAGACGCAGCCATAAAAATTGAAAGATTCTGAACCATTGCGAAATGGCAGCGGGTTTTGTTTGCGTCCATACTTTCTGGGACAGTCTTTAACTAGGGCGAAGAATTGCTTTCAAGAGTAGTATCTTCGACATAGTTGATAGATAAATTTAAAAATGTTCTTCCAGGTGGTCACAAAATGTTACTAAAATATTATAAATAATTAGCTCTAGACATCTGGAATCTTAGGCTTTGAATGTAGTAACATAATAGTTATAGTTCCGTAAATATAGGGTTTTTTACACTGTTGGATGTAATGTTATGGTTGTTTTAGGAACAGACTTGGCGAGTGAATGTTTTGTATATTTGTTTTTATCATCTTAAAAATCTTAGAATATATATTGACAGATCTAACAATTCGATGGTCTGAATTTTGTATTAAAAAAATGACGACATAGAGTAGAGTGATTTTCATGGAAGTAAAATTATCTTAGTTAAAGAACTTGTAAGTTGATGCACAAAAATCAATTTGGCCATATCGATTCCTGATTTCTGGAAGCATCGGAAATATTGCTCAGAAGATTTTAGAATTGAAATCACACTCAACGTCGTATGGTACCAAATAATGAAACATTTTTAACACTGCAACCAAAAACTCTTAGAGAACCGGATAATTAACGTATCTCACCAGAAGGAAATCAATGGCGTCAAATATATTTCTCCCGTCGAATTCCCGAAGAAAGTCCTTCTGTAGCTGACAAGCAGCGATATGGAAATGCTCAATCCGCTCTACGTCCATGATGGAGAATGAGGTCTTTTGGTTTGATCTGGCGAAGGCTTATTATACTGCCAAGAGATGGCTAAACGAGATGGAACTGCTTCAGATAATGTCCTCCAGATGTGTTGTTTTACATCAGTAATCTTGTAACCAAAACGAAGAAATACTGTTTGCTTAGAAGCTGAAAAAATGTTGACAAAATGTTTTCATTCGCCACGGCTAAGGTTCTGGCCAACTGTCACGAGTAGGATGTCGAAGCATTGCTGTAAAAAGCAACATAGGCTTGAAGGAATAATCGCTACATTGAAAATTATTCTTGTATTTTTGTGTCGTCTTTCTAAATCCAATTTAAAAACATTCATTAAGTTGTTGCTTTAAAAATTTTCATTGTTTCCATTCTCTTATAGGATCATATATGCAATCACTATGAAAATCGACTTTTGAATCAAGACCCCAAGGACCGGGTGTCATATACCATTCGACTCAGTTCGTTGAGTACGCAAAATGTCTGCCATTGTGTATGTATATGTGAATGTAACAAAAATGTGCAGGTAATTTTCTCGGAGATGGCTGGACCGAGTTTCACAAGTTTCAATTCAAATGAAAGGTTTCTTGGTCTCTTGGTTAGATTTTTCAGAAACCACCGATTTTCTTCAACTCAGTTGAAAATTAAAGGTTTAGTCCCACAGTCTGCTATTCATTTTCATTCAGATCCGACTTCTGATTCCGGAGTTACGAGATGAAATGTGCAAAATAGTTCTAAAAAATTAACTCGAAGTTCTCAGGGACCGCTCATCCAAGTTCAACAAGCTTGATTTCAAATGAAAGATCTTTTTTAATTTCTAAGAACCTTACCGAATTTCATCTGGATACGACTTCGGGTTCCGGAATCACACGATGATATGTATAAATTACAAATACATTCAAACAACCGTATAATTCGTCAATTGAACGGGTTTGGTTCCCGGTTCCGGAAGTACCGGAAAAACTAAAAAACGGAACTCTCCTCATTTTGTCAGAGACGACTGGGGGGATTTTCACAAATTTAGACTCAAATGAATGATATTACGGTCTCATAGACTGTCATTGGTTTTGGATTGGATGCGATTTTCGGTTCCGGAACAACACGGTGAAGTGTGAATTTCTATAAACTTAACTCAAAACTTTTCAACTATCAACAAGAGAGAACAAAATTGTATCTGGGGTTGTTTTGTTTTTTTCTATCTTAATTAGTCATAATCTTGTCCTCGTTAATAGTTAAAATATCAAAACTTATAACTCAATTGATAACCTAGGTTATAACAAAATTGTTACAAACCTTGATATGTAAATATTAATATTATACCTAAATTTGTTACAAATTTAGTACGACTTTGCAGCTGTTATCACCCATTTTATGGGGGGAAAGGCTTTACCCTGCAAATCTAAAAATAGATATCGCGAAGTAAGATGAAATTGCATACCTTTAGGCGATTTGCTAAGAAAAAGCCATGCCCAGATAAGCGACTGGTTCCGAACCGGGAGGTTTTGAGTTGAAAACATACGCTACGGGTATATTTGATAAAAATGTGCACTTAATCTACTCCGAGATGGCTGAATCGATTTTCGTAAATTTAGATTAGAATAAAAATTTAATCTCAAGAAGTGTATATAACATCGATTCGAATAGCAAGTTTTTATGATTGATGATCAACCAATTTCCTGTTAGTCACATTAGTTTGCGATATCCGCAGCCAGAAGCCCCGCAAGTAATTTTCAAAAACCATCAAAATTGAACTTTCATTCCGGTTTGATGTTTGATATCTACCTAGATTGACTCACAGAAAAAATGATTCAAATGGAAAGTCTCATAATGCGGGTCGATTGCTTTAAACTCTACATAGCAAATTTCGAATCCCAGCTGATGGTTCCGGATTGGAAGTAATCAAAATACTACGAAATGAGACTATCATAAATTTATCAGATATGGATAGATTGAACTTTTCAAATCGAAAGTATTATGGTGCGATAAATCGTTTTTGTCTTATTCATGAATGTAAAAATGTTCATGCAATGATATAAAATGCGATTTATGCAATTTGTAGATCTTATTGATTGATGACCTAACCAACTCATTTCGATTTTACTGATTTTGGATCTATTTCCAGTACATCCGGAATCCGGTAAAACTAAAGTCACAATTTTCTGTCTGACCCTAAAAGACCTATAAATCGAAAAAGTATTGAGCTGAGTTTAGATTTTGGTTTTGAGCCCAGTTTAGATTTTGTTTTTTTTTCGTTTATTGCAGCGTCACTTTTGAAAACGTTTTGAAGTTTTGAACACTTATCACTCTGTGTTTTCGGAAACAAAAATCGGTCACCGATAAAATTGAAGAATTCAAGCATTTTTTTGAAACTTGTGAAAATCATATCTGAGGAAACATTGCAGAATTCAATGAACTGAGTCGAATGGTATATCACTTTTTCCAATATTTATTAGTCGAGTTTTAAAGCTTTTGCCTTACCTTTCTTTGTCCGAAGAAGAAAAAAAATAAATTAATATTTGAATAAAAACTTCACACAATTTAAGTAGAAATTACTTAGGAACGTTCTCAAATTTAAAATTTAGGCCGTCATTTCAAAATCAAATATCAAATAATTGCTTTCAAAAGCATCTTCATGTATGTGAAATTGGGAAATACGTTTGTTACTGCTGATTTAATTGAAGCATAGCATTTTTCGGGTTAAAAGACAAAAACATGATCGACAAAAGTATTTGAACTCTTTTTTTTTCTCAATTCTCTAGTATAGTTTCACCTGAAATATAACAACCCTTAATATAATATCTGGACTTGCTATAATCTTAATCAAATCCGAATATTTGCTTCTGATTTGCAATCATATTTATAACATAATGAGATATAAATATTAAGAGCATATCTAATTTTGATAGAATCCTGTTAGGCTCTGTTGATCGGGTATGCTCAAGCAAACTTTTTCGTTCTTATTCAATATTCAAATTAACTGGTTTTTGAAGAATCCCTTTGTAATATTTTCCCCGGGAAAATACTTTTCGACCTCCACGGAACGACCGGAATTAGCTCTGCGCCTAATTCGTATTACTGTTTTTGAATTAGTTGATTATAACAACAAAATTTCCAAAATAACTATAAAATTAGTTGAAATTGAGAATTTACTTTGCTGAAAAAAACTCTTATTTTTAGAGAATGTGTTTAGTTGGCGAATACCCTGGACACAAACCAGCAATATTCCAATCCAACACGAAATTCTCATTGACAACTAATTTTGTTATTAAAATCAGAAAATTTGTTTCTATTTATCTATCATTATCATTACTGAAGGACAGCACAAAGAAAACCAAAATGAAATTGGTTTTATTAACAAGTTTATTAGCCAAAAACTCATGAGAAGTGTCAAAGCAAAACAATCCATTAAAAAAGCTAAAAGGGACAGTCTTGTTGAAACTGCCTGCAAATTGTTTTGATGTTTTTTTCGCATTTGTTACGATATATCCATATATAAATTTCTAAACCGATATGTAAATGACGTTAGTGGAAAGTGTATCTATTCAGAATTTGTGCGCATTTGAAGCGATTGTGCGTAATAATGTTTATACGCGGAACAATGAAGTGAGTTTCAATGTTGCTCTCTAATTGTACATGTCAAATGATGTTTTTTGTATCTTCCAACCTTCCTGGCTACGCCGTCCGGTGTGCTACTTGTATTCGGTTTTTGTTTTCCAAGTGCTCAAAGTTTTCAGTGGGAGAGTCGATTTCGCGAAGTCGAATGAAGAAAACAGTGATTGAGAAGAAAAATTTTCAAAAAGAAGTTTATGTTTCCCTTATGTCTTTTTCTCCAATACAACATCGTATTTATACCTGCCAATATAGAAAAGATAACCGCGACTGAAATTTTGTTCGGTAGTAGTGTGCCATCTAGTGGCTAGTAGTCATTACGGTGTTAACGTTTTTTCGGTGATAGAGCGCCATATAACTGCAAATTGCAGAAACCAATTCAACCATTTATGTTGGTTGAAAACAACGTTTTATTTCTCTAATTCAATAAAAAAATTAGTTGAATGGATATGAAGCGTGCCTTAGCTAAGAAATGACAGCACGTTTAATTGGTGAATTCAACTAAAAAATAGCCATTTCAGCAAATATTTTATTATTATTGAGGGAATTAGAATTAGAGAATCTAAATTGGCAAAAGTAAGATTTTTTTAGTTGTCTCAAAAAATAACAAACTAAATCAGAAAATCAACTAATTTTTTCGCCAAAATGCTGATTTCGGTCTTTCCGTGTCCAAATGATTTATTGGGGTGGCTATGCCCTCCTAATATTTTGACACTTGTAAAAAATATTTGAAAATTTGATAGAAATATCTTATGATTTAACACTTTTTTCTGTTATTTCCGTAATTCGTCTCCGTAATCGGTCATATTTCTTGATTAAGCTAATAAAATTTATACAGAAATTTACTACAATGTGAAATGTGCTATACTTTTTTCCACTTTCAAATATTGATTTTTACCGGAATAGTAAGGAAAATGTTTGTTATCGTGTTAAAACATTCGGAAGATAAACTAAACTTGCTTACTTGGTAACTTTTTATTTGCTCTAACCTCTCCGTTCGCTTTATAAAAATGTTTTATACCTTATGATAAAAAAAGAGCCGGAATTTTCATTTTAAAATTCCCGCGCTTGTCCAATCGGTAAACTTTTATTCTCTCAACGTTGGCAACACTTTTATACACATTCTGTCAAGTTTTGACGCATATCGTACGGTTAGTTTTTGTTTGGCGTCTATACAAAGAAGTTGAAAATTTTTCGTGTGGCGATTTTCATAATGGATGAAAATTTAGAACAACGTGCGTGCATCAAATTTTGTGTTGCAAATGAATTTGAGTGTTCCGAAACGTTGAAAATGTTATAAAAGGCCTTTGGTGAATCGTGTCTAGGAGAAACACAGACATACGAGTGGTTTAAACGCTTCAAAGGTGGTCGTACAAGCTTGGTTCATGATGAGATCCCTGGCCGCCCAACAACATCTGTTACTGAAGAAAACATTGAATCGGCGAAGCAAATCGTGTTGCAAAATCGTTCTGTACCGATTAGAGAGATTGCTGTGTTGGGCATCTCTTATGGATCAGCCGAACACATTGCAACTGATGTTTTGGGTTTGAAATGCGTCGCTTCTTCCCTGGTGCCAAAAAAGCTGAATTTCATTTAAAAACAGCGTCGTGTTGATGTGGCCAAAGAGATGATTTCCAACGCAGATAGTGACCCCACATTCATCGAATGCATCATAACTGGTGATGAGGTGTGGATCTATGAATATGACGTCGAAACCGCACAACAATCGACCGAATGGCGCTTCGAAGGCGAGCCGTTGTTCTAAATTTTCATCCATTATAAAAATCGCCACACAAAATTTTTTCAACTTCTTTGTATAGACGCCAAACAAAAACTAATCGTACGATATGCGTCAGAAACAAACGTCAATTTGACAGAATGTGTATAAAAGTGTTGCCAACGTTGAGAGAATAAAAGTTTACCGATTGGACAAGCGCGGGAATTTTAAAATGAAAATTCCGGTTCTTTTTTGATCATATTGCAAAATTATTGATCTGCAGTAATAATTGTTTGTGCCCCCCCCCCCCCCCCACCATGTCTCGGAGCTTGCCGCCCCTGAACATGGATTATATAAGAAAGACATCGTTACACCGTTTAAAACAGGTTTTTGAGTTTCCCAGAACTTTTATTTTGAAAGTATTTTTTTAATTGAAAAGCGAACAGCGGGAAACGCTACACTTTGATGAATGACGAAACATACGTCGAACTTGATTTTAAGCAGCTTCCCGACCAAAATCGTCACATCCTGGATGATGACATCCCAAGTTGATATAAATGAATGCCTGACAAAAATGTATATTGCCGTTCATCCGTTGATTTTGTCCCCAAGCTGATGAATCCTCCGAGTTGCCAGAAAATTTGACCAATCGAAAATTACTGGACTATTTCGAATCGGCCGGGCAGTCAAGAACATCCAGAAAAGGGAAGAAATCCGCTGATTTCGTGTCCGTTTTCATTATGCGGGCGCTGATGGGTTGCATCAAGAAGTTCGAGATTTCGTTCGTACTAGAGAAATGTAATCATTTAATGCAGTCACTTTTGGAATTTTTGAAATTTATTAAATCTCGAATTATAGGTCTTTCTGTGCGTACCAATTTACTTTTAGTCAGCCTTCATATCTACGGTTTTCAATTGCGATGTACGTGTATGTTATCACAGAAATGGTTCTAATATTAATATGATTTTCTTTGTGCTTAGTATTCAAGCAAGATTTTATTTTTTCGTTGAAAGCTTCAGAACAAATCGTTCAGAACAGTTGAAACCAACTTTAAATTTTTATTTCAAATTCTTTGCTGACCTCGAGCTGTGCATCTGGTGCTGAAACTAGGTCGCAGAAGAACTCAAAGCCACACCAAAAATAACATTGGAAAATAGTCTACTCATTGCATCCCAACCGGTATCTCAATCTCACCAATATTCTCGGCACTATTTTTTCTGTCTCTGTAGGATAGCCGGAAAAAAGAATCCTGGTCCATCGTGTTCATTCCAAAGATGAAAAAAAAAAACCGGAGCTGCTCTCCGGTATGAAATTCAGTTATGTGAATCCTAGAAGAACTCACCAACACCAAGCTAGACTAGAACAGCTATCAACAGTTTTCCCCAATATACCAACCGAAGGTGACAACATGAGAAGGTGAGTTCCAACTTTGGGGGAGAAACAAAAAAAATTCCCTTTCCACCGTCATCGCCCTGAAATGCTGGATCAGGAGATACCAACAGAAAAAAAAACGTTATTTGAATTGTTTATAGCGGAAACAGCAGAATGCACACCGATCTGACGTTGGCAGTACGAGGCCCAAACAACAGAACAGAACAAAAAAAAAACAGATACATCCGAGCAGCGTCCTTGTAATCCGAGACAGGGAAGGACCAACCGACCGGCCGGGTTGGTGGGTTGTGCGGTAATGTGGGATGATGCTGATGCTGCTGCTGCACGCGCATCAGTTTCGCACACGCGTCCAATTTTTTCGGCTGCTTTTTATGCTGCAGAAGGAATCGACCGACCGACGAGTGAAGGGTTTTTTTCATCGCCGAAAACATGCAAGGATTGTGGCAAGGAAGTAAAAAATAGCAGAGAGTTTGATTGAAAAATCAATACCGACAGACGGAGCCGATTGAAACGTGGGTTTTTTTTTGTTGTTCGGTGAAAGATTTTTGCTGCACGACTAAGCGTTTGAAAAAAAAAATTGTTTAGTTTTGTGAGACTCAGTTTTTCGGAACTGATCGTGATATTCGATGTCAGCTTGTTCTGTTCGATCCTGTTTCAATTATGAAATATTAGCTGCAACACGAAATTTATAAAACGAAAGATTTTCCGGTACGAGTTTCTAGAGTTCATGATTACAACAAAAAAAAACTTTAATTGTGTTCGTCCCTCCCATAATTCTTTCTCCCGAGCCCAATTTGTATCGAACCGCAACTGAACAAATCAATCTGCCCGCCTACGGGCACCTTCCCAAGGATTGATCAATTCACCGCAAAATGTTCCAATTTCACGGTTTCTAGTGTTCGTCCATCGTTTGTGCATCGTTCGTTCGGTTCGAGGGAATGCACTAATGCAACGCACCGGCAATCCACGGATGCAACATGTGTTTTCACTCCATGCATGCGTGAAAACTGATCCCCGATGATGACGACGATGGGACACAAAACGCCCTCCAAATGAACGATTTTCCCACACTCCGAGGCAGTCATAAATTCCAGAAGCATCAGAAAATACGTATGTACGCACTTCGCGATTGTGGGTGGGCAACGGGAAAGAGGACGGCGGTAGGCGGACGAGTGGAGGACGGAACACCCGAAGACGAAGAATCGGCTGCACAGTTTACAAATCGGTAAAACCACAAGTGTCGATCGCTATCTGTTTCTTCTCTGTCTCTGCCAGTTGTTATCTTTATGATGGGATAATTTGGTCCTGCGAGAGACAGGATGCCTAAGGATGTTTGCTTTTGAGCGCTGGAAATCTTTACGGTGGGAATTGTGGTTTGGAGTTCGAAGACAAGCCATAAATTAATGCACATGTTCTATTTGTCCTGTTTGTCAATTCCCTCCTTGAACTTGATATCGTTTGTTTGTGTAATGATAAATGCATCACACCACAGAGAAGGAACTGAGGAGCGATATGATTATTTCAACCACTGGCGGTAGCAACTTGATCACCTGAATTTTCATCCCGGTAACTTCTTCAGTGTTGCTGCAGTGCAGCTGATATTCCCTGATAATCCCTTTGTGTAACAAAATTTAGGTCGAACCAAATAACACTTTTCCAGGTGCCAGGACTGTTCGCCGCGCAGGTGGTGCGGTCCTTACCGACACGAAGGAAGCGCCGTTTCTGCACTCTTCTACGCCTTCTGCAAGATTTATAACGCGAATATCTTCCTCGGAAATGTTAGGGTGAACCATCGGAAAACACATGTGAAACCACATTCGTATTGCACTGGCTAGCGCCTGGCCGCACCCGGTAACTTAATTGCCATTCGTCGTCAGCCCATTTTTTTCTGTGTCATGTTTTCTCGGTCGAAAAATGAAAATATTAATGGCTTTTGCAAAAAAAAGGAAAAGAAAAAACTTTACCAGTCGAGCTGTAAAAGTGCTTAAAAATGCACCTCAGCGGATGAAACAAGTTCATTTGTCTTGATGAGTTCTAATTTGCCACATTTATTTTCTCTTCAGGACATGCCGGAGGATTCCGAAATGTAGGTTAAGTGACAGCAACCGGCAGGGCACGCCTGGAACAAGCGAAACCATGTTAGGCCTTTTCGAATGCTAATTACTTTGTTGTTCAATTTGGTTGGATGTTCGAGGCAAACTACGGTCCGGAAGATCCGACAGCCTGGATACAAGTCAAATTGAAGTGTTGAAGAATTGTATGTCAGTCTAAAGAGCGACCAGCAAAGATGAGATCCTGTTTTAAAATCCAAATCAGAAGATTCCATATGAAGAATTATGAACTATAAAAAGATTTCGAGTTGAGCAAATCTAATATTTAGAATGCACCGGCTTTGGACCTTCCCGAAACGAAAAAAAGGGTTTCAGAAATAATATGGGAGTGCTAGACGGAGATGGCAGTGAATTTGAATTGATTTAAGCACTGATCAAATTGGGCTGTTGATCGTGTAGATTACAGGGTCCGGCACTCGAAGTGTAACCAATTAAAAAGGCCATAAATTCAGTTTGGAAAATTACTTTTACTTAATTCAAAGTACAAAATGTGTAAAAATAATACAAAATTCAGAATCAATTCACTTTTGCTCGATATGACCACCTTTTGCTTTGACTATGGCCTTGAGACGGTCAAAAAACGAATCGCAAGCAGCCCGATTGTGACTTGCAGGTGTATTTTGGCGCACTCGCGGACAATAACTTTTTTCAGCGCCTTGAGACTGGTGTATCTTTTAGTTCGGACTTTGCTCTCCAAAATGGCCCAAAGAGAATAATCCGTTGGATTCGCATCTGGTGAATTCGAGAGCCATTGTGTGGACGTGATGAAGTTCGGAACGTTGGTTTTCAGCCATTCTTGGTTCACTCGAGCTTTGTGAGACGGTGCCGAGTCCTGCTGAAACGCCCATGGTCTGCCACCGAAATGTTTGTCTGCCCACGGCTTCAGAATACTTTCCCGATAATATGTCGCATTTACCTTGACGCCAGGCTCGAAGGTCTGAAGTTGGTTACACTTCGAGTGCCGGACCCTGTACACCGTGGAATAGAGGTTTTGAGAGTTACGTGATAGTCAAAACTCCTCTGCCGATAGGGAAGATGAAACCCAATGAGGTAGAAACAGGTGGTGCAAACACAACTATGGGCAATTCGCTCCTGAGCTATTCCAGTGAATCGAAACTTTAAAGTGAGCTGATAGCTCACAGCTCTTTTTAAAAGAACCGCTGCTCACTAGTTCACCGCACTGGTAAGCAGGGAAGCCAGGTCAATAGATCAATCTGTGTTTCACAGATTGTCAACCTTTTGCACAGATTTAAAAAATGGCACAGATTTTCACAGATTTCTGAAAATGGTCACAGATTTACACAGATTCTGAAATCGATCACAGATTTTTGAAATTGATCACAGTTTTGCACCAAAAATTACAGAGCGGTAGGAAATAGTGAGACCTTCTTTTTGCTTACTAAAATGATTCCAATCAGCTATTATGGAAACGGGGAAACGTGCACAGATTTTGCGCAGACATGTTTTTGGCTTGATCACAGATTTTTGAAAAAATGACCTGGCATCCCTGCTGGTAAGGTGGAAACAAGCTACGAGCTAAACGGATCTGCGGCTCTTGAAGAGCGAGTTATAAATGAGAAAAAATGTGTGCATGAGCTTTTGTTCGTTCTTCCAAATGGGCATCTATCCATCTTTAACAGATTGAATGGATGGTTCATGGACTTCCGGATCCGGAAATATAGGGTAAAGTGTGTTGAAAATTTTATACCATCACTGAAAAGAGCGAAAAACCGTAAAAAGTTTTCTAAATCGACCTCAAATCTTTTCCAACGGATAGTTTTTATCAGTAGACGGTCAAACAGACCGATTTCGGTTATTCTTTTAAGAATCGAAGAAAATTATTTTGAAGAATACCACAGTATTATATATGATAGTATGATTGATATGAGAAAGGCATCATTACACCACTAGGTGGATTAAAACAGGTTTTTTAATGTGTTGAATTTTTGGTAATTTTTCGGATTTTCAATATTTAAAACTAATTTTGAAAAGGCCTAAAAAATAGCATCGAGTTCCACTTAGATTTTTTCTAATATTGGTAATTGTCAAAAAGTAAACAAATAAAAATTACAACAATTTGCTTAAGTTGGGCGTGCAAGCATGAGCATGTTTATGCGCACGCTTTGTAGTGGATACTTAAGTAATAGAAGTAAATCGTAGAAGAATCTAAACAAACTATTTTAAAAATAAAGTGAATATTTCTCAAAAAAGAACTTTTTTACATTTTTTATATCCTCAGCAAAATTTTTTCAAATGTTTTTTTCTTCATAAGGAGATAGAAAAAAAAAATTTGTGAAAAAAAATTTATTTCTGCTCGAAATTGGTACTACCTCCTTATCAAAAATTAAGGTGCCACTTTCAAAAGAAGCGTAATATAATCTTGTCAAATTCCTTCGAAGACACGTTAGCTCTTAAAAATCAGTGAAAGTCAGTACAGACTTTTGACCGTCTTTTTCCAGTTTTGGACCACTGTGCAACGTACGTACCGGCGAATTGCTCACCAAAATTCTACCTGTTTCACATATAAATAGCTATGCATCGTAGAACAGATATCAGTTTATAACAAATCTCTTTCGAAACAGTTAAAGGACCATGTGATGCGCTCGGGGGTAATTTAAAGCGAATGGCACGACGTGAAAGCTTGGCTAAACAACATGAACATCCAATCACAACTGCAAAACAATTATATGAATGGGCAGAGCAGAGACGTCGAGATGCATTCACGACCATGTCTTTTTGTTGCGTGTCACAAGAAAAATATGAACGGGGTGTGACCGAGTGGAGTAGTGTTTATAAGGATACCAAAAAATTTTTTTTATTCAATAATGTATTATAATTTTGGGCACACAGCTTAAGCTCTAAGATGCCAAGGGTATTTTCTAATCTTAATTACCGACTAACTTAAAACTAGAATAGTATCATTAGACTATGTCATCTCGGGTTCTCATAAATCCAGCTTTCAGATGGCGATCGACAGTGGTCGATGAATTGAGTGTTGCATGAGTCTTCCAGATGGCGTTGGTAAATATCTATGCTGGTCGGATCCTTCGGTCCGTGTGGGTTCGCGGGAAACACCCCCAGGCTACGAAGGCCCGGCGGGTGGCCCGCATACTGGTTTTCGACTGGAGCGGTCTTCCTTGGGCGGTGATGGTGATGTTATGGAAGAGAATGAAAAAGAAAGTAAATATTGTGGAAACGGAAAACAAAATGTCTGAAAACGACAGCGATCTAATTAGTTGCCATCGAGATGGTGAAGAGACAGGGGAGGGGGAACGAAAAAGTTAGTGACAAAAAAAAGATCTTGTTAGTTCCAATGAAGATAGTGGACAGGGACAAGGATACCAAAATGATTCCAGGCACACAGAAATACCATTCTTCCGTTCCGATTTCAGAAATCACAATCGTCACAAGACTGTATTCGAATGACGATGCACGTAGAACTGATACAATTTTCAAAAACTTAAAACCTTAAATATAATTAAGAATTATTCATGTACATGTAATAATTGAAGGTATAGTAAGCAAACAAACAATTCATGGAAATATAAAAAATGGTGTTATAATTAAATATCCAAATATCTCAAGAATACCTACTTTTAGAAGAAAGGATATCATGAACAAATTTATTGCCTTTAACCTGAAGAATAATATTCCACTGTTTAAATGATTATCGTACAATGAGAACTTGAAATTTCGAACATATCTGTAAATTTTTTTTGGCTGTATCTTCTTCATTTTTCAAAAAGCACGGATGAGATAGCACCAGAGACTTGGGCAATTCGCATTGTTCAGATGCCTAAGCCCGATTCCTGTGGTAGAGGGTAAAAGTTAAGTTACTAGAACATTTCTGCTTGCTTAAATGGCCCTCTGTCACGTCTCTCCTTTTCCGTTCTATATATTCACATCCTTGCTCTCTCTTGAGTACTATCATTCTATAATTTTCATTTTCTGTTTCTACATAAATGGTCTCTGGTTAGGTGAATATCGCATAAAAAGAAAAAAGAAATATTGACTTAGTCGTTAAAAAGAAAGTGTAAAAAAATTTAATTTTAATTTTTTTGGTTCATTGAGAAAAAAAAAATTTTTTTCAGTGTATATTTTTTTAGAGTGCCCTATTGATTCCCTACAACTTATTCCTGGCCGTCATTTTTGTACGATGAACGGTTTCCGAATTACAACGAGAAGAACTTGATCATTTGCATGCACCCATAAACTGTTTTAGCTGTAACTTCTTCATTCTTCAAAAGACACGGATGGGATAGCCATCAATCTGTAGGTTTTAATAACAGCTTTAAAATAAAAATTATCAAAAAAAATTGAAACCCTGATTCTTTTTAATTAACTTTTTCTGACAATTTTGTAATTATTGAGATTTTTTTCAGTGTATATTTTTTAGAGTGCCCAATCGATTCCCTACAATTTCTTCCTGAACGCAATTTTTGTACAATTAACGGTTTCCGAGTTACAACGATTTGAAAAAGGCATTTTTTTGTGAAATGCAAAAATACATACGCCCTTTTTAAAAATCAGTCATGAGTCGGATTGAACTCTCCATCGGTTCAAAACTTATGGTTTGCCATACTGAAGCCATGTGCAAAGTTTCATCCAAATCGGAGAAGGTCAAGTCTGATGATCTGCTAAGTATTCCTTTGTGTCGCATTGGCGCATTCTGCCGTCTTAAGCTCATTTGGGTAGCCAGGATAAGCAGGAGATGCCGCGTGGCCAAACCTGTGGAGGTACCACGTATAACAACCGTGACTTGTGAGGAACTGCGTCAGGCCAAAGTTTACTTCGCCGGGGGGTCTGTCGATCTATCCGGAAACTCTTGGAATGAGTCTGCCCTCTGTCAAACAGGAAACAATGTTGAAGTTGAAGTGAGAAATTAGTTCGAAACAATTATATTCTAGCTAGAAATCATCATAAATCAATTTTGAAAATCTACTAACAGTTTTGTTATTTTAAACATACTCCATTTCTCTGCGTGTAGTTTGAACTCAGTCGTATCAGACCTAGTTGTGGATTGTTACTAGGGTACCTAAGCAGTAGAATATGGTTATAAATATAAAGGGCTGAGGACAGTAAAACCACGTGGCTCGCTGTGCGTATTACATTTCTCTTAATGCTCTCTCGCAAATGTGCAAAATGACTCTCGATGTGGCCGGGTGGCCAAGAAAGTTTTGAAATTTTCAGTTACAAGTGACTACATCACATAAAATCCAATAAAGCTAAAGCTTGTTTGGAAGCCTTTTTGAGCCGATTTCATTTCTCTCTCATGTCTCGTTACGGCGCTGCCATAGAAATCGTCTTACCTTTACAAAAATAACATTCACTTCATTTTTATCGCGACAACATATAGGTTTTTATGCACGAATCGTATCTAAATTAAAACATTGTCAGGATAGATTATTGATCCATGCTTTTGAGGGCGAGATATTCAATGAACAAGTTGAAAGTTTCCGTTTTCAGTTATGCAATTCTTCCTTCAGAAAAAAGACTTTCCCGACCGCTAAAGTCAATCAATAATTCTGAAATTTTCTAAGAGATCGTCAGTTGGGTTTTTTGATATTCGTTTCTGAGAAAATCAGATTTGAAACGTGAAAATAGTCCTCTAAATCACCCTAAAACACACTGGCCTCAGCCCTTGAAGGATCATTTTTTAAAATTTATATAATTTAATTTTAAAAAAATACACAAAGAAATTGAGAAAACTTATGATATCTTCATTGGAATCTATAGAACGATGAATATAATTTAATCTTTGAAGATGATTTCATGCAAATGTTGGCCGCGGCTCCGCTTCCGATAGCCCATACGCAAGGTCCAATTTTGACACATTCTCTCCGACATATCGGCCGGCATTTGTAATACGATTCTCCTATATTTAATAACAATAAGTGAAATTCTGATGCGGAAAAAAGCATTGTTGTTTCATTGAAAATAAAGACTTTTTCCATTGAAAATAATGTAGAGGAATGGCGTACGTGTGTTACCCAGGTGCCAAGACCCAGAAAAAAAATTCGGAGGTGGTTTTCATAATATAGGGGAGACCAGGGCTAAATCGGACACTTTTTAGAAATTAAAAAAAACATCAATTAAAACTGGATTTTACCTAAATCATATTTACCGCGTAATCTCTGAGCGCATTTACAGGGTCAGTTTCTGGAGTTTCGGGAGGGTGATTATTGGTCGAGCTTTCAAATATCATCTGGTTATCTACAAAAGTTAGCATAAGTTCTGTCAGCAATCCGCTCATTGCAAAGCAATCCCTTACTCTCTTGGATCTGTATTGAACTTTGTTCATCTTTCTTTCCTGACGTGCCGAACGAAAACGTTGTTTTCGGCATAAATTGGCCGATTCAGGTATGGGCATTTAGGGGTATGTTATTTTGTGTGCACTTTTTGCGAATCGCCGCAGTTCAAAAATTATAAATTTTACACAAATGGTGTTGAAAAAGAAATTGTAGGAAATCAATTGATTTCTATAAAACAATTATATACCTGAAAATAAAATTGAGTTCTTTTTCAAGAATTAGAACATTTGTCGGAAAAATAAGTTTAAAAAAAACCTCTAATGTGTTAGCAATGTTCAAGCCAGAAAGCTTTCTAGGTTGCATTATCATTAACATTACATTTAGGGGTTTGTGCAAAAACCACATATTTTGTTTCGATTTTTTCGCGTTTCTCCTTCGGCTCATCAGTGCTTAAAGCAGTTCAATTTATATCGCTTAACAGACGCAAAGTTTGCACTATTTATGTAACCCTTTATTGATAATGCACAAGTGCAATATTATTTCTGACATCTCATGCATAAACGAGTGACGACTGGCCGTCACAGAATGTGAACATTTAGGGGTTTGTTCGTTGCGAAAACTTTGCGTCTGCTTAGCGGTTAAAATTGAACTACTAGTCAGAGATGGCAGTTCAATTTAAACTGCTTTAATTGATAAGCCGAAAGAATCGTTAACATTATGTTACGAAAATCAAGCTCTAGCATTCCGAATCAGGTCAGAAGTTGTATGTTACAATTTTGTAATATCTATGTTACTGCTATATCAATTTACAGTAACGATTTGCCCATACGCTTTCGTGTTCACAATGATTTCGCAATGTAAAATAAACTTACTTTTTTACTAGTAGCGGAAAGCATAGCTGTTTGAAATAAGTAACGATATTTTATGAATTCGATATGACTAAAATATGTTGTACTTGGAAACCTAAATAAGCGTTTGATAGGTAATTATGTTATGAAGAAACACTTCTACAGATCGAGAACAATAATCTTTGATAGCTAGCTTTTCAACGATTGAAAAAAGTGTTTATTTTTGTATCAGGTTACAACGATTTGAGGAAAAACGGGCGCAACGTAATGAAAACTCTGACTACTTTTTCATCTAATATTACTCGCTTTTGCTTATTTATAAAAATTACCTACATTATTGTACACAGATTATCGGACAACCCGTGATACAGTTTTTTAGTTTTCAATGAATTTCAGCTTAAGCTTTTCTCAAAAGTTAAACAAAACTTCATGTTGGTTGTCTGTTGTGGTCATGAAGAATGTTTACACGAAATATGAGTTAAATTCAAACAAGTCAAAAAACTTAGCAGGTGGAAATATTTCCTCTAAAACAAGGCAATCTCCAATTTGACGATGGTTCACTGATTTATGGTAAACTTTCGGTTCCGTCATTGAACCAATTTTAATTATTTTCTTGTTTAATTTATTGACATTTCATAAAATGAGCGGCCGAAACGAGCGAAGGGTGCGTTTCGAGGAAAGAAATTCATTCGGAAACAAACTTTTTACCCCTTTTTATGATATTTTTTTCGGTTGTTGTTTCTTGAATGTGAAGATGATTTGATAATGGCTGTGAGGCTTGCTATGTACTTCAATACATAAACGATTTTCTTTGCGAAAATAAAAGAATGAACTTTGGGGGAGGAATGCTTGAAATCATTGCTGTGGCATCTCGGGTTCGATATCGAATGTTTTGTTGTTGTTGGATTTTTCTGTTTCTGTCTGGCGATTTGAAATTTTAACAAAGGCCCACCTAGAATGAAAGTGGCATTTATGTATCCTGTGTTTTTCTCGAAAATTTATTTAGCAATAGCGAAGAAAACTGATTTATCGGCAAGTCGGACCTTATGTCGTTACTAGTTTCCGTCTACTGTTGAACTGCTATGCCCCACTTGCGATCCAATTTCTAGATGCTGGTTCTAATAAATTGATGACAAAACATATAAATCAAGCTTATCAGTTTTGATATCAATATGCACCCGAAGTGATGCCAATTGCATACCGGGTAAAATTGGTGGCAACAGCAATTTATATTAATTACAATTTTGTCGTGTTGTTCGCTAATTATAATAACAGTAAAATAACATCGAAAAACTCATTACCAATTTGTAAATGTGCGAGATATTTCGTTTGCCTTTGAAACAATTTCATCACACTGTCACCGTTAATTGCAATGTCAAGTATATTGAAAGAAGAGATAAGAAGGTTCCGTACAGTGAAAGTTTTTGAATTTTTTACTGCAAACAAAGATATGTACATCAAATACCTTCTGTGAAAACCATTAGTAAGGAAACACATCTTAAAAACGTATATTGAATTAATGATTTAGTACCCTCTGCTTAATTTATTACAGCCACAAAATAACCAAAACGAAAAACATCTTTGCTCTTGTTCTGCTGCAATGCGGACCAAGCTGAAATTGTCGATCGCCGGCATCGTGGATGGCGATCGACAAAAACGCTGAAGCTCATTTTCGAAGTACTGTGCTGCTCCGTTCATCACCTTGTCGCGAAAGCAACTCCTCATCATTACGGTGGATATCTCCCGGAGGGGTTCAACCAAGGTGCTGTTCAAAACATAAATTCTGCATCGTATCAGTTGAAGAACAAAGATGACCATCCGGCAATACGGGTAACACCGCCAAGGACAATGGAAATTAAATCACGTGAGGAGGAATGCGGTTCCTTGGTGTCTCAGAAGCATAGTCATTTCGGCAAAATGTTCCATGAAATTTGAAACAAGCCGACAATGTACGTAATCAAAATTGAAGTTTTGGTGTCTTGAAGGAGGACAGGCGAGTGAGTAATCCGGTGAAAAGGATAATAGAGTTTCTCAATATTTAGTGCAATTTAATCTTTACACTGTTGTTGGTTCAATAGTTGTTTGACTGTAGCGTTGCTTCTTTCAATATATTTACTCTCGAACATTGGTGTAGTTTTCCCGATAAGAATTTGGGTAATTTAAAATTGGATCATTTCTTCAATACAAAATGTAGCAATTCATTTAACCCTAGTATGCTCCCGTGACTTTTGGCATTAACAAATATAAACCTTGCCCCATAACCTTTTTTTGTCGTAATTTGTGTATGGATTTTTATAATTTTACTACCAATCGATTCTGAAACATTTAACATAAACATATGAAGCAACGTCGTTTAAGAATTTCAAAAGAATACCATAGAAAGATTGGTTTTAATTGACCTATGTTTTCACGAGCCAGTCAGAGCTTGCCATAATGATGTCATCCTCTCGTCAAACTTGCGCAGTACGAACTATCGTACAAAGTGAAATCTTCAACACATTTTTTGCTGTAGTCAACCTCTGGCGGTGAACGAGACAGCTAGTTTGACTAGAGAGTGGAAGACAAAACTGAGTTACATCCACTCGCTCGCTGGATAGTCGTCACTTTTGCCCTGTGTGCGGGCGTATTATATACTTCCTTTTATTTTTTAACTTATTTTTGTCGTGAATACGACTTACTTTGCAATGGGGTGCCTTTTCAAAATTTTCCCTCTGAGAGAGTGATAAGTTTTTGATCGTGAATATCTTTTGTTGTATCTAACGAATCAACATAATTTTTGCTACATGCCATCGGAAATATGATCACAATTTTATGATAAAATATTCAGTTGTGTGACATAATCTCGAATAATTCAAAATTAAACTTTTCTGAAATGTTTGGTATAAACGAGTATCAAAGAGGATAATTCATAAGGCGCGTTTGCCTTTCTCGTATTTTTAAAGCTCATATCTCAGTGATCTGTGAAAGGATTTGTATAATCTAACTACCAGTAGAATCGAAATTTTTCAACTTAAGCGTGTTAAGAAAAAGTATTGAAGTATTTCAATAGGACACTATTGAAAAACCTATCTCATTTGACCCATGTCAACAGCAGCCAATCAGAACGCGTTCTGAGGAAGAGAACAGAATATCTGCTGCTGTACAACAAATCGTTCGAGAAAATGTTCCGAACAGTATTTAATATCGTAGTGAGTTCCACAATTTGGTCCTTCTGAAAGGCAGGAATGAATCCCGTTCAGAATCCGGATAGTTTCTTTCAATGAAAAGCAAATCCGAAATGAAATATCGAAATTAAAATTCTATATGCTGCTATTTTTATAGCCGTTAGGACCGCCCATTAGTGAAAAAGCTACAAACGAAATCAGGTAAAAATAATCCTCTCAACAAAAATTGGATCAGTTTGGATTCTATCGCCACTGCGAGCAGATGTATTTTGTCTCGTTTGCAAAGCTAGTTTCGCTTCCGACAAGAGCAATTACGTCACAGCTGCCAGTCATTTGCATTGATAAAAAAAAAACAACGGTGGAGAGCATTACACAAAATCAGCCGTTCTAATGGCTCTAGAGGTTTTCTAAAGAACTATTAGGATTTGTTGTTCACAAATCGAAAGGAAAAATTTTCAGTTTAGTGCAAATCTAGAACAGTTTGGTAAAAATTTACACTTCTAGCTGTGTGAAATGCACAGTAATCGAGATCAAGAAAAGCCTTCTTTGTTTTTGCGAAAAATGTAGAAAAGGGGAATGCTTGCATATTTCATACAATTGATCAACTAATTGATATTCGGAAGTGTTAAGGAACATGTCAGTTGTTTTCGTGTTCACCACATCCAGTTTTGTCTCTGACATTACCCATCCGCCTTTTTTCAATTCCAATTTTATGTAGTTTTCTAAAGAAATTAATCAGTTACATAAGTTCTATGAAGTAGATTCGCAGAGAAAGCAGAAACCCGTAGTTATGCGTCAGTTATTTTCACATCAGGCTTGTCGGAATCACAAATCTGTTGTGCTCTTCTCGTACGCCCAATATTTAACATTACCCAATAACATGCATCAAACACAGCAAACCAATCACTCGTGGTGATTGTCGTAAACATAAATCTCTATTTACTTACGAAAGCGGAAGTTCGTAGTTAATCTTTTGTTATGAATATTAGTGTAAATATTTCTTGAACGCACTTGAAGATGATGTATTAGTAACTGAAGGTTCTAACCTCCTAAAATCCTAACACTACCTCTAGATAGTGTTTTTAAAATTATTTGACTTTTTTCGAATTTAAATCTGTTGATGAAGGATTTTGAAAATTGCATATTTAATGTCATCATGATCGGTCGTGTCGCGTACACAATGCAGTAGTATTTTTTATACGTAAAATATTTAAAATCTGTCTAAAATTACGAAATTTCAGTATATCTACAAATAAACGGTACTGATTCATTTAGAACCCTATAGCAAAGAAACCTCTATAATATTATTTAAGTTCGTTAAATTTTTCAATGAAATATGAATATTTTTTGTAGTTTATTTTTCGGTAATCATTCTGTTCTCTGGCGTATAATGATGGATTGAGCCAAACATGTACTCAAAGTGCGCTTGCGGATATCTTTCTCATCTGCAGAATTTTGCTTAAATAAGACATGCTCGCGCACTTTCTCTTTCTGGCCGTCCAGTACACATTTGTGTACTATTATTATTGTCATTTATTTTACCCCGGTTTCATTCTTCATTTTATGTGATTTTGACTCTGCTCTGCTTCGTAAGGCCTGCCACTGCGTTCTTTACCGGCAGTGAAGTTTTGACCATAACGTAACACTCGAAACCTTTACAGGATCAACAACCCCATAATATTTCTCAAACTTTTTTTTCGTTTCTGTTCCTGATTTCGGGAGGAGCCAGGGCTCGGGGTACGTGGCTGTCCGTAACCTTGAAAATATTGAAACCGTTGAATCATGTGAAATAACATTTCTATTTACTGAATACTCTCATACCAAGAAAAGAACTAATGATTTCTTTGGATAGAATAGAGCGATTAATTCACTTGAATACTATTTATGCTCACGATGCGTATCGCCTGTAACATTCAAAAAGTAACTCTTCGTAACGCCTAAAACTTACAAAAAGGTAGCACCTGTAAATCTTTGAAATGCCTATTACTCACAAAAAGTAACACATGTAACGCTTCGTAACATCTATAACATTTAACATAAGTAATGCAGATAACGCTTCGTAATACCTATAACTTACAAAAAAGTAACGCATATAATGCTTCGTAACACTTATTACCTACTAAAAAGTAACGCATATAACGCTTTGTAACGTCTATAACTTATAAAACAGTAATGCATGTAACGCCTATAGATTATAAAAAAGTAACGCATGTAACGTTTCGTATCGCCTATAACTTACAAAAAAGTAACGCATGTAACGCTTAGTAACGTCTATAACTAACAAAAATGTAACGCTTCGTAACGTCTATAAATTATGAAAAAGTAACACATGTAAGACTTCGTAACGCCTATAACTTACAAAAACGTAACGCATGTAATGCTTTGTAACGTCTATAACATACAAAAAATTAACACATGTAACGCTTCGTATCGCCTATAACTTACAAAAATGTAACGCATGTAGCGCTTGGTATTGTCTATAACTTACAAAAACATATCGCATGTAACGCTTCGTAACGTCTATAACATACAAAAAATTAACACATGTAACGCTTCATAACGCGTATAACTTACAAAAAAGTAACGCATTTATCGCTTCATGACGCCTATAACATACAAAAATGTAACGCATGTAAAGCTTCGTAACGTCTGAAACTTACAAAACAGTAAAGCATGTAACGCTTCGTAACGATTATAACATACAAAAATGTATCACATGTAACGCTTCGTAACGCCTATAACATACAAAAATGTAACGCATGTAAAGCTTCGTAAGGCCTAAAACTTACAAAACAGTAACGCATGTATCGCTTCGTAACGTCTATCACTTACAAAAAAGTAACGCATGAAAGGCTTCGTACCGCCTATAACTCACAAAAAAGTAACGCATATAAAGCTTCATGATGCCTATAACAAACAAAAAAGTAACGCATTTACCGCTACGTAACGCATATAACTTACAGAAATGAAACGAATTTAACGCTTCGTAACGTCTATAACTTACAAAAATGAAACGAATTTAACACTTCGTAATGCCTATAACTTACAAAAAAGTAACGCATGTAGCGCTTGGTAATGTCTATAACTTACAAAAAGAAACTAATTTAACGCTTTCGCCTATAACATACAAAAAAGTAACGCATCGCTTCGTAACGCCTAAAAATTACTCAAAAGTAACGCATGTAGCGCCTCGTAACGCATATAACTTACAAAAAAGTAACGCATGTAACTTAAAAAAAGTATCACAAAAAAGCGAGTGAGATCCATTTGGGAAAATATAATCACTATATCCGGTTCATCCGGAATCGGAAACCGGAAACCATAATAGCCGGAATCAGTTTTTTTGGCCGTCTACTGATAATGACTATCGAATGGAGTTGTTTTGAGGCCACTTTAGGATATTGTTCAAGTATATGTTTCGCCAATTTAAGAGATAGTATAAAATTTTAAAACACTAAAATAATAAAACCTTAAATTTAAATCTAAGTTTGTAAAAATCGGTCACACCATCTTTGAGACAAATTAGTACACATATTTTCATTTTTTTGCACATTTTACTCCATAACTCCGGAACCGGAAGTCCTATCCAAACAAAATTCAAAACTTTGTATGGGATCACAGACATTTTGCTACTCGACGAACTCAGTTCAAAAGTCCCTACGGGCTTCAGTTCAAAAATCGACTATATACAACCAATGTTGCTCGAATATCAAAAATACAACGAATGCCAATGATCATCGCTTGCTTCCCTTCGCCTTTATTCGATAATCGTTTCTTCGTTGCTCGCACGAATATCTATTCCTTGCAGTTGTTATTCGCATTGGACATACCCCCGAATGACTTAACGCGAATATGGAACGAATATTCATACAGCGATCATCGCCAAACCTAATTCGCGATGATCGTTTTTTGCTGTCTTTGAAACAAGCAAATTAAGACGTTTCCCCCCGCACTATTACCATAGTCTTATGTGTATATGAGGAACCATATTCCAGCACTCTCCCATTTCTGCTACCCAACAAAATATGATGAATTTATTAGATGAAGAATGCTTCGCGAAGAATGGAAACCAACGATCATCGCAGTGACGCTATTCGAACCAATTCGAAGAATAAAATAAATGAACGAATGTATAAAACGAACATGCACGATGTATACCAGCAGCGAAGAATGTATTAGTATATTCGAGTTCTCTGCGATTATTGCTTATTCTCAGAGGGTAAATCTTGAAAAAACTTGAAAAAGCGCCCCATGGTAATTCACGACAAAATCGGTTAACCGATCTACTAGCGATTCGAGGGCACTTTTTCATATTTTTGCACATTTTAACTTGTTACTCCCGAACCGAAAGTCCGATCTGGATAATATTCAATAACAGGCTATGGGACCAAGAGGCTTTTCATTCGAATCTAAAATTATGAAAACCGATTCAGCCGTTGCTAAGAAATTGGAGTGATTTCCGGTTTGGAGAACACGATCACTTTTTCTCGATACCTCCGGAATCTGGAACGAAGATCCGGTATACCCAAAACCAAAGTTTTTGGTCATCAACTAACCAAATCTTTTCAATTATACAGCTATCTGAATTTTGAATTTTCCGTGTCCCGTTCCTGAAAATGAAATTTTTATACCTATCCGTCTGTAATTCCGGAACCGGAAGACCGGATGAAATTTGGTACGATTATATGAGCTTGTAAAACCTTTCATTTGAACTTACGTTGGTGAAAATTGGATGAGCGGTCTCTGAGAAAATCGAGTGCACTTTTCATTCTTTTTCTTGCACATTTTACCCCGTTACTCCCGAAGTCCGATCCGGGTAAAATTTGAACTTTCATTTGAGTCTTAGTTTGTGAAAATCGGTCCAGACATTTTCGAGAAAATCGAGTGCACATTTTTGTTACATACACACACAGACATTTGCTCAGTTCGTCAAGCTGAGTCGAATGGTATATGACATTTGGCCTTGCGGACTGCGGTTAAAAAGTCGGATTTCACAGCCATTGCATAAACTTTCTATATGAGAAAGGCAAAAACAATATTGAAAAACTTCGCATCTCGAAATTCATTTTCGATCTATGGTTTCGTTTGCAAAGTTTCTTGAAAAGACCCTAAGAACCATCGCAATGTGCCTATATAACTTTCATCAACTTCCTTATAATTTGATCCTCCTATCAGATACAAATAATGTTTGAAAAATAATATCACAAAAAAAATTTAAATTTCTTAAATTTAATTTTGCGCCTAAATCATCAATTTCCGGAAAAAACGCTGGACTGTTTCTGCTATTGCGTATTTATTTTTGTGCTTTCGGTATTTCAGTATAGACACTTCGGTGCAATAAGTTTTTTGTATCTTATTATTGGACCTCATTTTTGCCCAAGTAACAGTTTTCGACAGTTTTGAAATCAGTCTTGAGGCGAATCAGTTTGTATATCCGTGCAAAATAATCTGTTTGAGCTTGAGCCTGAGCTTGAGCGACCACTCCTGGTTGCCACTCCGTTAGTGATCGGGATTAGCTGAAATTGTACAGGGAATGTCTAGATGATTCGACCTGGGACCAGGCTTCCCAGCAGTACTGCTTTTCAATGACATCCGCCACGAGATAGCATGAACTGTCGGACCGCAAAGTCGAAAGCCCAGTCTACAATATGTGTGCAAGCATATGCCGAACTGTAATGGCAACAGCGCTCGCATGCCTAAATGAATGCTGTCACTGAGACAGTTTCTACTCACCAGTTTGATGAGAGTATTCTATCCGGAGAGTAGTCAAACCGAACGGGCTGTTTGTATCCTGTTTCTTTCTGTTCGCTCATTCGCATAAAATGTTACGGGGACAGCCTTAGAAAATCGAAGACATCCTTTGATTTTTAGGGAATTACTGTTACGAAGGGCTGTCGCAAGCCGGCTGTCTCATCAATGTCTCTTGAAGCAATAAACCGGCTGTTTCTGGAGACGAGCTGTGGTTCATAGTGCGCTCGCACTATTTCGGCTGCCTCAATGGAATGGTACTAGTACATATGATTGCGTTGTTGGGATTACCTTTGCAGGAAATTTTAGGGTTTCATTACATTACCATTGTGAAATAAAGAAATTGTTTTAGATTTATATATACTGTCGGCGAAGGCAATGAATTTTAATAACTAACGAATATTAAAAGATAAACACAGAGTTTTGTGTAACGGCTCATATATCTGAATTACTGAAGTATTCATCCTTAGTGCTTCCTTCTTATTCCTAAAGAAACAGATACACCAGCATTCATTGATAATACTCCGAAAATATCTTATGCACCCTTATCCTGAATAACGACGTTTTGATTTTTCTGTTTCTCCTAGGATAACTAAACCAATGAATTTTTTAGGGTCGTAAATGACAGCCACAATATTATTATTATTATTATTATTATTATTATTTGATGAGTTGGCTAGAGCTGATGAAACGAATGATTTCGTTGGTCCTGAACCAGCTTTACCACTTTCAACTAGTTGGATAAAGCATAAGATTCGTTCTTGGGCTGCATCCAAACATGCCAGCTACTGGCGCAGCTTGCAAACTTGCGCTCAGACAAAAGCATGTCTATCAGATTTAAATCTGAAAATGTCAAAGTGTCTACTGTATTTTTCCAAGCATCATTGCAGTATTCTGGTCAGAGCTCTGACTGGACATAGCAAACTCAATGATCACATGGCTACTATTCAACGTGCTGAGTATTATTATTATTATTATTATTATTATTATTATTATTATTATTATTATTATTAATATTATTAATATTATTATTATTATTATTATTATTATTATTATTATTATTATTATTATTATTATTATTATTATTATTATTATTATTATTATTATTATTATTATTATATTTATTTATTCCCGCTTTCAAACTTAATTGTGGTCGTTCACCGGGGAATCACACCTACATTTTTCAATATATCATTTTTCATTTTTTTTAACATAATTTCTTTTCAGAAAGAAAACTGTTAAATATATGCAATGAACTCGGCTCTCAGAATGTTTCACTATTCATTTACAATATTTAAAGTTCCAAACGTTTGATTTTTTTTAATGCGGACACAAGCTACTTAACCAATTAGAGTAGAAAATTTTCGACATTCTTAGACTTGTAACTGCGGAAGTCGGATCCGAATTAAATTCAATAGTAACCTATGCAGCCTTTTCATTTCAGCCTGATTTGGGAAAATAGGTGCAGTCATGCCTGAGAAATTGAGTGACGTTGTTTGACACATACAATACACATACATACACACGGAGGAATTGCTTAACTTATCCTAGTCGAATGTCAACTTTCACTAGTCGAATTTGCAAGTAATTTCAAAACCTTTTTTTATGACAAAATCAAAATCTATGTATACACACTATGAAATTTTTATAATTCCAATGGCAGATATAAGATTCTTCAAAACCAAATTGAGCTTGAATTCATGTTTAGGTAGTTTTTGTTACCTACCATTTTTGAAAATATAAGTGTACTTTATAGGTAATCGTACTTATCCCCAAATTTCCCGACCAGAACCGGCAATGAAATTCAATACGATGAATCTATAATGCATCGAAATGTGAGGGCGTGAGATCCGACTGAAACAAAGAACCAAAAATGTGTACGAGAATTGTACCAAGCGCATAGAAACTGGATGTGCTGTTTGAAATTTCAAGGCACCGCATCTTCTTCTGCGTGCGCTCGTGATTGCAACATCTACATTTCCAAAATTGGATTGAGCGTAAAAGCACATAGAGGAAATGATTAAGATACTTCTCAAAGTTTACATGAAATTGTCCTTTTAACTGCAGCTATAAATTTGGGCCTCAGTTACTTTTATATCAAGTTTTGTGGTAAACAACGACATTAAGCTAAAGAATTCAAAATATACTGAACACAAGCTTCTACTTGATGAAAGATGCGCTTTAACCGAGTTTTAAATTTTACAATGTAAAGTGACAGTTTTAATGTGTGTAAAAGTCGCGAACTTCTGGTAGCTATGACCAAAATAATATAATAGTTAATATGCCGTTTCTAAAGATAAGATAATTCAATGCATAACAGGAAGAAGATGAATTCCAGATTATCAGCACATATGTATTTTGGAATATATTCCAGGTTAATAGAAACACTATACTATTCATATATAGAATATAACTGGATATGTCTGGAAGGCTTGAGACCATATTACTCAAGAAAGACATTATTAAATAACTTGGTGAACTAAAACTTTTTTCTAAATAAAACGAAATAAACATTCGAATCTGTTACGGGCAACCATGTTGCATTCCACGCTTGGAAACATGTTTTTTTGGAAGAACCGCAATTTTTCATTCAGTTTTTGCATTCAAAGCTTTGTTGTACGGTACCTGCAAATAAGTTTCTAAATGATTTTTGCATTGCTAATTCCGACTCCAAATTTTGCACTCAAGGTTTAATGGAAATAATGCTCCAAGCACATCAGTACGCGCCTACACTATGAATGTTACAGCCCACAAACCGAACGTAAACTGCCTGAAACGAGCACGCCGAACTGTCTCAGCTCTTTAATTATGAAAATAATTTCTTGAAAACAAACTTTTCTTTCTATAGAATTTCATTGATCGATCGATTCATAGAAGATCGACCAAAATAAAAAAATTGACTATTCATTTAAACCAAAGTCCGTTCTTCAATCCATTTCGTATTAGTAGTTTCGTATATCATTAATTATCAATAATATTGTTATCAATGCCTTAACAACGGTGATTGCTATGCGCAATGATCAACCGCTGCGCAAAGCAATCACCAAAGGCAAAACTAAAACCCACATGCTTCCCTCGAATCTTCACAGCAAACCAAGAGCAACAAATTTGAACCGCACCGGCTACTGTCGCAGACCTGGTCAAGGGAGAGTAATATTTTGCTCTCGACAGAAACAACGCAGTGACTGATACCCGAAGTTTACTGTCGCATCAGCGAGAACTTCATGCTTCTTCGGCTGTCCTGAACCATGACAAAATGTCTTGAGATGGAATGAACTGTCGAACGAAGGGAATGACGGCAACGTTGGCTGTACAGAACTATTTGTCTAAGGGCTGTCGTGATGAAACCTATCACAAGGCTGTCATGGAAAGAGTAGCAAGACAGCCTCAATAATAATGTCGCGCGGCGGTACATTTGGGAAGCCTGCCTGGGACTGATAAATCATCCTTCAATGTACATCTTCTCGTAGCCCCAGAACGCATTGATCAGTACCGGTGCCGACCAATTCCGAACGTAGATCGTCTAAGGAATGGGAAGGGATGTTTCTCCAACACTTGTTGTTACTAGAGGCCGTATATACTACTGCGCACTCCACAAGTGTCACGGGCGAAGCATTTTTGTTAGTAATAATTTCAGTATTGGTAGTATTAGCGCACGACTCAGTATGTTCTGGTTTCAAGATGCTCGGATGCACCACTATTGAAGTCCCGGGAAGTCTTGATTCACAGATCTTATTGCAATACTATCGCGTAAAGAATAAAAACTTCCCTATTTTTTATAAATGAAATTACGTGATACAAAATAAACGAGGATTTAGACAAAATAGTTGATTCATTGCATTGACATATTCTAAATAGTTGTTATAAAATCATTTTAAATCACCAAATAAAGGTCAACCGATTTCACGCACGTTTTGATTCTTTATTATTTCCGCTTTATTATTTTAATTATTTATAAAAACTATTAATTGGTCATATTGGTTGATCTGGGCAGCCGGCTACCGAGAAAAATATTAATTTATTTTTTGAAATATAAATATCAAGTGTTTTTTACTACGTGTTCAATATATCGATATATGTTATCTCTGTTATTAACTTTGTAATATCAACGGATTTGCACAATAGTTGATTTTTATCATTCAATTTATAATCCTGAGACAATCAATAATATGGAAGAAGAAAACATTCCAAATAAAACTTTTCTTCGAAGCTAGACGGAAATTGATAGGTTGAATGAAGAGATAATTTAGTAAAATAGAGTAATCAGAAGTGAAACATTGAAAATATCTGATAACTGAAAGGAAAAAGAAACTCCTGCAATTGTCGCCTTTTATGACATGGGAGCAGGAACCCAGTGGATCAATTCTTGGTTCATTTTTTTCCATCGGATTCCACACGACATCTAGGCTGGTACTGTCCGGAGAGAGCTAATAAGTACTATCAATCTCTTAGAGGACCCCAGTCCCTTATAAAAATATTTGCGGATTATTATGTATTTAAACTTGAAGTTATTGAAACTTCAAGTTGAAATATTTATATAATAGCGTGTACAAACACAAAAGTGAAAAATAATGAAACAATCTCATCGGTACCCATCATTTTTTATGGCAGCGCCTATGTATTGTGCTTGATCCCCATACGCAGCTGGATGTTACGTAACGAAATGGATTCGTGCGTTGTGCACCGTGTTTTCGACATGAGAAATCTTGCTGTTCAGTAGCGGATATTTCTCATTTGGTTGTGGTTCCAGGCAGATACAAACCGTTAGATAAACTCTTTCTACGGACACCAATTCCCGTCCTTGCGTATTTGTCAAATGGTTGTTTCGTTTCTCGATCCGTTTAACCGATGTAAACCTGCAAAACATGACGAAAACCGGCGAGCGTGGAAATTTGATCCGTTCGGATTTCACTTTTTTCGATATCAATAACCGACGAAAACTATTTTTCACGAGAAAATGTTGACTTGAACGAAAAATTTTCACTCCCGACGCGAACGCCTACTGCGATCCTCCTCCGTGCAAAATTATCTGTTTGTTATACTAAAGTCGTAGGGTAACGGCTCCCTATTTCATCTGAGCTCCTATTTCCATATCATCCCTTCACCTCATTACTTTAAACATGAATAATATTTTAAAACCTACCTGAACCAAACTGTGAAATGTTTTAAAATGATTATAAAAGCTATTGTCACACTTTCCTATTGAAAGAAATGGTTTTAAGTTCTTCGGTTATCGTTTTTTTCATTTCAAATAAACTCACTTTTCAATTTAGGACACATTTTCGTCTCAAGATTTACAGTTCGTCATGTTTCTGATTATCTACTAATCGATTCGTCTCAAAACATGATCACTTTTTGGCACAATTACACTGCCATTGAATGCTGGATGACTTCATAATTAGTAATGTTCACTTTCTACTTGTTTAATTAACGATTTAATACTTCCAAAACTACCCGACAAACAATGAAAGTCTTCAAAAATATGAGATGAAAGTTTTTCACTTAGTCCACTTGATTGCGCTTTGTTTTCATCTCATTTGGTTTCGCAAAGTTGCCAAGTTATCTCATAATGTTACAAAACAAAAATTGTTTTTCTTCTTCAAAATCTCATCAAAAAGTATGTTTTCTGGTATCCGTGACATTAGTTTAATTATATTATTGATATTAATATTTCAATAAAACTGTTTTGGCTTCGAATATTACCAGGAAGAGTATGTTAAATACTAATGAAATAACCATTGTGGCAAATCTAGTAGCACTGGTTTCATTCTGCTATACGTCAACATAACGCTGTGAAGTGTGTGTGTTTCATTGGCTGTGCACAGAGATGCCAGATATTTTCATAGAAAATATGTATTACGTTGCATAGAAACTCTATATCTGGTCTATCTGTTTTCACTAATAAAATGATGTTAAATCTGTTTTCACTTATAAAATCTGTTAACATCATTTATTAGTGAAAACAGATAGACCAGATATAGAGTTTCTATGCAACGTAATACATATTCTATGAAAATATCTGGCCTTAAATAGTTCAAATTGGTTCCAAATTTTAATATAAATGTTTGTCAGTGTTCATAATCAATTATCTACATAAATCTCGTTAACCGTAAAGTTGTCGTACAAATTGGAAATACTGTGTCTGAACCATTTGCAAGTATCTCAGGAGTTCCTCAGGGAAGTACTCTAGGACCACTTCTTTTTTCGTTGTTTGTGAACGATGCTGTATTTGTCTTAAGACATGGTGGCAAATTATTTTTTGCTGACGATTTGAAAATATTTCTCGTTATTCGCAAAGAAGCTGATTGCCGTGAGTTGCAACATCTTGTTAATATGTTTTACGAATGGTGTGTAAGAAACAAAATGGATCTCTGTGTTTCTAAATGTTCCGTCATAAGCTATCATCGTACGAGAAGCATGTTTAATTTTAATTACACCGTCGCTGGCACTCAACTGCAACGCGTTGATCACGTCAAAGATCTAGGTGTTATTCTGGATGAAAAACTAACGTACACCCGCCATCTTTCAGCAACGATTGACAAAGCAAACCGTTTACTTGGATTCATATTTAAAATCTCGAGTGAATTTCGTGACCCACTTTGTTTAAAATCGCTATATTGCTCATTGGTTCGTTTACAGCTGGAATTTGCGAATGTTGTTTGGTGTCCATACAACGCTTTATGGATTAAAAGGATAGAAGCTGTGCAACGTAAATTCGTGCGTTATGCTTTACGGGAACTACCATGGAGTAACCCGTTGAGCCTTCCACCGTATGAAGATCGTTGTCAACTATTGGGGATTAAAGCTTTAGCTGATCGTCGACGTGCTTCACAAGCCACTTTTGTATCTAAGCTATTACTGGCTGAATATGATGTTCCGGATCTTCTATCACAGATTAATCTGTATGCTCCAGCACGTGTTCTTCGGCCTCGATCATTACTGCACACTGATCTGCGGAATACCAACTATGCTAGCAACAGCCCGATTTTGGCAATGACTCGCCGTTTCAACGAATTCAGCGATGTGTTTGACTTCAATATGACCTCTTTACAGTTTCATCGTCGGTTGCTATAGTATAAGTTTAATTATTACCATTTTTAATTAGTTTTATTAGTTTATAGTCTAGTTCATTAAGACTTGTTGTCAGATGAGCATTGTCCTAATAATAAATAAATAAATAAATAAATAAATAAAAGATTTCCACTTTAACATGTGATTTGTCCGTTGATTAATAAACTTTTAAAGAATCACTGCAATCAAATACTAATAGATACTCAGAGAGAAAAGTTTAATTTTTTACTTCTTTCTTTCTATGAACCTGTACAAATCTGTATTAAATTTAGGAAATCTTTACAAAATCGGTACTTTGATTTAAACCAGTATGCGAACGCAAAAATCTATACAATACATATAAATCTGTATAAATGGCATCTCTGGCTCTACACTTTGTTTTAAGAAGGACTAATGAATAAATAGTAACAATCACAGTTTTGTTTTTATTTAAAGTTCACCAAATTAACTTTTCAGTAAAATTTTAAATTTAAAGCGAAAGGTAACGGAAACGACTGAAAATTTTTTAAACGTTGAAGTGATTTCAAACTGGTTCTAAAAATATCATATATTGTCTCATAGTTGGAATTAGGCCGTTTTTAAGAAGAATTCTGACATTTTTAACCTGAGAGTATAATAGTGGAATATTTCGTTTTGATTGCTGTCGCCATTGCTAATTTATAGGATGAATAAAGGATCAACGATAGGATGGATAAAAATCCATTGAGGTGAAATTAGGAGCAGAGTAGTGAACATTTCATAAGTGTTTTTTGCTGTTTTATGAACATTATTTTAATTTCCAAGGAATGTGAATCAAATCTCAATGTGGAGCAAGGCGAATGAAGCAGTAATATGAAATAGTTATAGTGATTTTAGTGGCTAAATCGAGGTTTGAAGGCGACGTCCTTACAAATGAGATGAAGTATGGAGCCCTTACCCTATACAATGTTTCTTCCAAAATAGGAAACTACTCCAATGCGTCATTCAATTTCTCACATTTCGTTGCTCATAGTCGATATAAGCCAAAATAAGGCTCTTAGGATTAGAAATAATCACGTCGCGTCGTTCCGGTAATATCAATAACATTCTTCTCATTTAATTGAAAAATTTAACTGGTGGTTTATGATATATCATCTTCCAGAACTACTGATAATATGATGATAACTATTAATATTGTTTTTAGTTTATCTCTGTTTTGAGTATCAGTAAATCAGTATATATCTAACTATCAAACAGATATTATAATTTTTACGTTTCGTCTTTGACTCATCAGTGCAGAGCAGTTCAAATTGAACTGCTTAGTGCTAAACTCGGCAGTTCAATTTGAACAGCTAAGCAGAGGTAAAGTTTTTGTTACTTACAGAACACTTTTTTGTTTTGCAACGGAGTGCAATGTCTTTTCTGACGTGCCGAAACGAATCTGCTGGTATCTAACAGATATTGTTCCTAGCAATCATTCCATTCTCGTTCTTAAATTAGTTCAATTTTCGCTACGCCATTTTGACACAGATTTCCTCCTGCTCCTCCTCCTCCTTCTGACAAGCCCGCAGTTTTCGTATCGATTTTTTTCGTTTTTCCTTATTTGAAACATTAGAAGTAGAACGTGTTTTTTTTTTCTCGCTCGCATAAATCCTCCATCCAACGGCGCATTTTTTTGTCTTTTCCTATTTACCAAGCGCACGGAACACGGCAACCCTTTCTTTTGCGTGCCCATCCCCATCCCGAGCGACGCCGTAATTACATACAGGCTAGCGATTTTCCCGCGGCCACCGTCTCGTCATTTGGCACCGCGGACCGGCATGATTTTACTCTCGTTTTCAAGGAATAAGCAACAGCGGCCGTTAGATTTGGAGGAAGAAAAAAAAAGCATTAGTAGACCCGGGTGGTTGGTTGGTTGGTGAGAAGTGAGGGGCAAGTAAATAAGCGTAATCGAAAATTTAATGGAAAAAATTTGCCCAAACCAGTGGTACCGTGTTTTTGTTACCGGTACCAGTGCAAGTGAGTAGCGGGGAATAATGTTTTTCCTCCATCTTTGTCGTTGTGGAAGAGAGTTAAAGAGTTATCTACTTCTGACTGCACATCTGGAGAATTCAAGAAATTAATCTGATGTACAATCTCTAATATTAACTATAAATCCTTCCAAGTCGGGATTCGAACATATAACAATTGGTTTGCGAGACCAGTGCTTCACGGTTTTGAACCACCGACCCGGGGGTTGAAAGTAATTAAACCAAACTAAAGATAACAATGTTCAATCGTATTCCATTACCTACGTGTGAAAATCATCTCTACCCTCTACATATGACGATCTCATTAAACCCAATCCGTTCCGCCTAGTTCCAACTGCATCCACCAGCTGTGGCTTTTCACTTCCTGACCACAAAACCAATGATAGCCCGAATTTGAATATTTATTACCTTTTGCTTTCATTTTCAACCCGGAGTCCCGCGGTATCCGACCCGGGAACAGCTGAACAGCCGGACGCCGCGGCCGAAAATATTTTTTTCCCACCACCCTCACAGGAAACATCAAAATGCGTTCACTTTTCTTGCATACCTATTAAGCCGTCGCGACGAGACGGGAGCTGGAAAATCTCACCCGAACCGATCGAACGCGAGTATCCTTTTGCTATCCCGGCCATTACTCACAGCCCGAATGGTTAATAATAAAATAAAAAATAAAAAAAACCTTCTTCGACTTCCGCGTAAATATTGTCAACGTCACGCTGCTGCCGCGCGACCACAAACAGACCCATCGCCTCCGCTTGGGTCACGTTTGGTTCGTTTCGTTTTTTTTGTACACTCTTCTCATTCACCAACCTACTACGATCGGATGCAGGATGCTCGCTACCGGCGGCAGTTGAAAATCCATCCACCGATCTCACACTCTGTCAAAGTGTTTGAATTGGAACACTTGCTCGCAATCTGTCGCGGGGGTCCCGTCGGGAAGCATGGGAAAAAAATCTCATCCGAAACGGATAGATACCTACTTTTTTTTCTATGTTTTCCTTTATACGACCAGATGAACCACTGAAGATGAGAGCAACAGCAAGAGAAAAAAAAAATAGACTCTACCGAACCACAGGTCAACGATCCGATCTGATCCTCAGCTCGGTTTTTCTGTTTATCACCGCCGAAAAGGAGGCGGACCACGTTACACATTTTACGCTCGTTTTCGGGCAAGGAAAACTGATCGCTTGTGGTTTCCGTGCGTCCATGCATGAGTCAGGCATGCTCTCGGAATGTGGTGGTTTGTGGTTTTGTGAACACGTCGTAAATCTGTAGGTGGGAGAAGGACACACGGAAGAAATAGGATTAGTATCGTTAATTATGAGTGCAACAACGTTGTGACGAGAAGTGGTACACCACATTCATATTCAGTAGTTTTTCTTCTATGATTTCTATGTATAGTCACGATCAATAAAATTATACTATTATGTCAAGTCACTGATTTGACATGGCAAAAAAAAACCCTTCTTAATCCACCTAGTGGTGTGATAATGCCTTTCTCTTCTCTCATAACAGTCTCATGAAAATATATTTCATACTTTTATTATATAATTTCAGATACTAATTTTGACAGCAATTGATTCAGATTGATTCGAGTAGTTCACAAAAGCATGCTTCAGTGTTTATGTCACACAGTCAGCATCATTTTTCCAAACTAGTGCTTGACATTTGCGAAAACTTTTTACGGTTTTTCGCTCTTTTCAGTGATTGTATAAAATTTTTAACATACTTTACCCTATATTTCCGGATCCGGAAGTCGGAATTACGTATGGGATCACAGGACCTTTCATTTGAATTTAAGTTTGTGAAAATCGGTTCAGCCATCTCCGAGAAAAGTTAATGCAAAAAACGTTACATATATACACACACACACACACACACACACACAGACATTTTGCGTACTCGACGAACTGAGTCGAATGGTATATGACACTCGGCCCTCCGGGACTCGGTTCAAAAGTCGGTTTTCACAGTGATTGCATAACCTTTCTATATGAGAAAGGCAAAAAGCCTTCTTAGTCCACTTAGTGGAATTTTCATGTATCTTGAAATGAAATTTTCGAAATCGAAAAAAAAATTTTGATGCCAAAAGGCTTAGAATTGCATGAAACGTCGAGATTTAGTGTCATCTCGAAAAAATTTTTTTTTGAAAAAGTCGACTTTTTGGGATTTTTCTAAGTCCCAGAAAGTTGATTTTTTCAAATTTTGTTTCAATTTTTTTTTGAGATGACACTAAATTTTGATGTTTCATGCAATTTTAAGAGTTTCGGCATCAAAAAAAATTTTCGATTTTGGAAATTTTATGTACTCCCCCCTATGGTGATTTTTCAAGATCGAAAATTGTCAAACCTTTACCACCGGGCAGCACCCTTTACGCATGTCCGATTTAGCTCAAATTTTGCATGAAGGCTTTTTTCGAGGTGCTTAAACTTTTGAGCACTAGAGCTTAACGAAAATAGAGGTGATCCCAAAATTTTGGCACCCTAATATATAAGAGCGGTAAACATCAATGTGTTTTGTCGGTTACGTCACTTATACCATCATATATCTGGAACCAAAAGTCACAACCATTTGACCTTCGAACTTGATCAATGGCCTGACAGTAGCTTTCAAACGAGCTCAAGTTTGTTAAAATTGGTTCAGCCATCTCTGAGAAAATTGAGCGCGTTCAAATACAACGCTTTTTGTCGGTTACGTCACTTATACAATCGTATCTCCGGAACCAAAAGTCACAGCCATTTGATTCACTGTATTCTTGTATCCTGACCGAATATCACATAAGGTATAGGCCTCCTTAAGCGCATGCGTAACAAACGTACGCCATTTAGAATACCGGGGAAAAAATTCTTCCACTTTTCTTTTTCGATAGAGAGAATCTCCCCGTATTGGTACATGGTATGGCGAATATAAGGATAGATGACGCTTGAGGGAAGATCATGCACACGCACTTCTATAGCACTATCTTCCATATATACTGGAATGTTGTATATAATGTTTTCGTGCTCCACATGGTGCACATTGTTATTGTCTTTAGCGAATTGAATTGCATCCAACTCTTTATAGAACTGGATATAAACAACATTATTGGTCTTATTGCAAATGCATCTTGACATTAAACGTATGCATTCACTCCTTAAGCAAACCTTCAAGTTCTAGTATCGAAGGTCGAATTTTGCACTGTCTGAAGTCAACAATAATTGTATTCTTTCGTACCGGCGGTAACTTTTGTTCGTTTGTTTCACTCATTTTCGAGGTCTATTGTTCACTACACAATACTGTACTTGGTTTCTTCTGTCCCCAACGTAAGCGGTTTTGTTTTATCGACTGACTTGGATGGGATGTAAAACCGAACTGTTTTTGTAATATTTGTCAATATTTACATTTACACTGTATATTTTCAGGTTGTTTTTGATGGTGCAAAAACGTCAGCTTAGCATAAATTGTAGCTGGGTTGACTAGCAATCGAATAATGTATAAAAACATATAGGTCATCGCTTCGAGTTCAGAGATATTTACGACCATTGTAAAAAATCCCATCTTTTTCGTGGTCTTCTGTTTACAGTTTTCTCTATAACTTTAGGTAGACAACTCTATTTTACGTATGTTTTAGTGCATTTTATTTCTGAATGGTGAACAAATTTCGAAGATCGGTTGACTAACAACAAAGTTATGACGCGATAAATGTGAAGTTCTCAAAATTCTATTCACAATGCTGGTGCCGCATAAATGCAGATAGGGCATATTTTGTTCGTGAAAAAAAACTTGGAACGGGAAAAATCACATTTTCATTGATTTTTCCTAACCGATTGTCAATAATGATATACTTAAAATAATCTGCGAACTGTAAAAAATTCGAGGGTGTAAAATTTATTGAGATCCGTTGAAAAACAGCTGAGCTATGACAGCTCAAAGTTACCGTTCCAACTTTTTTTCGGGCTTGGTATTTGGAGTGTTAATTTAGGCGGATAAAATGTGTGTGTCAGTTTTTTGGAATGACGACTGAAAGTCAAAACAATTTGAACATCCTATAATATGTTATACTTAAGCAAAAATAAAGTTTCGACAAGAGAAGCTTATGTATGTTGGAGTCCGTTGCTTTGGATCCAGAAACTTGGCCACAAGCAGGCGCGTACCCAGAAAAAAATTTCGGGGGGTGTTTCAGAACATGTTGATCAATTTCCATACAAATACAAAAAAAAAGAGTTTACATAATATCATACTTTTTTGAGTTTCGGAGGGGGTTTGAACCCCTAAAACACACCCCTGTATACGCGACTGGCCACAAGGTATATATTTTAGAGAATTCGAGGAAAAGTCTACTCAAAAATTTCGGAACCTTACTCCTGCGAATTCGTCTCCAACGCCTACATTAACGGAAGTAACGGACGTAGCCGTCCAGCAATAACTGAATGCAGAACACTAGGACGCCAGCTTCTAGTTTTGCTTGTGCTGATTCGTTTTCCGGTTCCAGCTCGATTTTTCCAATCCAGACACCGGGACGCACCGCAGTTGGTATTATGGAAGCCTCTGACCCGCTCGCTACAGTCGAGCCATTGCAGCCAGCGCTCATCAGATGTCCCGGTCCTGTGTGCGAGATCGGCGATGAAGTTTTCCAACCCGCCACCGCCGGCAAGTATATAAAACGTTTGGACAATACCGGCATTGACATCTTTCCTGCTTCCAGCCGGCAATCGGTTCTATTGTACTACCAAAACGTCGGCGGTATGAACGATTACTTACTGGCTTGTTCGGATGAATGCTTTGATATTATCGCGTTAACGGAAACTTGGCTGAGTGATAGTACCCTCTCTACGCAAGCATTTGGTACAAATTATGAAGTTTTCCGTGGCGATCGTAATCCATGTAACAGTTCGAAGGGTTTCTGTGGTGGCGTGCTCGTTGCTATTCACCGCCGCTTGAAAGGACGGCTAATTATTAGCGCATCTGAGAGTTCTGTCGAGCATGTATGGGTGCAAATTAATCTGAGCGACTGTTCGTTGTTTCTCTGTATGGTTTATATTCCACCGAATCGGACTCGTGATTTGTCATTGATTGACCAGCATATTCAGTCGTTAGAAGATGTCATTGCTGCCCATATGCATCCGGCAGATGAAATACTTATCGTCGGTGATTTCAACTTTCCAAGCTTATAATGGCTGACGGCTTTCGATGGTTTTCTGTTTGCAGATCCAATGCATTCTTCGTTTCAAGCTGGTATTATCAACTTGCTTGACTGGTACAGTTTTAATTTACTGCGTCAAATAAATCACGTTAAAAATGGGCACAGTAGAATCCTCGATATCTGTTTTTCAAGCAAATCGGATTGTGCACCTAAAATCAGCGCAGCACCCTCTCCTCTGGTGAAGTCCGTTAGGCATCATCCTCCTCTGCACATTGAGCTTGATAATTTAAAAAGAGCTGACCACAATAGTATTGTTGCATTTCTTACAAGAATTGACTGGAGTGAAATTCTTGACAATGGCGATGTTAATCTTGCAGCTCAAACATTTTCCAACGTTCTGATGTATGCTATTGACCAATATGTCCCTAAACTAGGGGTTCCCAAAGTGGTCGATATAGACCCCTTGGGGTCGATATCCTTTTTGCCGGGGGTCGACGTAAACGAAAACTGACTATGGGGGTCGACGAGATCTAGAAATCGACCCCTATTGTTCGTTATAAGTTGTTATTTGAAATATTTACGCTAAAAAAGTTGTGTTTATTTGAATATCCGCAGAAATTGGTAAGTATTTTGTATCAATATTAAAATAGCAAGAAATTGAATTTTCAAAGGAATTTGTTTATGGGGGTCTCAGGCCTAAGTTAATTTTAGTAAAGGGGTCCATGACCCACAATAGTTTGGGAACCCGGCCTAAACAAATTAGTAAGCCACCCGAACAAGTACCGTGGCAAACCGTAGAACTACGACGACTGAAAAGTTTAAAAAGGACAGGATTAAAGAAATATTCTAAGAACGGAGGTTTGTTGCTCCGGCAAAACTACGTAGAAATCAACGAAGTTTACAAAAAGACAGCTGAACGTTGCTATGCCAACTATTTGCGCAGTGTACAGAGGAGATTAAAGTCTAATCCAAAATCACTCTGGAAGCACGTTAACGAGCAAAGGAAAGAGTCAGATCTTCCTTCATCTATGTTTTACAAGGAACAGTAAAGTTCTAGCATGCAGGAAATTTGCGAAATGTTCATGAAAAATTTCTCTGAGATATTTTCTAGAGAATTCTTAGCACCTTCCAAAATCACCCAGGCGGCACTTAACTTTCCCGTTTTGGGACAGTCAATGAATTCAATCAACATAAGCGCAAGTTCCGTAAAAACAGCAGTCGCAAAAATGAAGTCTTCACAGTCTGCTGGACCCGACGGTATCCCGGCAGTTATTTTGAAGCGATGCTCTAGTGGTATTATAGTACCTCTATGTCTTCTGTTCCGACTGGCACTCATGACTGGAGTATTTCCTGATATCTGGAAATCTGCTTATATGTTTCCTGTGTACAAAAAAGGAAACAAGAAGAACATCGACGATTACCGTGGTATCACCGCTCTTAGCGCCATTCCTAAATTGTTTGAGCTTGTCGTTCTGGAGCCTATTTTTAATCACTGCAAGCAGTACATCGTTGAAACTCAACACGGGTTCATGCCAAAACGCTCAACGGCCACTAACCTACTAACTTTCACGACGTTTTTAACGGATGCTATGTCTAAAGGTCATCAAACGGACGTTGTCTATACGGATCTCTCTGCTGCTTTTGATAAAATTAATCACGCTATCAAAATTGCCAAATTGGACAGACTGGGCTTCGGTTCCAACATTCTTCGGTGGATTCAATCGTATCTTTGCAATCGAAGGCTGGCGGTTAAGATTAATGAAAATGTTTCCAAGGAGTTTTTTGCCTTTTCTGGTATTCCACAAGGCAGTCATCTCGGACCACTGATATTTCTACTGTATTTTAACGACGTGAATTATTTATTGAAAGGTTCACGATTATCTTTCGCGGACGACCTAAAGTTATTCCAAATTATCAAGACTCTTAAAGATGCCTATTTCCTTCAGAGTGAGCTTGAAATTTTCTCCGAGTGGTGTGAAATTAATAAAATGACGCTAAATATCAGCAAATGCTCGAGTATCACCTTCACACGAAAAAAAAACCCTGTTCGTTTTCATTATTGTTTTAGAGGATCTGTGATTGATAGAGTCAATTATGTCAAAGATCTTGGCGTTCATCTCGACGAACAATTGAATTACAAGCAGCATATTTCATACATCGTAGCAAAGGCTTCTCGTTGTCTAAAATTTGTCATGAGAACCGCTAAGCACTTCACAGATGTATACTGTTTGAAATCTTTCTACTCTACTCGCTTGTACGGTCAACACTCGAATATTGTTCGTCAGTATGGAACCCTCACTTTCATAATGGAGCTTTAAGACTTGAATCAATACAGCGCAGATTCGTTCGTTTCACTCTTCGTCGTTTGCCCTGGAATAACCCTTACCAGCTGCCTAGTTATGAAAGCCGTGGGATGCTTATCGGACTCGATACTCTACAAGTACACCGAGATCTGTTCCGTGCAATGCTAATTGCCGATATTTTGACGAACAATATTGATTACCTTGCACTACTGAGTCAAATCAACATCAATGTTCGTTCTAGAGCTCTTCGCAACAACAACCTCCTCAGAATGCCTCTACGTCGTACTAACTACGGAATCAACGGTGCCGTTATTGGATTGAAGCGAACCTTCAATAGCGCATCTATGGGATTCGATTTCCATTTTCCTCGTAGCAGGATAAAAGCGGTTTTTTTAATATTCTTAGAAATAATCATTAGGACTTTAGTTTGTCTGTGGATTAAAATATATATAAATAAATAAATGTTACCTCGATATAAGAACGAGCTAAGAGGATTAAGTATAAATTCAGTAACTTATTTGCTCGGACAATTTAGTATCCACGCACTGAGTAGATTCGTTATTAGTTCCAGCTTTTCTTATGTCCTGCCTTCGGCTGCACCACCGAGCAACAGTTATTAAAATATTACTCTGATTGAGTTGAAACTTTTCATCTACTTAGCGGATCATGTTGAAATAAGTACTAAGTTGCACAAGTAGTTCAATTCTGTACTGCTGTACGCTGACGAGTCGAAGACGAAAACTACTAATACCTTGCTAGTTAAACAAATAACAACTACTCCTCAATGAAAGCTGAATAAGCTTATAATTTCAATTTCAAATTCTCTCCGTAAATTTATATTACCGTGAAAAAAATATAAGAAACCGAATCTCCCGGCATCTGGAATCGTCCCATCAATTACAATGGTTCCCATTAGAATTGTAATAAAATAAAACATACAAATAAATCAGTATTAAACAACAATCGGGCAGCTGGTTTATTTTTATTCCTTCGATCTCACAAAAAAACCATTGTGCAGGCTTTTGTGTACCTTTCACACATTCATCAATAGCAATCCAAATAGAGCGTAACGCTCAATGCCTTTTTCCAACCTCCAAACTCCGATATTCCGGTGAACGGGTTACGACCTCATTAGCATAACACTGCTCGAACGCATCGAAGACAGTTCGTACATTTCGTTTTTTTCTCATGCAGGATACCACGGCCGCCAAGATGCATCCTTTCATTTGCATATTTTCAGTTTTCCTTGAGCCGAATGCCAACCACGGTTCCGGGTCGTGTGTGCACAGTGTTTTTGTTGTGGGGTGTCTTGGCCGGTAGCTTCTTCCTATTGATCGGGACATCGGGAAGAATTCGGTTAATAGTCAATCGAATTTGCATATGATTGAAGATATTTCCCGTTCCGGCCAGCGTCTTCGGTCCGCTGCCTCTGGGTTGGGGAACAGCTAGCTGGTTAGAAGCGCCGGATTTTTCTGGTGCCTATTTGGTAGCAAACATCATCAAAGAAATGGAAAAAGTTTTAGTGAAAAAAAATAGCTCAATCATTAATTGATGCTGATGGCTGCAGTAAATTATGCAGGGAAGTGTGTCTAATTTTGTTCCGATCGGTCGGAGGGTGTTTGATTTTGTACGTTTGATTTTCTCGTCGTCGAACCGAGAAAAAATAAAAGAGTTAACATCCATCAAGGTGACAATTAATCAGGGATGCGTTAAATTCGGTACGAACGGGTAAATTTTTGCACCGGAATTCGATGTGGTTTATAAGTCAGGGGATTGAAAAATAAAATGTTTCTCGGCATCGAACCAGAACCGCATCGGGAGAATCATTACGTTTGATTGATGATTTTTGAATTTTAAATTTGTTCACTGTTTGAACCGTGTGAACGATTTTCTAGGTTCTGCCTATCATTCGCCTAACTCGTCGCTCTGCTTTTCGTCTTTTTTTATAATTTTGTAAATTCTGTGGTTTGATTCTATTGATGTGTGAGCAAACGTATTCGCCAGGGATATGAAAAACTTAAAAACGCGTGGGGCGGGGTAGAGTCTAAGTGATGAGAAAAAAACATAATTTTCGAGATTTTTTTTTTCAGAACTATCGTTCAACAAAGTAAACTCAAACATTTTGCATAATACAAGGCATCATTCGATCAACGTTTTGTAATTTTTTCGTTGAAAAATATTGAGAAATGAATCGGTGATGAGGTATTTTTGAGAACGCTTCTTAAAAATCATGATTTGCGGTGTCCACTGTATCTCAGCACAGAATTATCGGTAGTCAAAAAATCAAAGCCAGAAATTTGTAGTAGATCTTTTACTAGACCCCAACATTTCTGTTCGATTTTTTAAAATAATTTTTTGAATTTTTGGTGGTTGTTTGAAATCAAAACTAAGATTTTTCACGATTTTTATGTCAATCGAAGCAGAAATCTTGGGCCTGTGTGCCAAGCTCTTTCTTCTACTCATTATGAGATAAGCAAAGATAAAGACCAATAAGTTTTGTTCCGATAGGCTTGAAAATTTCACTGAATATTCTTGAAATGTTTTACCATAAGAAAATACAAAGAAAAAAATAAATGATTTTTCAAAAGTATTAGACCCTACCCGAACCCAAACCCAAATGAATGAGAAGTAAAGATGATTTTTTTGGAAAAAAAGATACGCTCAGAGGCAGGACTCGATCCAGCATTCTTAGGCAAACCGTGTATACGCGTTTACGATTTCCTCCACCCTGAGCTATTAAAGACACATTTCTGTAATAGCATCTGAGTTGGTATAGCGTACATCGAAATCGATATAAAAAAAAAACTTTGACTTTAAAAACCGAACAAAAACTAAGCCGGTTCTTCCAAAAACAAACGTTTTAACGTTTTTCCAGTTTTACTTGAGGTCTGAGGCCAGTGTGTTTGATGGTGTTTTAGAGGGTTTTTTTACAACGTAAACTAAAGTCGGATCCCAAAAAATTCTGGAGCTATGTCAACGAGCAAAGGAAAAATCTGAGCTACCTTCGTCAATGCGTTACGGAGTATTCACAGGTTCAAGTCCGCAGGAGATTTGTCAGTTATTTTCCCAGAAGTTTGCTAGTGTTTTTTCTGATGAAACATTGTTACCGCATCAAGTATCCCTTGCGGTGCAAAATGTACCATTTCTATATCAGTCCGTAAATGCGATCAATTTGGATGAAAACACTGTTCTGTTGGCAATCAGTAAAACAAAGGCTAGCACCTCTTTAGGGGCAGATGGTATACCGGCGATTGTTCTGCGAAAATGCTCTGCTAGTTTAGCAGCACCTCTTAAGTCTTGGTTCCTCAAATCGCTAACTGCCGGAATATTTCCCGATCTGTGGAAGTCCTCTGTTATGTTTCCAGTTCATAAAAAAAGGAATAAAAAACTTGTTGACAACTACCGTGGGATTGCATTTCTCAGCGCCATTCCAAAGCTTTTTGAAATGATCGTTCTTGAGCCAGTATATTGGACAGACTCAACATGGATTTATGCCAAAACGTTCTACTGCTACAAATCTGCTTTCGCTTACGAATTATGTTACAAATTCTATGTCCGTTGGTTATCAAACAGACGTCATTTACACGGATCTGTCGGCAGCCTTCGATAAAATAAATCACGCTATCGCCATTGATAAACTAGACAAACTCGGTTTTGGCTCGAACGTACTTCGCTGGATTGAGTCATACCTAAGCGATCGACATCTTGCCGTAAGAATCGGTGATTGTGTATCTGATGAATTTTGCGTTTCTTCCGGAATTTCACAAAGCAGTCATCTAGGACCACTGATATTCTTGCTGTACTTTACCGATGTGAATTTTATCCTGGAAGGTCCGCGGTTTTCATTTGCTGATGATCTAAAAATGTATAACATAATCCGGAAAATAGATGATGCTGTATTCCTGCACCGCCAGCTGTTAATTTTTGCTGACTGGTGTGAGATCAATCGAATGATTCTAAATCCCCAGAAATGTTTGATCATAACATGCACACGAACGAAAAATCCTGTTCGATTTGAATACTGCATTGGTGACACTTCAATTGAAAGGACGACATGTGTGAAAGATCTTGGCATTTTCCTCGATGAGCAACTGACGTTTAAGCAACATGTTAGCTACATAATTGCGAAAGCGATCATGTGTTCTTCGTAACAGTTTGTTCCTTCGCTTGCCATTTCGTCGCACTAATTATGGAATTAACGGTGCTATTACAGGAATGCAGCGGTTCTTCAACAAAGTTTCATCGGGATTTTATTTCCATCTGCCACGCCGTGCCAGACGATCTAATTTTTTAAATATACTAAGAAATAATCATTAGGACTAAATTATGTCTGTTGATTCAAATAAATAAATAAATAAATCAAAATTTTCTTAGCCATTCGGCCCATCGAGAGTCATTTTACATATATGCGAGAGAGCATGGAGAGAAATGTAATACGCAGAGCGAGGCACGTGGTTATACGCAGTAGGTTGCACCTCAGCCCAAACTAAGTTTTACTTTTCGGATTTCTGCATTCGGCCGTTCAAATATGAAATTAAATGGTATTATGAACGCATTTTATATGTATGATTCCAAAATTTTACATTTTTTTTGGCTTTAACTAGTGTTTTAAATGCAATACTTTCGAATAACTAAGTAGCGAGTATCTTTAAAGATTGAATTCATATCTTTTGAATCGTTTTCGGGAATAAAATGTTGGGGTTTTGTACAACGACGTAAGAACACAGTGTGCTCGAAGCAGTTAGTTGTTTACTACTCTGTCAAAATTATGTCGTTATTACTTACATCAAACATATTTCATATTTAAATCTTGCGAATATTTCTGTTGGAAACTGCTCTATATTTTTTTTTGTTTTTTCCGATAAACTGTCTGAAAAATGATTTTATACATAAATGATGTATACCTTTTGGATAAATAATTATAGATATAAATATTTCCATGAACATTAAACCAAGTAGGCGAGAACAATTTATTAGATAGTGTTCTAGATTCATTTTTTTAAATAACTATTTATTGGAATATGAGTTAAATTAAAATTATTAAGATTAAAATTGGGTGTTCAGTCACAAGTGGTGACTTTTCAGTCCTATTATATATATGATTTGGTTATTACCATGAGGACATCATTTGCTTCCGCAATTCAGAGATTTTTGTGTAGGGAAAATTCTAAACCCACTTGTATTGTGTAATGGGGAAAAGAAACTTTTATACTAACTTACTAACTAATACAGAGAGCGAATCGATTCAATTGAAGATTGCATCGATTTTTGTCGCAATTTGCTTATAATATTATGTGACATTAAATCTAATGGTTCTATATTTGTGACTCTGTGTAACTCATTTGTACTAAACCAGGGAGGACGCTTCAAAATCATTTTCAGAATTTTATTCTGAATCCTTTGAAGCGTTTTCTTCCTGGTGAAACAACAACTTGACCAAATAGGTACTGTGTTCTAGATTCCTAATCGAACATCTTCTACGGTTTTTAATAGCAATCGAAATGTTATTCTAACAATTACAAAAATATCGAAAATACATTTTTTTAAAGTTTTTTTGATTCAAAACATTTTTTTAGTGTTTGCCAAATAAAAGACGTAACCGTGCTTAGTCCATTCGTGATTTTATATAATGTCAGTTAGTACTTATGAATTGTCATGTCATGTCATGATTTCATGAGAAGAAATGATGATTGGTTCCATAATTTTTTAATCATGATAACGATTACGGATTTCTATTCGTGTACCAAAACGTTATATTATAACTGAAACCAACTTATATCGCTAAATGTGTATTTCATTGAAACGAAACCTGTTTGACAGTTTGATTGACCTGTGAAAAAGTTACCTAATTCGTAGTTACATTAGTATAATTTTACATTTCAAATCTGGTTTGCCAAACATTTCCAACCGCTGGGCAGCACCCCTTACAACAAAGCCTTGGTATTACATTCCTGTAGTGGAATTTGACCTTTTGTTTCAACAGACTTCGCAACCGATTCAGAGTATACAGAACCATTACATGGCTAGTGCTACGGTTCTACTGACACTACGAATCCTTCCAGGTCGGGGCTTGAACATACGACAATTGGTTTGCAAGACCAGCGCCCTATGCATTGAACCGCCAACCCGGGACAAATATAAGTACTCCTCACCCATGTCCAATTTAGCTCAAATTTTGCATGAGGACTTTTTCCGAGGTTTTTAAACTTTTAAACAATAGCGCTTTACGAAATCAGAGGTGATCCCTAAATATTGTCACCCTTATATACATTAGAGCGGTAAAAACCAACGTGTTTTGTCGGTTACGTCACTTATACCATTAAATCTTCGGAATCAAAAGTCGCAGCCATTTGATCTTTGAACTTGATCAATGGCCCGACAGTAGCTTTTAAACCAGCATCATTTTGTTCAAATCGGTTCAGCAATCTCTGAGAAATTTGAGCGCCTAAAAATATCTTCCAAAAGTGCACACACACAAACACAGACATTTTCCTATCTCGTCGAACTGAGTAGAATGGTATATAACATTATGGGTCTCGGAGGCTTCGTTCAAAAGTCGGTTTTCCAGCTATTCTAATACCTTTCTATAGAGAAAGGCAAAACGCATAGAAACTTGTTCGATTCTTCAATTGTCAAACAAATTCAAAGTTTTTCTGCCGACTGTCGCTTAGGAATGCAGCATGGATCTGATCGCCCGTAACAAACAAGCAAACCATGCTTTGTCCGTAGTGAAAGTCGGCAAAAACTTGGGAATGTACAGTGGTTAAAAAGCTCAATTTTACGCTCTTAAATCAGAACTCATTTAAAACGTGGTTTTCGAGGTACAGTCTATTCAGCAAAATTGCTCAAAATGGTAGACACCATCATTTTAAAATTTTATTAATGTAATTAATCCTAAAAGTGAGACAACATTATTATTTTAGCTCATGGTCAACATAGGGGCTAATTCACTTCGACAAAGTTGTGCAAACAGTCATTTCAAACAAATTTGCAGAGGGTATTATTCCCGTAACTTGAGTAGAATATATATATATATATATATATATATATATATATATATATATATATATATATATATATATATATATATATATATATATATATATATATATATATATATATATATATATATATATATATATATATATATATATATATATATATATATATATATATATATATATATATATATATATATATATATAAGTATAGAATTCGCTCAAATTTTAGAAAAAATTTTCGAGGCCCGGAGGATGATTCGATGACAGAATTTTCGAGTTGAAAGCAATTCCATAATTATATTGTTATAAACTACTTACAGCAATAAATGCTGAAAGAACTTAACTCTCATATACTATTCGAATGAGTTCGTCGAGATCAGCAAATGCGTGTGTGACAAATAATTTCACTCATTTTTCTCGGAGATGACTCAACCGTTTTCTACAAACTCAGATTCATTTGAAAAGTCGTATGCTCCCAATCAAGGTTGCTGAATTACATTTGGATCCGACTTATGGTTCCAGAACTACAGGATGATATGTGAAACGAAATTAAAATAAGGTAATTTATTTTTCTTGTAAATGGTTGAACCGATCTAAGAACCATCTAAGATTCAAATAAAAGGTCTTAAGATCCTATAAAACATCTTGATTTTTAGTCAGACCCAACTTCCGGTTTAGAGGGATACATGGTGATTAGTTTAAAAATATCCATTCGAGCTAAACTAATCGGGTTTATCGGGTTTTCAGATTTGGATAGTCGATATCCAAATATACTTACAGTTTTAACGGTATTCAGTTTTCGATTCGGAAGGTACCCAACAATTTAATTTCGCACTACGATTTCTCAAAGATGTCTACACTGATTTTCAAACATTTTGAAACAAGTTTACATTACAGCTCCTCGGGTAAATGTATCTGACTTCGGCTACACCGATTTTCGAATTCCGGATCCAGTATCGAATCGTTTCTCAAAGCTCAATCGTTTTCTAAAAAAAAAACAAATTGAAATTCAGAAACAAATTTCTAATTAAAATAAACTTATAGTCCCATACAAAATTAATTAATTTTGTCCAGTTCTGACTTCCGATTCTGGTATTACAGAATGATGAATTTTTAAAATTCAAACCGATATAGAAGATGACAATCCCGAAAAGCTTTAAAGTTGGACTCAAAACTATTGCAATTTATTCGTCATATTAATTTATGGCCATACGAATCGGTTTGGGTTATGCTGGTTCCTGAATACCGGCTCTGGAAGTACCTTAAATTACCGTAAACTCTAAAGTGGAACTTACTTCGTCATATCATGGAATGTTTAATAGATTGTCACACTTTTAAATTCAAATTCAATCCGATTTGCAGTTTCGACATTACAGAGTAATGAGTGATTAAAATCTCAAATTGTTGTTTAAAACGACGATCATAAAAATAATGTCATGAAAACTGAAACACCGAAGAATACTCTCTCAAAAAACACATGCGGATTGATAAAACAAGTATCATCTCACTGCTAGGTGGATTAAGTACGTTTTTATATTCAATTTTCGGTATGGCCATCAGAGCCAGAGATCGTGAAACGCGCTCCACGGGAACAGTTTCTTGAGTCGACCGAATAGGAAAAAGTCGCTGCGAGCCAAATCAGGTGAATTCGGTGGTTGCTGAATGGTATTCGTTTCGTTTTTAGCGATGGCATCACGGATAACGAAGGTATTGTGTGACGGTGCGTTATCGGGGTGCAAGATTCACCAGTTGTTTGCCCAAAAATTTGGTCTTTTTCGGCAAATCGCTTCACACAAACGTTTCCTTATGCTCAAATAATTTTCCTTATAGTCAATTTGCGGTCCACGGTCATCCATTTTTGGATTTTGTTGATGTTTTCGTTGGTTTTCGATGTCGATGGCCTACCGCTTCTCTTATTATCACGCACAGACTCACGGCCACTTCTGAAACGTTCGTGTCACTGATAAACGACTGTTTTCTCCAGAGTATCGCTACCGAAACACTCTTCTCACATTTGCAATGTCGCGCACCATTGAAATCGCTTTTAAAGCAAAATTTAATGCAAACTCGTAGTTGCAAATTCAATTCCATTTTGAAAATTGTACAAAATCGAGGACACGCACAATCGTAGATGTACTCAATACAGCGTAACTTTTAAAAATGTTCAGATATCAAGCTGAAAATAGAATATCTATGACAGATGTGGCAACCTGAAAAAAAATCTAATCGGATGACTGAGAGCGCCACACTTTGGTGATTCCGGGAACTTTTTGATTAAGGTAGTGAGTCGGTATTTTCGGGGGCCCGTTTTAGGAATTAGGATTCAAAATAACGTCGTTATAGCAGAAATTTGTTTTTTTGTTGCGTTTTCATTTGATATTTTATTATTTCTTCAATTTTTTATGGTCGTTTAAAGAGTGTATCAAAAATAAGCTATCCACATACATTAGTGTTGTACCCATGTATTTGTGATGGTTATGTATGCTCAGATCACAGCATGCTGTGCGTTTGGCTGTCAGTTTTCTTTCGTTTACCTGTTTGTGCGATTCAAATTCTGCGTTTTTAAAATATCGCGTATTGAAAAGGAAGTGAAAATTAAGGTTCTGGACACATGGCTTAAATTTCATCCGGTTTTCATTATGCTCTAGTTTAACCTCGTATAATAAAGGATAAATTTTTAGTTTGAATAATATATCGTTTTTTATCATAATTCGAAAGAAAAAATTGTGGATAGCTTATTTTCGATACAATCCTTAAAATGAGAACTTCCATTTTCCAAGAGAAAGTCCGCCATTTTGTAGTAGTATAATCTCCCCCAAACTAACAAAAAAACGGAAAGGAAATCGCTGGGATTGGGTATTTAATATGTACAAAAGTGTGTGCAAATCTTGAAAATAGTTGAAGTAGTTATTAAAAGACGATGGACACGAACGTTTAAAACGTGATTTGAGATAAAGTTTTTGGACGATAAAATCGAAGGAAATTCATTTTTCTGGGAAGCGGCTGGAACTTTCGAAAAATCTTGCGTTTATTTTTGCATTTTTACCTTTTTTTATATATATAAAAAATAGGTATAGAATTCGCTCAAACTTTCGAAAAATTTTCCGAGGCCCGGAGGGCCGAATGACATATACCAATCGATTCAGTTCGACGAACTGAGCAAATGTGTGTGTGTGTGTGTGTGTGTGTGTGTGTGTGTGTGTGTGTGTGTGTGTGTGTGTGTGTGTGTGTGTGTGTGTGTGTGTGTGTGTGTATGTGTGTGTGTCTGTATGTGTGTTGTCAACTAAGAGGTCGAGATCTCAGAGATGGCTGGACCGATTTTGATCAAACTAGTCGCAAATGAAAGGTCTCCCCGTCACCCAGAACGCTATTGAATGGTTTTGAGATTGGATGTTTACTTTTTGAGTTATACGAAGTTTTATGTCAAAATTTTCAGTTTTTTGACAGTATCTGTCACATTTGACCTTGAAAACAGAATATGTTTCCAGACTTAGATTTCGCTCGGTAATACCTATCCAACAAGCTATAGATTGTTAAAATCCGTCCATTTTTAACGGAGATATCGATATTTTGGTGTAAGCCTTATTCCAGTAGAAGGAATTTTGAGCGCTGTATGAAAAAGCAATGCTTGGGAGCAACATGAAACACGTTTTTTTATACTGTTACATATAATTGTTTCTAAGTACCAAAAAGACTGTGTACAGCATCCTTTTTTATGACAATTTGCCTCGGACCAATTTTAGCACGGTTCATTTTTGGCAACATAATCTTTCGAATATGGCGTATGTAAACCAGATGATACCAGCATTATCGAGTTGGAAGTAATTCCATAATTATATTGATTTAAACTATTTACAGCAATAAATGCTGGAAGAACATGACTTCCATATACCATACGACTCAGTTCGTCGAGATTAGCAAATGCGTGTGTGACAAATAATTTCACTCGATTTTCTCGGAGATGGTTAAACCGTTTTCTACAAACTCAGATTCATATGAAAAGTCGTATACTCCCAAACAAGGTTTCTGAATTACGTTTGGATCCGACTTCTGATTGCGGAACCACAGGATAATATGTGAAACGAAATTAAAATAATGCAATTAATTTTTCTCGTAGATGGCTGAACCGATCTAAGATTCAAATGAAATCTAAGAATCATCTATGATTCAAATGAGAGGTCTGAAAATCCTATAAAACCTCTTTCTTTTTAGTCAGATCCGACTTCTGGTTTAGAAAATGCAGGGTGATTAGTATAAAAATGTCCATTTCACATAAATTAATCAGGTTTATCGGGTTTGCAGATTTGGATAGTCGATTACCAAATAAATTTATTTCAGTTTGAGCGGTATTCGTTTTTGGATTCGGAATGGTCCTCCAAATTTTAATTCGCACTACAATTTCTCAAAGATGTCTACACACTCCTCAGGTGAATTTAACTGATTTCGGCTACACCGATTTTAGAATTCCGGTTCCAGTATCGAATCGATTCTCAAAGCTCAATCATTTTCTCAAAAAAGACCAAATCGAACTTCAAAAACAAATATTACAGGACTTAAAGTCTCATACAAAATTGGTGAATTTTATCCGATTCTGGAATTACAGATGATGAGATTATAAATTTCATGTAAATTGTTTGGCGTAATAATTTATGGCCATTCGAATCATTTTGGGCTATGCTAATTCCTGAATACCGGCTCTGGAAGTACCATAAATAATGACGAAAAACTCTAAAGTGGAACATACTTCGACATCTCATGGAATGTTCAATCGGTTGTCGCACGCTAAGATTGAAATTCGATATGTTTTGCAGTTTCGGCATTACAGGGTAATGAGTGATTAAAATCTCAATTTGCCGTTTAAAACGACGATAATTAAAATAATGTCATGAGAACTAAAACACCTAAGAATATCCATGCAAAAACACATGAGTATTGATAAAAAAAGGTATCATCTCACTGCTAGGTGGATTAATCACGTTTTTATATATATAATAAATAGGTATAGAATTCGCTCAAACTTTCGAAAAATTTTCCGAGGCCCGGAGGGCCGAATGTCATATATCAATCGATTCAGCTCGACGAACTGAGCAAATGTCTGTGTGTGTGTGTATGTGTGTGTGTCCGTATGTGTGTTGTCAACTAAGAGGTCGAGATCTCAGAGATGGCTGGACCGATTTTGATCAAACTAGTCGCAAATGAAAGGTCTCCCCGTCACCCAAAACGCTATTGAATGGTTTTGAGATCCGATGTTTACTTTTTGAGTTATACGGAGTTTTATGTCAAAATTTTCAGTTTTTTGACAGTATCTGTCACAATTGACCTTGAAAACAGAATGAGTTTTTAGACTTAGATTCCGCACGGTAATAGCAATCCAACAAGCCATAGTTTGTTAAAATCCGTCCATTTTTAACGGGGATATCAGTATTTTTGTGTAAACGACTTTTCCCCTTATTCCAGCAGTAGAAGTTTTGAGCACTGTATGACAAAGAAATGCTTGGGAGCAACGGAAAACACGATTTTTATACTGTGACATACAATTGTTTCTAAGTGCCCAAAAGACTGTGTACAGCATCCTTTTTCATGACAATTTGCCTTGGACCGATTTTAGCACGGTTCGTTTTTGGCAACATAATCGTTCGAATATGGCATTTATTAACCAGATGATATCAGCATTTTCGAGTTGAAAGTAATTCCATAATTATATTGATTTAAACTACTTACAGCAATAAAAGCTGGAAGAACATAACTTCCATATACCATACGACTCAGTTCGTCGAGATCAGCTAATGCGTGTGTGACAAATAATTTCACTCAATTTTTTCGGAGATGGCTAAACCGTTTTCTACAAACTCAGATTCATATGAAAACTAGTATACTTCCAAATTTGGATTCGACTTCTGATTTCGGTACCACAGGATGACATGTGAAACGAAATTAAAATAATGCAATTCATTTTTCTCGTAGATGGCTGAAACGATCTAAGATTCAAATGAGATCTAAGAATCATCTATGATTCAAATGAATCAGATCCGATTTCTGGTTTAGAAGATACAGGGTGATTAGTATAAAAATGTCCATTTCACATAAATTAATCAGGTTTATCGGGTTTGCAAATTTGGATAGTCGATTACCAAATAAATTTATTTCAGTTTAAGCGGTATTCTTTTTTGGATTCGGAATGTACCCCCAAATTTTAATTCGCACTACAATTTCTCAAAGATGTCTACACACTCCTCAGGTGAATTTATCTGATTTCGGCTACACCGATCTTAGAACTCCGGATCCAGTTTCGAATCGTTTCTCAAAGTTTAATCATTTTTTCAAAAAGGCCAAATCGAACTTCAAAAACAAAAAATCAAATTAAAGGACTTAAGGTCCCATACAAAATTGGTGAATTTTATCCGATTCTGGAATTATAGATGATGAATTTTTAAAATTCATACCGATATAGAAGATGTAAATTGTTTGGCGTATTAATTTATGGCCATTCGAATCATTTTGGGTTATGCTAGTTCCTCAATACCGGCTCTGGAAGTACCGTAAATAATGATGAAAAACTCTAAAGTGGAACTTACTTCGACATCTCATGGAATGTTCAATCGAATGTCACACGTTAAGATTGAAATTCGATACGATTTGCAGATTCGAAATTACAGGATAATGAGTGATTAAAATCTCAATTTGCCGTTTGAAACGACGATAATTAAAATAATGTCATGAGAACTAAAACACCTAAGAATATCCATGCAAAAAAACACATGCGGATTGATAAAAAAAAAGGTATCATCTCACTGCTAGGTGGGTTAATCACGTTTTTTATAATGAAACATTCCAGGAATGTTTTGTTCAATTTGCAATTCAAACGAAGCAGAACTCTTGGATCTGTGCATCGAGCTCTGGTCTATTTTCAGTATGAGATAAGAAAAGATAGAGGCCCAGAACTTCCAAAGTTTTGTTCCGATAGGTTTGAAAATTGGACAATAAATTCCGAAATTTTCTACTATTAAATAGTATAATGAAAAAATAATGATTTTCACAGTAACCCACAAGGTTAGTAATGATGCGACAAATTTTGAGATCATCTACCATTCTCTGCATAGATCATTAGGGAATAGCACAATCAATAGTGATTCTAAATGGTTTCCTTGCGGATGGAATGCGGTGATGATCAATATTTATAATGTGCTTCACTGAGGGATAGTGATACTCCACCGGCATGCTTAAGAAGACCCTATAGTTTTGAACGTCATGTACGAAGCTGAATTCGTTAACTGAAATGTTCTACTTTCCACTTTTCCGGAAAAAAGTACTCATCTGAAGAACGATTTAGTAATAGGGAAATCGTTATAGGATAGTTTATTCCGAAGATAATACCGAAGCTGTTTTGGAATTGCAGTGAATTTTTTGAAACTAATCAGCATTTTTCGGTAGTTTTCAGGATTAGCTAGCCGCCAGCTGATGGCCTAGGAAACAATTCAACTCATCTAATCAGAAATAATCTCACCCAATCCCTCCTAAACATTTTTAATATTGTAAAGTTTTGTTTGAGTCAAAACAATGGGTCACCAAAATAAAATGTAATAAAGTCAGATGCTTTTGTAGTAGCTAGGTATGATTAAAAACAAATTCGATTCTACTTTCCGATTATGAGCATTTGCTATTAGCCGAATCCGCACAGAACTGAAAAAGTACTAGCTTTTTCGAACTTATGTTAAGTTTTTTGGAGAAGAAGATAATTTACTCTTATAATTACTGTGAGTAAACGAAAATTGTAACCACTCAACTACGAGAGTATTATGAGGGTTGCGAAAATAGGAGAAATGAATCTCTGTTATTAACAAGAAATGAAGTTTATATTTGTACGAGTAAGTTGCTCGTTGAAGATATGTATAAATTATTATCATTATATTGTATGTTCATGATTCTCTTTGTATGAGAAGCGTTGATAGTATACTTTCAGAATTCAGAATATAGTTTTTGAATATTCCAATACATCAAGACTATAAAAGTACCAAGCGAAAAACATAACATTTCTTCAAAAGTGAGCTAAAATCTCTCGCTAATACTTTTTCAAGAGGGTTAAGGTTTAAAAATTAACCCTCCGATTGAGCACCTCGTCTACTCGCAAACCAGCCCCTAACAAGATCCTGGTTCCTTTTTTGCACGCACCGAAGACAAACCCGGTGATTGATTCACAATCATCAATTGTGCTGTGTGGTTAATTGAGATGTTTTATGCGATTTGGCATCCTTATTTCCTGTTTTCTTCTGGAACAAGCGTATTTCACACAGCCTGTTTTTGCTCGCACTTTTTTTTTGGCAATCCTCTCTACTGGCAGGGTGACGCGAAGGGTTGTCATAGTTTTTGGTTCTTTCTTGCGAGAAACAGAAAGGGAACCCAACTGGTTAGAGGTGATTTTTATCATTCAATCAAATGGAATGAAAATATTTATATTGGCACAGGTAATTTCCGATTAATAACAATAGATATCTCGCTCTGATGCCTTCAGGTGATTTGGAGACAAAATCTTTAGGGATTTGTCTATTAAATTGACGGAGGAAATACATAACTCAGTTGTAATAGTTGACAACGAAATCCCAATCATTTTTCATTTGGTTTCCAAACTTGAGGCTGATCACAATTTGAAAAGCGCCAACAGTTTAAAACGATCATCCTGCATCCTCCTGGGAACAAATCGTAATCTTTCTCATAAGAAAAAAAAAAATATCCTGCGGCGATTCGTTCTTCCGAACCAACAATTAAATCATCATCAAGTTCCGATTCAGCCCGAAAATTTCTACCAACCGATCTCCACCGAAGATCTATCGGAAGAGAATCCGTTGCTTTTCGCTTTCTCCGGGGATTAGGACTCGGCAAGGCACAGGAAGACGCAGCATCATCTTTCCGCTAGTGGAGCGGAACAGTTTTTTTTTCACCCGATTCGGCTTCATCCGAGATTATGAAAATTAGTTGGCGGTTACCTGATCCCAAGGACTCCGTTGTTGTTGTTGTTGTTGTTGTTGTTGCTGAAGAAGATCCCGCTCGTTGGACCGTTTTCGCTTTGCTCGTGCAAGTTTGGTGACACGCAGGCTTGGCAGTAGTGGCTGAGGGGTGTCGGAATCATCGCGCAAAAGATCGCCGCCGGGGGTAAGGCTTTTTTTTTTAGTTTGGTCTACGGCTCTTGAGAGTAGTTTTGTGTGAAGGCATTCGACTAGGGGGAAGAAAAAAGCCAACCAACAGGTAATAAATATAAGAAAAGCTGTCTCCGGTGAGGTCTTCCTAATTTGAATATTTTTTTTTCCTTCCTGGATCCGGGTTCAGAAATGAAAAACCCGGTGTCCCCGGTGGTTCTAAGCGCTCTCATTCTGTGACCCCGTCCGTTTTTTTTTGGTGTGAGAACGAAACTTAGCTGTTCTTCCGATCGCTTCTAATTAGATGCAAAGTACGCGAAAGGGTTCCGGAACCGTTCACTGGAACGTACGCAGGATTCACAATGGGAACGAGTACCTCTACCGCACGGCTGCAATGGATAATGTGTTTACTTTTATTGACATAATTAATGATTGATAGTAATTTGTATGCAGATTGCCAGGTTTCAATATCTTACGCATTTTGGCCGGCTCCGTTTGTCGCCAGGGGACGGATTTAAATTTTAAAGAGTATAAGAATCTTGAACACATCTCCCATCCCGGGTGCAGCTGCAAGAGACATGTCCTGGAGGCAATCAGCTGGGAGGAAATGCAAAACAATTAATCCACTTCGAAAGATTTAGGCTTTCGGTAGATTTGTAAAATTCTCTACTAACTATGGAATCTCAGATGCATATTTTGAACAAACCTCCGGCCTTATTCATATAAATGACAATCTTCCTGAGATAATACCGTTAGGTTTATTTATATTTCATTACGTTGTAGGGCAGTTTCGATCGCATGACATATCAATAGTTTCTCGAGCTTGCTAACCTTAGACACAATAAAATCTGTGATCTTCTTCCGAAACAATCATACAAAATAATTGGATAGGATTCCTGCAGAATTTTGTTTATTGTTAACCTTCCGTACGATCGGACTACCGATTTAATTTCTGTAGCTCTTCCGAGCAAGTTTAGGTACGGTATCCTACTAAAATTTGACAATATGATTGACGTTTTTTGTACAAAACAAACTAGTACTTCGTAAGTTTTCATCTATAAACCACCTTCACACTAAGGAAGTAGAATTCCAAACTCAGAGTCGTAGAAACATTCACTAAAATATATTTTTTGCTGTTTCATACACCAGTTTTTTTTTAAATCTGTTTATTTTCTGAAATTCTTAAAAAATCTTGAAACAAGTTCTGGACGGCTTTACGTCTCAACTAGACTAAAAGTAAACCGTTATCATACCTTTTCTAGAGAGACCTTAAGCCCGTACCAAATCTCTCAGGCGGCTTTTAATGTTCCCATATGGAGCCAGTCTTTGAATTTAATCAATATCGACATCGACGCTGTACTAACGGCAATCGTAAAACTTAAACCTTCACACTCGCCTGGACCCGACGGTATTCCGGCAGTTGTCTTGAAGAGATGTTCAAGTGCAGTAGTAACTCCCTTATGCCAACTGTTTCAACTATCACTCACGACCGGAGTCTTTCCCGTTATGTGGAAATCTTCCTACATGTTTCCAGTTCACAAAAAGAACATTGACAATTATCGTGGAATTACTGCCCTAAGCGCCATACCTAAATTGTTCGAATTAGTAGTTCTTAAGCCAATTTTCGACCACTGCAAACAATACATCGCGGAAACTCAACACGGATTCATGCCGAAACGCTCCATTGCTACTCATCTCTTATCTTTTACGACGTACATAATGGATGCTATGTCTAATGGCTTCCAAACGGATGCTATTTACACGGATCTCTCCGCAGCTTTTGATAAAATCAATCACGCTATTACGATCGCCAAACTGGATAGGCTGGGTTTCGGTTCCAGTGTTCTTCAATGGATGCAATCGTATCTCTGCAATCGACGGCTGGCGGTTAAAATCAATGACAGTCTATCGCATGAGTTCTTTGTTTTTTCCGGAATACCTCAAGGAAGCCATCTCGGTCCACTGATTTTCCTCCTTTATTTCAACGATGTAAATTACTCACTAGAAGGCCCACGACTATCTTTTGCTGATGATTTGAAGTTATACCAAATAATCAAGAGTGCAGAGGATGCTTCATACCTTCAGCGTCAACTGACGATTTTTTCAAGGTGGTGCGAGATCAATCGAATGACTTTAAACATTAGCAAATGCTCTATTATCACATTCACTCGTAAGAAAGACCCTTTGCGGTTTGATTATTGCCTCCATGATGCAGCGATTGAAAGAGTCACTTGGAGTTTACCTAGACGAACAAATGAATTACAAGCAGCATATTGGCTACATAGTTACGAAGGCTTCTCGTTGTTTGGGAGTTGTTATGAGAATTGCTAAGCGCTTCACAGATATATACTGTTTGAAGTCGCTCTACTGCTCACTTGTTCGTTCAACACTCGAATACTGCTCGGTGATATGGAACCCTCACTACGTTAACGGTGTTCTTAGAATTGAGTCAATCCAACGACGTTTCGTTCGTTTCGCTCTTCGCAAATTGTCCTGGACCAACCCTCATCAGCAGGGCCGGTGAAACATGTTAATCCCAGGTGGGTAATTTTTCGTACCGCGGGGAACGACCCACCATTTCTAAGAATTGTTGTATAAGTAAAAATTATATTTATCCTTTAAAAGGGAAAGTTCGATTTTTGAATTAAATTTTGTTTCGTTGTAACTTTGCATGAGACGCGAAAATTCGAAATCGGAAGCGTGCTTCGTCAGGCACTCTAACTAACCAGATCTTTTGCAGATGTCCCAGATTTTGTCTGACTTCCCAGTTCTTTATGGGTTTTGGCCTCTATACGATAGGTGGTGAGACCTTTTTTTTTGCTCGCTGAAAATGAAGTCCGGTCAAAATTTCCTTGTATGTAGTAGATCCAGACAAATCCAGATAAATTTTTGAATCAGAGACAGATTTTTGAAAAAAAAAAATAAACTGGCAACTCTGGCCACCGGTGTTTTTCAATGGAAAACGCCATAAGAATCCTTCCAGGTCGAGACTCGAATGAAAGAGTCATCGTTGCAACTGAATCCTGTTTTGAGACCATGGACAATTCATCCAATAAGTAAGGTATCTAAAAGTTAGAAAAAACAAGAACGATTGCATTAAATTTAAAGGAGATTGTGTTGATTAATAAAAAAAAAACTTTGCACATGAATTGTTCCTAGTTAGTTCCTGGACTTTTAATAATAATACGGTAATATCGAACCGCACAGAGTGCAAGCCGATTCGATACTGAATCTTGATTTGTGTGAGTGATTTTCTTAAATGCGAGCGCGCTCATTGAAGAGCAGAAATCTTCTGGAAACCGTGAACTTGTGTATACGAATCTGTCGTATCTGTTAGCGGAAACAATGACAATGGTTTGGCAAACAGAGAAAATTAGACATGGTTCGTTATTAATTGAAGGTGTAATGATACCGAAAATCAGTTAAAAATGGTTGAGTACGGTTTCATTTCCATTGATGAGATGCTCAATTTTCATTTTTCCCGCAGCCGAATAAGGGAAAATTTTTTAAATATTCCCATCCCGGGTGCAGCTGCAAGAGACATGTCCTGGAGGCAATCAGCTGGGAGGAAATGCAAAACAATTAATCCACTTCGAAAGATTTAGGCTTTCGGTAGATTTGTAAAATTCTCTACTAACTATGGAATCTCAGATGCATATTTTGAACAAACCTCCGGCCTTATTCATATAAATGACAATCTTCCTGAGATAATACCGTTAGGTTTATTTATATTTCATTACGTTGTAGGGCAGTTTCGATCGCATGACATATCAATAGTTTCTCGAGCTTGCTAACCTTAGACACAATAAAATCTGTGATCTTCTTCCGAAACAATCATACAAAATAATTGGATAGGATTCCTGCAGAATTTTGTTTATTGTTAACCTTCCGTACGATCGGACTACCGATTTAATTTCTGTAGCTCTTCCGAGCAAGTTTAGGTACGGTATCCTACTAAAATTTGACAATATGATTGACGTTTTTTGTACAAAACAAACTAGTACTTCGTAAGTTTTCATCTATAAACCACCTTCACACTAAGGAAGTAGAATTCCAAACTCAGAGTCGTAGAAACATTCACTAAAATATATTTTTTGCTGTTTCATACACCAGTTTTTTTTTAAATCTGTTTATTTTCTGAAATTCTTAAAAAATCTTGAAACAAGTTCTGGACGGCTTTACGTCTCAACTAGACTAAAAGTAAACCGTTATCATACCTTTTCTAGAGAGACCTTAAGCCCGTACCAAATCTCTCAGGCGGCTTTTAATGTTCCCATATGGAGCCAGTCTTTGAATTTAATCAATATCGACATCGACGCTGTACTAACGGCAATCGTAAAACTTAAACCTTCACACTCGCCTGGACCCGACGGTATTCCGGCAGTTGTCTTGAAGAGATGTTCAAGTGCAGTAGTAACTCCCTTATGCCAACTGTTTCAACTATCACTCACGACCGGAGTCTTTCCCGTTATGTGGAAATCTTCCTACATGTTTCCAGTTCACAAAAAGAACATTGACAATTATCGTGGAATTACTGCCCTAAGCGCCATACCTAAATTGTTCGAATTAGTAGTTCTTAAGCCAATTTTCGACCACTGCAAACAATACATCGCGGAAACTCAACACGGATTCATGCCGAAACGCTCCATTGCTACTCATCTCTTATCTTTTACGACGTACATAATGGATGCTATGTCTAATGGCTTCCAAACGGATGCTATTTACACGGATCTCTCCGCAGCTTTTGATAAAATCAATCACGCTATTACGATCGCCAAACTGGATAGGCTGGGTTTCGGTTCCAGTGTTCTTCAATGGATGCAATCGTATCTCTGCAATCGACGGCTGGCGGTTAAAATCAATGACAGTCTATCGCATGAGTTCTTTGTTTTTTCCGGAATACCTCAAGGAAGCCATCTCGGTCCACTGATTTTCCTCCTTTATTTCAACGATGTAAATTACTCACTAGAAGGCCCACGACTATCTTTTGCTGATGATTTGAAGTTATACCAAATAATCAAGAGTGCAGAGGATGCTTCATACCTTCAGCGTCAACTGACGATTTTTTCAAGGTGGTGCGAGATCAATCGAATGACTTTAAACATTAGCAAATGCTCTATTATCACATTCACTCGTAAGAAAGACCCTTTGCGGTTTGATTATTGCCTCCATGATGCAGCGATTGAAAGAGTCACTTGGAGTTTACCTAGACGAACAAATGAATTACAAGCAGCATATTGGCTACATAGTTACGAAGGCTTCTCGTTGTTTGGGAGTTGTTATGAGAATTGCTAAGCGCTTCACAGATATATACTGTTTGAAGTCGCTCTACTGCTCACTTGTTCGTTCAACACTCGAATACTGCTCGGTGATATGGAACCCTCACTACGTTAACGGTGTTCTTAGAATTGAGTCAATCCAACGACGTTTCGTTCGTTTCGCTCTTCGCAAATTGTCCTGGACCAACCCTCATCAGCAGGGCCGGTGAAACATGTTAATCCCAGGTGGGTAATTTTTCGTACCGCGGGGAACGACCCACCATTTCTAAGAATTGTTGTATAAGTAAAAATTATATTTATCCTTTAAAAGGGAAAGTTCGATTTTTGAATTAAATTTTGTTTCGTTGTAACTTTGCATGAGACGCGAAAATTCGAAATCGGAAGCGTGCTTCGTCAGGCACTCTAACTAACCAGATCTTTTGCAGATGTCCCAGATTTTGTCTGACTTCCCAGTTCTTTATGGGTTTTGGCCTCTATACGATAGGTGGTGAGACCTTTTTTTTTGCTCGCTGAAAATGAAGTCCGGTCAAAATTTCCTTGTATGTAGTAGATCCAGACAAATCCAGATAAATTTTTGAATCAGAGACAGATTTTTGAAAAAAAAAAATAAACTGGCAACTCTGGCCACCGGTGTTTTTCAATGGAAAACGCCATAAGAATCCTTCCAGGTCGAGACTCGAATGAAAGAGTCATCGTTGCAACTGAATCCTGTTTTGAGACCATGGACAATTCATCCAATAAGTAAGGTATCTAAAAGTTAGAAAAAACAAGAACGATTGCATTAAATTTAAAGGAGATTGTGTTGATTAATAAAAAAAAAACTTTGCACATGAATTGTTCCTAGTTAGTTCCTGGACTTTTAATAATAATACGGTAATATCGAACCGCACAGAGTGCAAGCCGATTCGATACTGAATCTTGATTTGTGTGAGTGATTTTCTTAAATGCGAGCGCGCTCATTGAAGAGCAGAAATCTTCTGGAAACCGTGAACTTGTGTATACGAATCTGTCGTATCTGTTAGCGGAAACAATGACAATGGTTTGGCAAACAGAGAAAATTAGACATGGTTCGTTATTAATTGAAGGTGTAATGATACCGAAAATCAGTTAAAAATGGTTGAGTACGGTTTCATTTCCATTGATGAGATGCTCAATTTTCATTTTTCCCGCAGCCGAATAAGGGAAAATTTTTTAAATATTCTTAGAAACAATCATTAGGACTTAAATTTGTTAAATAAATACCTTGTTTCAGAATAAAAATTGCACAATCGATAGAAAACTTATGTCCAAAAGTGTTGTAATTTATTTTCCTTTAACTTCCTGTTTACAAGCACATGGTTTTACGTCTATCTTTCTGCCATCGAAATCAGCAGTAATATTGTGTGCTGTTACGCAGTACTAATCTTACTCTTACTCGCACACCTTCAGATATTTTTTGCAAAATGCTTTTTTCGATTATTATAATATGTGGGAAGTTTCACTTTTCTGTTACAATTCGAAAAAAATGCAGCTGAAGCGCATCGAATGCTCTCAGAAACTTACGGTGATGCAGCTCTGAGTAAAAGAACGTGTCGGGAGTGGTTTCAACGTTTTAAAAATGGTGATTTCGATGTCGAAGACAAACATGCTGGTGGAAGAGAAAAAACCTTCAAAGATGAACAACTAGAAGCATTGATTGATGAAGATTCGTGCCAAACCCGGGTGAAACCATCACAGGAGATCGCTACCGAACGCAACTGATGCGCCTTAGTCGCGTGCTAAAAGAAAAGCGGCCACAATATCAAGAGCGACATGACAAAGTCATCCTCCAACACGACAATGCACGGCCTCACGTCGCAAAAGTGATCAAAAAGTACTTGGAAACGCTGAAATGGGAAGTCTTGCCCCACACGCCGTTTTACCCAGATGTCGCCCCTTCTGACTTCCACCTATTCCGTTCGATGGCACACGGCCTGGCAGATCAACATTTTCAATCCTTCGAAGAGTTGGAAAAATGGATTGTTTCATGGATAGCGTCAAAAGAGGACTCCTTTTTTCGAGCCGAGATCCGAAAATTGCCGAAAGATGGGAGAAAGTTGTCGCTAGCGACGGACAATACTTTGAATAATACATCTGTAAACACTTTTTCGCAATGAAGCTTTTAATTTTGGAAAAAAATGTTTTTCTGTTTTTTCTCTCAGACATTGCAAAGCTAAACTTAGTTGTGACAACTTCTTGTCGAAATTAGAAAATAAAAAAAAATAGAAATCGTCATAGAAAGTCGTTCAATTTTATTCGGATTCGGAAATATGAAAAAAAGGCCTTAATTTTCTGAGAGATGGCAACACCGCTTTTCATAAATTCAGATTCATATGAAAAGTAGTATGCTCCCAAACAAGGTTCCTGAATTACGTTTGGATCCGACTTCTGATTGCGGAACCACAGAAATTGAAATAATGCAACTCATTTTGCTCGTATATGGCTGAACCATCTATGATTCAAATGAGAAGTCTTAAAATCATATAAAACATCTTTCTTTTTAGTCAGATCCGACTTCCGGTTTAGGAGATAGAGGGTGATTAGTATAAAAATGACCATTTAACATAAATTAATCAGGTTTATCGGGTTTGCAGATTTGGATAGTCGATTACCAAATAAATTTATTTCAGTTTAAGCGGCATTCAGTTTTCGATTAGGAAGGTAGCCAAAAATTTAATTCGAACTACAATTTCTCAAAGATGTCTACAGACTCCTCAGGTGAATTTAACTGATTTCGGCTACACCGATTTTAGAATTCCGGTCCAGTATCGAATCGTTTCTCAAAGCTAAATCATTTTCTCAAAAAGGCCAAATCGAACTTCAAAAACGTGATTAATCCACCTAGCAGTGAGATGATACCTTTTTTTATCAATACTCATGTGTTTTTGCATGGATATTCTTAGGTGTTTTAGTTCTCATGACATTATTTTAATTATCGTCGTTTTAAACGGCAAATTGAGATTTTAATCACTCATTACCCTGTAATGCCGAAACTGCAAAACATATCGAATTTCAATCTTAGCGTGTGACAATCGATTGAACATTCCATGAGATGTCGAAGTAAGTTCCACTTTAGAGTTTTTCGTCATTATTTATGGTACTTCCAGAGCCGGTATTCAGGAATTAGCATAGCCCAAAATGATTCGAATGGCCATAAATTATTACGCCAAACAATTTACATGAAATTTATAAACTCATCATCTGTAATTCCAGAATCGGATAAAATTCACCGATTTTGTATGGGACCTTAAGTCCTGTAATATTTGTTTTTGAAGTTCGATTTGGTCTTTTTTGAGAAAATGATTGAGCTTTGAGAATCGATTCGATACTGGAATCGGAATTCTAAAATCGGTGTAGCCGAAATCAGTTAAATTCACCTGAGGAGTGTGAAGACATCTTTGAGAAATTGTAGTGCGAATTAAAATTTGGGGGTACATTCCGAATCCAAAAACGAATACCGTTCAAACTAATAGAAATTTATTTGGTAATCGACTATCCAAATCTGCACCTGTAATTTATGTGAAATTGACATTTTTATACTAATCACCCTGCATTTTCTAAATCAGAAGTCGGATCTGACTAAAAAGTAAGAGGTTTTATAGGATTTTAAGACCTCTCATTTGAATCATAGATGATTCTTAGATTTCATTAGAATCTTAGATCGGTTCAGCCATCTACGAGAAAAATTAATTGCATTATTTGAATTTCGTTTCACATATCATCCTGTGGTTTCGCATTCAGAAGTCGGATCCAAACGTAATTCAGGAACCTTGTTTGGGAGTATACGACTTTTCATATGAATCTGAGTTTGTAGAAAACGGTTTAACCATCTCCGAGAAAATTGAGTGAAATTATTTGTCACACACGCATTTGCATTTTCTCGACGAACTGAGTCATATGGTATATGGAAGTCATGTTCTTCCAGCATTTATTGCTGTAAATAGTTTAAATCAATATAATTATGGAATTACTTCCAACTCGATAATGCTGGTATCATCTGGTTTACATATGCCATATTCGAAAGATTATGTTGCCAAAAATGAACCGTGCTAAAATTGGTCCGAGGCAAATTGTCATAAAAAAGGATGCTGTACACAGTCTTTTTGGTACTTAGAAACAATTATATGTAACAGTATAAAAAATCGTGTTTCATGTTGCTCCCAAGCATTGCTTTTTCATACAGCGCTCAAAATTCCTTCTACTGGAATAAGGCTTACACAAAAATATCGATATCTCCGTTAAAAATGGACGGATTTTAACAATCTATGGCTTGTTGGATAGGTATTACCGAGCGAAATCTAAGTCTGGAAACATATTCTGTTTTCAAGGTCAAATGTGACAGATACTGTCAAAAAACTGAAAATTTTGACATAAAACTTCGTATAACTCAAAAAGTAAACATCCGATCTCAAAACCATTCAATAGCGTTCTGGGTGACGGGGAGACCTTTCATTTGCGACTAGTTTGATCAAAATCGGTCCAGCCATCTCTGAGATCTCGACCTCTTAGTTGACAACACACATACAGACACACACACATACACACACACACAGACATTTGCTCAGTTCATCGAGCTGAATCGATTGGTATATGACATTCGGCCGAAACAATTTTTTCGAAAGTTTGAGCGAATTCTATACCTATTTTTTATATATATAAAAAAAGGTAAAACAAAAATTCAAATTTAAGGACTTATGGTCCCATACCAAACTGGTGAATTTTATCCAATTCTGGAATTACAGGATGATGAGTTTTTAAAATTCATACACATATAGAAGATGTAAATTGTTTGGCGTATTAACTTATGGCCATACGAATCATTTTGAGTTATGCTAGTCCCTCATACCGGCTCTGGAAGTACCATATATAATGACAAAAACTCTAAAGTGGAACTTACTTCGACATCTCATGGAATGTTCATTCGATTGTCACACGTTAGGATTGAAATTCGATACGATTTGCAGTTTCGACATTTTTTTTTGTTATGCTTATTTATGTTTATTTTGGGGAGCAGGGAAAAGCCCGATGGAGATGAAATTTGGCAATCTCTCGCTCCAGCAGGCATAAAACCTCCTCATCTTTTGTATCAACCGATTACAATGATCCAACAGATATAATAAGGCGTAACACTAACAATAAAGGCTAACAATTAAAACTAAACCTATAACCTATATTAGTATTTCGGAATTAATTTGTTACTCTAAACACTGTTTTTATCAAGCGATTTGCTATTATAGATTACATTAAAAATAAACATTTATTTTGTGCATGATCATATAACTGGTTCAGGTTTGTTTGTATCAGTATATCACTTTTATTCCATATAAAATAGCTGGCTATTGGTTAAACTCATGGAAGAGGAAGGAGTCCACAGGGTCCGGCACTCGAAGTGTAACCAATTAAAAAGGCCATAAATTCAGTTTGGAAAATTACTTTTACTTAATTCAAAGTACAAAAAGTTTAAAAATAATACAAAATTCAGAATCAATTCACTTTTGCTCGATATGACCACCTTTTGCCTTGACTATGGCCTTGAGACGGTCAAAAAACGAATCGCAAGCTGCCCGAATGTGACTTGGAGGTGTATTTTGACCCACTCGCGGACAATAACTTTTTTCAGCGCCTCGAGACTGGTGTATCTTTTAGTTCGGACTTTGCTCTCCAAAATGGCCCAAAGAGAATAATCCATTGGATTCGCATCTGGTGAATTCGAGAGCCATTGTGTGGACGTGATGAAGTTCGGAATGTTGTTTTTCTTGGTTCACTCGAGCTTTGTGAGACGGTGCCGAGTCCTGCTGAAACGTCCATGGTCTGCCACCGAAATGTTTGTCTGCCCACGGCTTCAAAGCAACATCCAGAATACTTTCCCGATAATATGTCGCATTTACCTTGACGCCAGGCTCGATGAAAACGATTGGAGAGCGCCCATCTGCGGTTACAGCGGCCCAAACCATTATCTGTTGCGGGTGCTGCCTCCTGGTGGCCAATCGATGACTCAAATTCTCGTATGAACGGTCGGTCAAATAAACCCTATCGTTTTGAGAGTTTACGAATTGCTCAATTGGAAAAATTTTCTCGTCAGAAAATACAATGTTCGGAAATTGACCGCTTTCGGCCAAACGAAGCAACACCTCCGCTCTCTCAAGTCAAGATTTTTTTTTCGCGTTCACTTTTGGCAAAATGCTTTCTTGCGCTTGTAAACAATACAACTCCGAACTGTCATTTAGCAAATTTCTAGAGAGCTGATGCCCGTGCGTCAGCTGCGCGAGTGGTCTGAAGTTGGTTACTCTTCGAGTGCCGGACCCTGTAACATAAAATAATAAATTGGAACTCCAATGGTCTTAATGAAATGATAAAGAAGTTTCATGTAAGGAAGGTCACGACAAGCAAAAATGTCGCGAGCTGGGACATTGGATAGTCTACCTTGGGTACGCAAGGAATTTTTTAGTTGAGATCTGACATCACGATACTCCACGCATGTCCAAAAGACATGATAATTTGAAATGACGTTTCAAGAATTTAAAAACTGTTCGAAGCAGCATTAAAAACTGTTTTATTTTTCAGAACTTGTAAGCTTATTGTCAAACAGAAACGTAGATTCAATAAGCATATAAGAATCGCGTGAATTATTTCTGACGCCAATATATTGGAGTTTCAAAAATAACTCACTTTTACAGTTGATCCAACACATTTTAATGAATTCTGACATATCTTTGAATGTTGAAACATGTAAAATGTACACGCCTGCTTGGAAAATATGTTTGACACAAATTTAAATCCTTATTGTAAAACTCATATGTCATATGTGGATTTGCGTTACCTGTGAATTTCATGTTTTTGGTGTATTCGTATACGACTTTCGGTTCTAGTATTATAGGATGACGAGTGTTGAATATTTAAAACCTTCATTTGTAATGACGAGGCGAAAAACAAAAATTCTTCAATACTTTCTTGATGGTGGAATTTTTAGAAAAGAATTTGTATCAATTTTTCATAGTAACGATTACGATGAAAGCGTAGGTGAACCATTGTAAAACAGGTTTTTTTTCTAAATGGTTTAAATGAAATTCAATATTGATTAGAACATTACAATTTGTTGTATCAATCAAATGAAGTTAATATATTTTATTTGTATTATTTCTTTCCAGAGCCGAAAATTGTTCACTTATTTCCAATGAAAGAATCCAATACCACAGCTTTATATTTGTTTTTTACTGTCTCATTCGAAATTGATTGCACCAAAAACAAGCGAATAGAGATGGAGCATTTTCGACACTCACTGCAACAACAGAGAGTATCAATGCCAATGTCACTCGTTTCCCTACGACAAGACGAATCCAAAATAACGTCTACAGGGAGAATCAATCGAATTTCAGCTCACATTCCTTCTTAGATAAAATGAAAATCTGCAACGTTTCTCTTTGAAAAGTGTCTAAAATATGATAAATCGAAGTAATTACACTCCAGTACCTATTTGGAAATCAAATCTATCATAGGTAAAATCAAAGTTTATCGTTTTCTGTCATCAATTCTCGAAGCCTCGGTTGAATATTGCCACAGCTCAGTAAACTATTTCCACTGAAAACTGATGATGACTGAATGGGTGGTAAATGAAAGCAAGAACACAATTTAAAAAATTACAAGTCCACTTATATCGTAGACTTGACATGGATTTCGTTCTCATAATTTGAAAGCGGAGCTGGGAGTGACAATTATTTTTCGCTAGGGCACATAACTGTTTTTTTTTACGTTTCGTCTTTGACTCATCAATGCAGAGCAGTTCAAATTGAACTGCTTAGTGCTAAACTCGGCAGTTCAATTTGAACTGCATCGGCCAGAAATAGTCAAAAACACGTTTTCGTTCGGCACGTCAGAAAAGACATTGCACTCCGTTGCAAAACAAAAAGTGTTCTGTAAGTAGCAGAAACTTTACGTCTGCTTAGCGGTTCAAATTGAACTGCCGAGTTTAGCGCTAAGCAGTTCAATTTGAACTGCTCTGCACTGATGAGTCAAAGACGAAACGTAAAAATAATAATTATTTTTCATCATTTTTGTCTATTTTGAGTCAATGAAAATTACTTTCATTAGTTATTAGATTTATTGGTTCTGATTTCTGATTAAGAAATTTGCTCTTCGTTTGATTTGTTAAAATTCAACATGCACCAATATTAATAAATATAAAACAGTTTCAATTTTTCAGAGAGATACTGCTTAAGAATCTGCTACACGTCATGTAATTCTTATGTAAACTATAGTTAATAAACATACATAAACATCAAATATTTTATACCGGAATAGACGAATGTCGCGTCAGCCCAAAACGAATGTTGGAAGCACTCTCTTAGATTGAAATGGAATTTTCTGGGCTTGTAGATCTTGTCACAAAACGCCATTTTGCACACTTCATTTTTTTCACACGCAGAGAAATGGAGCTGGTTTGAAATAACAAAACAGTCAGCATATTTTTAAATATGATATGAGCTAGAATATGATTGCTTTCGACCAATTTTTCACTTTTACATCAACAACAACATTTTTATTCAAGCAAAATTCTAATTCTGGCTAACGAAAAAAAATATTTGTGTTTGCAGATTTTATTATTGAAGTTAATTAACCTTTTATTATATGCCAACAAAAGTTGAGTTGAGGTTATTGGCAATGTATTGTGTTTGATGAAAAAAAACAATTCATTTTATTTACAATCTTATTTGTATTATGATACAACCAAGTTTTTTTTTCTCTCCCGTGGATAATCGAACAAGTTTGTATGTGTTTTAGAAGGAAAATTTATGTGTTTCTTTCGTTTCATTGGAGCTTTTCAACAATTCAAGTGTATGTATTGATAATTCAAAATAACCCTAAATCTTCACAACATTACACGATTTTTACAGAAATATTTGATGCTTTTTGATGTTTTTTACAGAAAACATTTGATTTAGGAACTCTATCTTCACTGAACTGATGGAGCACCGATTCATTGGGTAGAAAAAAAAACAATCAATATACCAGAAGCTTGATTAGACATGTGAAAAATTCGGTCCTCTCATGACAAAAGGGCCCAACTGCTGTGAAAAGCATTTAACAACTCGAACATGGATAAAATTCGAGATAAAACAAGTTTAAACGATGACATCGAAAATTAGTTTGAAAATTTTGAAATTATTAGTCAGAAAAATGATAAGAACGCGCAAATAAAACATTTGCTATTTTTATCAAAATATTTATTGAAAAAAACTAATCCACTGTGAAAAACTAAATATCTAGTTTTGTAGTATAAAGTAACAAATTTTACTATCTAACAAAATTCTCCTTTGTCACTATTTCAATAAACTAGAGCGTTGCGGAAACCAAAATTTAGCTACTTGATATATTATTTATTTTTCTCTGCGTGGAATTGATCTAGATTGTCTTTTGAAGAATGCCAAAATTTTTATTACCTTTTTTTCTAATAGTTATTGTCGAAAATGATAAATTCTGCAGAAACGTGACGTGCTAGTGATTTTCACATATTTAGTAAAATTTTCGAATAAAAATACTGAAAAATTTTTTTTCGAGTCGTTCACCGAAAAATTCCCTACGTTCCCTACGAATTGTTCATACATTGTAAGATGTGCCTATTTCAAGAAAAAAGATTTTCTAACGAAAACTGTTCTTGTCCAACTAGATTTATTACTGTCCTTTTCGATCGAAAACTAAACTAAACCGAAAGTCACTACCATCCAATAATCCAATGAATTTCAGTTTGGGAGAAGATCTAGATGCCCGATATTATTCAAATTATCAACACTTGAAGTGAAAGATAGAAATAGTAACTTTTTTTTATTCTTAGTGTCAGTAGGATCCATAGTACTAGCCATGCAATGATTCTGTGCACTAAAAGTCGGCCGCGAAGTCTGTTGAAACAGAAAAGCCAAATTCCACGACAGGAATGTAATGCCAAGACTTTGTTTTGCAAATTTTTCCAGAGCAACGAATTCTGTCCCAATTACATTTTTGAATCTATCTACAGACTATTTAGAATAAGCGCAGGAGTTGTTCATTTAAATACAATTTAAATTAGCAAACAAAGCGCATTAAATCACTGAAAAAATTGCAAATATCGTATTCACGCTTATATTTACAATGCAATCATTTCTAATGAAGCATCACTCAGTGATAAAGGACGCGGTCGAATTGAGTTCATCACCATCATTTTATCATTTTAGCATAGCACACAAACTCCATGTTTAGTAGTTTTTACCAGATTTTCTCAGGTTGCCGCTGAAGTTAACGTATGCAGCGTTGTTGACCGCTTTCAAGAGCAACCCACCCAGTGTTGCAATAATGCCTTTTTCTTGCAATTTAAGTAGTCTCATTGAAATATTTGTAAACAATTCGCCATAAGGCTTCCAAATTTGATTGACATTGTTAGCTTTCAAATAAGTTTATCGAAATTCGTTGCGTCATCTGCGAAAAAACTCAGTCGATGAACAGTGTGCGGTAAGTCGGCTACGTCACTTATACCGTCATATCTCCGGAACCAGAAGTCACATCCATTTGATCTTCGAGTTTGATCAATAGCCCAAAACTAGCTTTCAAAAGAGGCCAAGCTTCTGGAGCTATCTCCAAGAAAATTGAGCGGTGAAAATATCTTGGGCACGCACACACACATACACACAGACATTTTTCGATCTCGTCAAACTTAGTCGAATGGTATATAACACTATGGGTCTCCGAGGCTTCGTTCGAAAGTCGGATTTTCCAGCAATTCGAATACTTTGCTGTAGAGAAACGCAAAAATCGCGGAAAGATTTCAGATTTCCTGTAGGTTATTAACAAAGTTTAGTTGTAGATGATTCCTTAATGAAATATTTTCTGATTTTTAAATGGTTCCCAAACAATTAACGAAATTTTTGGGCTGATATTTAAACCCAGGTTAGTTTTTGTCTATACTTTTTGAAAGCGGGCTCAATTGCCGGACTTAGTTGGTCGCAAATGTGCACCTGATTCAACAAATTGTCACTGCAGTATCTTATTTTCTACGTTTCGAATGCTTTGGTTACATCAAGCGAGATAGCTTGAGTTACTTTGCTGTCTAAGTGTTTAGTGTGTAGAAAATATAGATAGAAATTTCAAGTTTCATTTCATGTCTGCTTATTAGTTGTATGCGAAATATAATGTATTTGAGACGAAGAACTGAGAGATGAAACGAAAATAAAAGCTAAATGCAAAACGGATGTTTTGTTCATATTTCGTCTTCGACTAATCAGTCCACTACCAATTCATGTATAGCTGCTAGTGCGATTTAGGAGTTCATCTTAAACCACAACGCAGATGTTGAAACAATCTCTACTGTGAATGATACTTTATACTTATTCTTGCAATGTTTAACCTGATGCCTTCATTAAATTATCATTTTTTCCGGCAAGTTGATTTTTTTTATTAGGTTTTTGAAATTTTATTCAAGACCCTTTACGCATGCAAAACATTTAACGAAGCTTTGCAATAACGATTACTCGTCCTACATTTAGTTTTTCTTTGAATATTTCAAACTATCAAAACTTTTATTTCAAATTGATCTTTATCTGTGCACGATGAATCCAACCGTTCCCATTGCTTAGCAACCGAAGAAATCGTGTGCTCCGAGACGAATAAAAAGGGGGTGAGAAGTGCAAATCAGCAAACCCTCATTATTCATCAATATTTTGTACGATTTTATTGCTTTCCATTGTGCACCCGATGCCATTTAGTAGTGTAGTGCAAAAGACGCGTCCTTTCTTCGTGCATCCTGAGCACCATCCGTAGCCGAGGTTTTGTTGCAAAACCAACCCGAAAAAGAATGGAAAAGAAAGAAAGCGACTACTTTCCATGACAAAACCAACAATTCCTTGAATGGCACACGTAAAAAGAGAAGGGATTTTGCTATTTATCCTTACTGTTGGCGCCCGGCATAGTGGGAACTAATAATTTATTGGGTTCGAACGAATTAATACATTTTTTTTGCGCTATCGCAACCGATCATCTGGCGTCGGGTAGGGATCAGCCGAAGGGATAACATCTTACTGACTTTTGCCAAAGGGGAAATACATAAACAGTTGATTATTAAAAAGAAATATCTGTCGATTGTATTGAGTTATGATGAGGTGGATCAATTTTGCTTCGTTTTTTCTTTTGTTTGTTCCTTTCCAGATACTATTGTCCTTTTTCGCCTATGGTTCGAAACCACTTGTAAGAGGTATGTGATGAATGAGGCCTATCCGAAAGGGGAAGGATTGCAAACACCTTGTTTTGCGGAGGAATAAATCTTGTCCAGCAGCTTTCGGTTGATCTCGGCTGCCAGAAGAAACCCTTTTCAAAGGAATGCGTTTGGAAACTTTTTAGCAGTGCATAAGGAAGAAACGGAAACTGCACTCTCCGGGTTTCGTCGGAAAATGCGTAAGGATGCATTTCGGCACGCCTCGAAAACGTGTCGCCTGGTCGGGTGACGAAAGGGATCACAAGGGACATTTTGCGGGCATGAAACGTGCTGCCGTAGGTTGACTTTTCACTTTTGTTCCTTTGAAGTGAACTGTGTGTGTGCTGTTTGTACGGTGAATAGGATTACACTGAGTAAGGTTAGTTACAATAGGACAAGGTAGTGATATGCGCATTGTCCTGTTATGTGTAGCATTTATTGCCTTATTGATGTTTACTTAAAATCGATATGACGATTACAATTTATAGCACCAATCGAACTACAGTTCATGTGTAGAGTAATCGTATTTCAATAATTATGTTTTGGTGGCGTTTCTCAAATTATTGTAATAATCATCTCATTCCTACCCAAGTAGCAATCCGCAACTAGTTCTGATACGACTATGTCCAAACTATGTTGCAACAAGAGCACGAACATGTGTTTTATGTTATATTGGTTAAAACAAGGTGACAGCTATATTTCTTTCCAACATGACTAGTTACGAAATAGTTATTTAGGTTTCCAATCACCACATCTTTTCGTCATATTGAATTAATTATAATTTATAAGCTATCTTTACTTAATCCAAACATATCTGTAATCACAACTATGCTTCTAGCTACTAGTTGCAAATAAGTTTATTTGACTTCAATCGTAGCAACCCGTAACTAGTTCTGATACCACTTAGCCCAACTATGTTGCAACAAGAGCGCGAACATGTTTTTTATGTTACACTGGTTACAAAAAGGTGACTGCAGTGTATCTTTATAACATAAACATTGAACTAACTATCATTTGTAAGTTATCGCTACTTAATTCTAACATATCTTTAATCACAGCTATGCCATGCAGCTACTAGTTGAAACAAGGTTTATTTTCCGTTGCGAAACCTTTATAAATACGTAAACGAATGAGAAAATCGTTACTGTGAATTGATATAGATTTTACAAGATTATAACATACAATTTTTGCATTGATTCAGATAGCTATCGGTTGGTTTTCTCAACGTAATGATAACGAAAATGTAACCTAAAAAACTTTCGTTGGCTTCCATATGGCGAACACACTATGGAGTCGGAAGAAGTACATGAAACATAAATAAAATCAGAATATTACAGTTTTCAAAACTACTTTTGGCCAAAATAATTAAAGTCGGAATAGCCATTTTTGTTCTATGCAGTATAACAAACACGAACAATATTGGAATTGAACATCGCTTTCTATAATTCTCATGATATAGGAATTAAAAAAGAGAAATCACTCTACTTGAATTAATTTTGAGCAATCTGAAAATGGTTATTAGCAATCTGAAAATGGTTAGCAATCTGAAAATGGTTGTTTATTTTTCATATGTTCATAAACAGATTTTGATTGAAGGCGCTTAAAAAACAGTTAATTAAAATTGAATTTCGTTCGACAGTTTTAAAGTCGTTGTGAAATCTGTACCTCGTATCAAATTTGTGATTTTAAGTACTTTACTGCCTTTTTATTGTTGATAGAAAAGCATTCTGGAATCATTCAATGTTTAAAACGACGATGGTGACTAAATTTCAAGTAGTTTACTTGACAATAAGTTATTTTCAAGTTATGGAAAGATAAGTTATTTTAGTATGGCATCACAACGTAACGACAACTCATTCTTAGCCGACTTAGCAATTTGTAGAAACTGCGCTTTTTGAGTAACGCAAGTGGTTAGATGTTAGTTGCAATCACTCAAATTTCTGGTTGCAAACTAGTCATAAATAAGCTAGCGTAACAAAAATTGTTACTTGGGTATAGTTCCTATCGTCATTACTTCTGCAGCACTACTCAAAATTGCAATAGCGATAAGTTGTGAAACTTGAATGATTCTTCAGAGAGTTCTGGAAAAGCTCACACCAACATAAAAATACTATTTATTGAATCTGATAAAGTTTTCCTAGAATGATGTTCTCAGGCGACCAATTTACAACAGAAAATATGGATATCTACGATGCAAATTTTTAGAAGCAGCCTTTTATCTTACATATTGGTGCATGATCCACCTCTGAAACATGACCGAACGATTTTTAGATTTTCACAACGGATGTCTCGGTACGCTGAATAGAGAGCGCATCACACTGCTTCAATGCAACTTACACCACATATGCATCGGATATCCTGCCAGCTATTTCAACGCTTGATTTTGATAGACCAATCGGCGCATGAATCAGTCTAATTAGTTTTTTTTTTCGAAAAGCCATGTTCAACCATAATCAGCCAAAAATCTTTTCTTATTGCTGAATCGTACGCTGCTTTGAACTATACAAATGGAGAAGTTCATTGTCCATTGGAGAGGATGGCGAATTCAGAGGTACCTTTTGGGAAGTGTCAGAACATATTTGGTAAATTGTAGTATCTGACATAAATTGCAATGTACGAGGTCTGTTCAAAAAGTTCCGGGAATTTTTTAATTGCGCGCGTCTGGAGAGTCAGGTGGTCAAAAAAAATTTTTTATTGTGTTGGTACATATGTCCCTAATGTATGGTGAAATTTTCAGCTGTATTCATTGTTTACATTCTGTCTTGTAGCGGCTAGTGTAGACGTGCTTTTTTGAGCTCGGCGATTTTTGTTAGTTTAAACAATGGAAGAATTGAAGAGTCAAAGGATTTGTATTAAATTTTGCGTGAAAAATGAAATAAAATGTAACCAAGTGTGCGAAATGTTACAGAGAGCCTACGGTGAGTCTGCTATGAAAAAAACAAGTGTTTACGAGTGGTATAAGCGTTTCCAAGATGGCCGCGAAGACGTTGAAGACGACGAACGCTCCGGTCGACCCAGCACGTCAATAATCGATGAAAATGTGGGAAAAGTGGAAAAAATGATTATGGATGAGCGCCGAATCACTATTAGAGAAGTTGCTGATGAAGTTGGCATATCAGTTGGCTCATGCCATCATATTTTTTCAAATGTTTTGGGCATGAAACGAGTGGCAGCAAAATTCGTTCCAAAACTGCTGAATTTTGATCAAAAAAACAAACGCATTACCATCGCCCCAACCTCCTTATTCACCAGATATCGCTCCGTGTGATTTTTTCCTGTTCCCAAAGTTGAAGAGACCCATGAAACGACAGCGTTTTTCATCGATTGAAGAGATAAAGGCAGAATCGCTGAGAGTGCTACAGAGCATTACAAAAAGTGACTATCAGGGGTGCTTCGAAGACTGGAAAAAACGCTGGCTTAAGTGTATTATATCTAGGGGGGATTACTTTGAAGGGGACCATATAGATGTAGACGAATAAATAAATATTTTTTTAGAAAAATGAGAATTCCGGGTACTTTTTGAACAGACCTCGTAAATTCAAAAAAAAAAATAAAGATATAGTAAAACAAACTTTCTGAGAGTCTGTTCGGTTTTGAATTTGGAAACTCGAAATTCATAAGAATATTTAAAAAAATGCATTTCATGAGATTCATATTAACTGATTTTATTCGTCAACTCATAAAGTTTTACTGTATTGTTATGAATAGCCAAATTTTTACTACACGTATTGTCAATGTCTATGGGAACTACCATGTATCTGAGTTTATATGGTATTTATATAGTTTATAAGTTTATTTATATATCAGTCGACTACAGCAAGTATCACACTCAGCATTCTCATCTCTCGCTTATGAACCGAATGAGTAGATTTCGTTCTATAACAAAGAATGAACAATTTCGCTATTGGCGAAACAACCAACTATAGGAGCATTTTTGTTGTAAATTGACCATCGCAAACAACATGCACAAATATGTTTCCCTTATATTAGTCATTTAAAAATACTTATGGTTTATAACCATCAATAGTTAGGGTCTGTTTTACTAGCGAACAAAACGTGTCGTAAGAATATAGCACTTAATCACTGAAAATAATCCGTATTTCTATGTGCCGGTTTTGCACGATACACTTTGTGCGATGATTCGTTCAATACAAATGTTTGGAATTTCGCGCACCTAGTTCTGGCACTGAACTTTATCTTAATGCTCGTTCATACCAAACATTTTACAAAATCTTCAAATTTGAGTAATTTTTGAATGTCTCATACTTATACCGAAATTTCAATGCAATTAAATTTAGTTTCGCATCGATGATGGTTTTCAGTCAAACTTTCGATTCAACTCATGTCTCTTCCATGTTACTATTCATTTACATGTCTTGTTAATATCATTATTTCTTTCTGTGTACAAACGAAATTGCTGTTCTCAATACAACAAGAGATATTCGCGATTAAGTTCTACCCATTCTTGTACAGGGTAAATTTTGAAAAGGTGGCAGTACCCTTTGCAAACAATTGATTGAATCCTTTTAAGAAGCCATAAATCGATCACAAAGAAATAATTGATTTTTTTCTCAATGAAATAGGCTAATCTACAACAGAATAATCAAGCAAAAAAAAAAATGTATGCTTTCGTTGGTTCCGCTTTTTTGGGTGTAAACGTACAATGGACGAATATTTAAAAAGAGCACTTTCTGTGAAAGTCAGTATTAATGCACAATTTCCCCCATTGCCTTTTTATTATATAGGGAGGCTTTGCTATCACTGTGATCTTTTTTCCAAGTCACTGTGTGCTTTTTTCCAAGACCCTAGAAGGCGAGTGTCATATTTCATACGAATCAGTTTGTAACATAATGTCTCTCTGTGTCCAAGTGTGTGATAAAAAATACCTATTGAGTTTAGAAACGGCTGAACTTATTTTAATTAAATCCGATTAAAATGTAAGGTCTTATGGTCTCACAGAAATTTCTTGAATTTCATCCGAGTTCTATGAAAATTCAATTTCAAAAGTTTTTTTTCAAAATGCAGTGGAGATGCAATAGAAGTCAACTAAGCGGTCTTATAACCATAATGTTGCTGAAGAGCGTTGGAAATATTCAACCGACATTTGAAGCGACGAAATCGCAACTAATCGCCAGAGAACTGAAAATTAGACTATCACTCCGCTTTTCGTCATGACCATGAGTTCGTCCATTTTATAAAAATACAACTCCATTGTCTAACCATCCCGACCAACAAGAGAGAACAAAATTGTATCTGAGGTTGTTTCGATTTTTCTATCTAAAATAGGTATAATCTTGTCAGCCGTAATAGTTAAAATAACAGAAATTATAACCCAGTTTGACCTAGGTGATAACAAAATTGTTACAAACCTTGATATGTGAATATCAATATCATATCAATGAATTTTGTGAAGTTAGATGAAACTGCATATCTCTAAGGATAAATACTCTTTGCAAGCGTATACGTATCGTAAACAGTATTTCTCAGAAGAATTACAATTTTAGGAGAGTATAAATCTTAGTCGACAACTCTACGATTTCATGTTAAACCCCTTTCTCTTCCATGAGTTCAACCAATAGCCAGCTTTATTACATGAATAAATGTGATGAACTGATGCAAACAAACCTAAATAGTTATAAGATCATGTACAAAATAAATGTATATTATTTAATGTAATTTATTATAGCAAATCGCTTGATAAAAACGTGTTTAATCCACCTAGCAGTGAAATGATACCTTTTTTTTTATCAATCCGCATGTGTTTTTTGCATGAATATTCTTCGGTGTTTCAGTTTTCATGACATTATTCTAATAGAAATTTGAGATTTTAATCACTCATTACTCTGTAATGTCGAAACTGCAAACCGAATCGAATTTGAATCTAAAAGTGTACCAATCGATTAAACATTCCATGATATGTCGAAGTAATTTCCAGTTTAGAGTTTAGGGTAATTTAAGGTACTTCCAGAGCCCGTATTCAGGAACCAGCATAACCCAAACCGATTCGTATGGCCATATGAATAATAAATTGCAATATTTTTGTTTGTGCTTTTTGCACAAACCAACAAAACCCCTAAATGTTCAATATTTTTGAGTCCAACTTTAAATCATTTCGGGATTGTCATCTTCTATATCGTTTTGAATTTTAAAAATTCATCATCCTACAATTCCAGAATCGGAAGTCGTCATTTGGGTTTATTTTAATTTGAACTTTTGTTTCTGAAATTCGATTTGGCTTTTTTGAGAAAACGATTGAGCTTTGAGAAACGATTCAATACTGGAACCAGAATTCTAAAATCGGTATGGCCGAAGTCAGAGAAATTCACCTGAGTAGCTGTATAGTTTACATTTGTTTCAAAATGTTTGAAAATCAATGTAGACATCTTTGAGAAATCGTAGTGCGAATTAGATTTTTGGGTGCTTTTCGAAACGAAAACTGAATATTACCAAAAATGAAATAAGTTGATTTGGTTATCGACTATCCAAATCTGCTAACCCGATAAACAAGATTAATTTATGTGAAATAGACATTTTTATACTAATCACCCTGTATCTCCGAAACCGGAAGACTGAAAAACAAGATGTTTTATAGAATTTTAAAACTTTTCATTTGAATCTTAGATGATTCTTAGATTTCATTTGAATCGTAGATCGGTTCAGCCATCTACGAGAAAAATGAGCTACACAGTTTTAATTTCATTTCACATATCATCTTGTAGTTCCGGAACCAGAGGTCGGAACCAAACATAATTCAGGAAGCTTGTTTGAGAGCTTTTCATATGAATCTTAGTTGGTAGAAAACAGATGAGTCATCTCCGAAAAAATTGAGTGAAATTATTTGTCACACACGCATTTGCTGATCTCGACGAACTGACTCGAATGGTATATGGGTGTTATGTTCTTCCAGCATTTGTTGATGTAAGTAGTTTAAATCAATATAATTATGGAATTGCTTTCAACTCGAAAATTCTGCCATCATCTGGTTTACATATGGCATATTCGAACGATTATGTTGCCAAAAACGAACCGTGCTAAAATCGGTCCGAGGCAAAATATGCTGTATGCTGTACACAGTCTTTTGGGTATTTAGAAACAAATGTATGTAACAGTATAAAAAACGTGTTTTATGTTCATTTAGGGGTTAGCCAAATTTTGTGCTAGGGCACATAACCGTTTTCATTATTTTTACGTTTCGTCTTTGACTCATCAGTGCAGAGCAGTTCAAATTGACGTCTGCTTAGCGGTTCAAATTGAACTGCCGAGTTTAGCACTAAGCAGTTCAATTTGAACTGCTCTGCACTGATGAGTCAAAGACGAAACGTAAAAATAGTGTTTTATGTTGCTCCCAAGCATTTCTTTTCCAGACAGCACTCAAAACTTCTACTGCTGGAATAGGGGAATTACACAAAAATTTCGACTTCTCCGTTAAAAATGAACGGATTTTAACAATCTATGGCTTGTTGGATAGGAATCTAAGTCTGAAAATATATTCTGCTAGGTCAATTGCGACAGATACTGTAAAAAAACTGAAAATTTTGACATAAAACTTCATATAACTCAAAAAATAAACATCCGATCTCAAAACCATTCAATAGCGTTCTGGGTGACGGGGAGACCTTTCATTTGCGACTAGTTTGATCAAAATCAATCCAGCCATCTCTGAGATCTCGACCTCTTAGTTGACAACACACATACAGACACACACACATACACACACAGACATTTGCTCAGTTTGTCGAGCTGAATCGATTGGTATATGACAGTCGGCCCTCAGGGCCTCGGAAAATTTTTATGAAGTTTGAGCTAATTCTATACCTATTTTTTATATTAAAAAAAGGTAAAACAGTGTTTAGATTAACTGATGAATACCAACATACTAAAATGGTATTGTGGATGCCACAGCGTTATGGAAAATAACTCTACGATTTGTCCGAAAACTGCTTATGAAAAATATTCCGATCTCAGTGATGCACTAACACACACCATTAGCAACTAACACTATTCCATACGGAATCCCGCTTACAGGTTTTATTGCAAAATTATAAACTACAAACCTTCTATTATCATTCCAGTGATACAGGAACCTTTGTTTTGATAAACAAATGACCATGGATACTGCAGATTGTCGTAAAACGCTTTATTTTTTCAGAAAACTTCTTTTCCAACAATAATATATTTAGCTTTGTTTATTTTGTACAGCAAAATGGAATAGTGTAGCTGAAATTTTTACTAGGTAATTTCAAATCAAAAATGAAAAATGTGTGAAATTTCCAATAAGTTTTCCATACATTCCAATCAGTTCGTTTATTTACTTGAAGTAGTAAGTTGTCTGTACGTGTATGTGTGTCGATGAATGGGCATATTTGATAAAAATTTGCACTTAATTTTCTCGGAGATAGCAGAATCGCTTTTCGTAAATTTAGATTAGAATAAAAGGTCGTATTGCCTCACACTATTGTTGAGCTTTTAATTCTGGTTTGGATGTTGATCAGTACGGTTGGAAAGAAATTTCCGATTTAAGAACCGATAGTGCAAAATCTGAAGAAGCTAGTATATAATATTGATTCGATTAGTAAGTCTTCATGATTGGAAATCAACCAATGACCCATTACCCGATAAACATAACGTATCTAAATGATTTCTCTTTTTGATACTTGTAAGAAAACTTTGATATTATAACTACTAACGAGACCAGACTTATATCAGCGATTGCTACAAAAACATCTTTTCGTTATAAACTTGTTACCGCTTGTTGATCGGGTAGTCACATCAAATTCCGATATCTACTTCCAGAAACCCCTCAAATACTGTTAAAAAAATCATCGAAATTGAACTTTCATTTCGGTTCGATTGTTTATGGATGTCTCAGAGATATCTAGATTGACTCACAAACTTTCATTCAAATGGAAGATCTCATGATATGAGTCGGATACATTAAATCTTGTTCAAATCCAACCGGAAATTACCTCAGTCTCAATGATCAATACCATAGCAAACCTCCGTTATTTCAAATTCCAGTTCACGATTCCGCATTTGAATTAGTCAAAATACTATGAAATAAGACTTATCCATAATTTTATCAGATATGATTAGAATGAAATTTTCAAATATTAAGGTGACATAAAACGTTTTGTTTAGGAACCCGACTGATTAATTCATGCAGTGATATAAATTACAACGGAAAAGGTGCGAAATCTGCAATTTGTATATCGTATTAGTTGATGACCCGACAAACTCATTTCGATTTTACCGGTTTCGGATTCAAAAATTGTGAAAGTGGCTCAAAATTATTTTAGTTTGCTTTGAGCTATGACTTCAGATATCATCAGCGCGTCAGTAAGCATTTTTCTATGAAATATTGGCGTAGATTTACATTTTTATTTGGATTAAATCTACTAATCATACCAATCATATGAATATATGAGAATAAATTCATTACAATTAGGTTGAGCTTTTTATCTGCTAAGTAAACATTCAGAATCTCTGAATGGGAGTGATATGAATATAATTGACTAAGAAAATTTCGGTATATCACAAATAGTAAAAATTACCACAATATTATGTATAACTTTAGTTTGCTTTACAAATCATACCATTCAAAGGTTGAGTAAAATAAACATTTAATTAGCAAAACCTTGTTACCTTCTAAGGCTGTGAACCATTTCGCGGTTAATTTTAACTTATGGTTGAAATCTGACAATTGAGTGATTATGTTGTGTCGAGTAGCTAATTTTTACTAAAACTGCGGCCCATTCCAAAGTTTGACGGACGGAAAGTTATTTGTGTTTAAATTCCACTGGAAACAAGTTCAACTAAAGAATTAATATTAGAACTTTCTTTGCAAGATTTTTTTCAGTGTCGGAAAATAACCATCGATCTGTCAAAAATAACCGTGCTCTCGAACAGGGTTATTTTTGACATCAAAATAAACCGCTCGAGTGTCAGATTTTAACCAAAAGTTAAAATTAACCTCGAAATGGTTCACAGCCTTAGTGGATGTTGGGGATTTATGTATGGGAATGATATGCATGTGCATTTCTGAAAAAACGACATATCACAAATAGTAAACAATATTAATCTAAAACCGAAAATCAATTTGACTTGATTTTACGTTTCGTCTTAGACTCATCAGTGCGTAGCAGCTTATGTTAATAAACCTAGCATAAATTAGGGGGTAAAATCCCTTTATCTATTAAACTTTCCGCAATCTGTACGGCTAGCAAGCCGAAACTCGTTTTTTTTTCGGGACATCAGTTTTGTATTACACTTAGGTGTAATATTGTTGGAGACGTGACCATCCCTACAACCCAATAGTAATTACTGGGCTCACTGGTGGCAGTCCAGCTGTCACTCAGTTGATGCACCGACCAGCATCCGGTCTATGTGTCAGAATCAGAATGTGATATGTAGTAGAATTAGTAACACGCGTTTTTACCTCTAACTGTGCGTCTATTAATAAAGTCATTTTTAATGCTTGGGTCGTGTTATATTCATTATCGGTCACCTCCGAACACGGCCACAACAAATATCAAAGAAGTGTTTTGCAAATAGCATTAACTTTACGTCTGCCTAGCGGTTTATGTTGAACCGTCAGGTCGGAGGTAGCAGTTCAACATAAACTGCCACGCACTTATGAGTCCAAGACGAAACGTAAAATCAAGTGAAATTGGTGATATACACCTAGCATAAATTAGGGGGTAAAAACCTATACCTCATAAACTAACCGAAAATCAATATTATTTATCCTCCACAACTAGGTTGAAAAACATCAGAACAACATAGTAAAAAGTGCAACAAGAACAAAAGATAAATGGATATGAGTTTTTTGAAGGATTTTTTTTATCTATTTCCAGTACATCCGGTATCCGGTAAAACCAAGGTTGCTATTTTCAACCTGCAACTAAAAGACCTACAAACCAAAAATATATTGAGTCGAGCATGGATTTTGTTTTTCGTTTATTGCAGTGTAACATTCAATGACGTTTTGAAATTTTTAATGCTTATCACCAGGCCCGTGCGCAGGGGGGGGGGTTTGGGGGTTTTAACCCCCCCCCATGAAGAATTTTTTTTAAATTAAGTTTCATGAACAATGGAGTACTTATTATATTAAAGTGCAAATAACTTGACAATTCACAAGGGGCAAATCACTCTAAACTTTGTCTGAACTCAAACAAGTTTTACCGGGAGTAAAAAAGTTTAGCAGGAATCTCGCTGGATTAGAATGGGATTAGAGAAGTTTAGCCGAGATCTGGAAAAGCATTATTCTGACATAAGAAGCTGTAAACGTGGGAGCAGAGATGCCAGATATTTTCATAGAAAATCTGTATTGGTTTGTATAAAAAATCTGTATTTTTGTGATATCTATATAAATCTGTATTTAATTTGAGAAATCTGTATGAAATCTGTCCTCTGTATTATATCTGTATGCGCATGTAAAAATCTGTATAATACAGATAAATCTGTATAAATGGCATCTCTGCGTGGGAGCTCGAATGACAGATACACTTCGAACAAGATTAGGCAAAACTAGGTTGGATTAGTTTTAAATTACCCAAACTTATCTAGACTAGTTGGGATTAAATGAGATTAGAGAAAATTATTTTGGAATGACATGAGTTTATTAGTATGAGATTGTCAATCAATTTTATCAATTTTTTATCAATTTATAAACTGACATAATTTGAACCACCCCCCCCCCCACTTTAATGATTTCTGCGCACGAGCCTGTCATAATTCGTTTTACATTGTCAATATAGTGGATGAGGCGCCTTTTCGCCTTGTGGACACCCCCCTCTCCCCTTGAAACCCCCCCCCCCCCCCCCCCATGGATGATTCCTGCGCACGGGCCTGCTTATCACTGTATTTTCGGAAACGAAAATCAGTTCCCGAAAAAGTTAAAAAATTCAAGCATTCAGTTGAATCCAAGCTTGTGAAAACCATCTTTGAGGAAACATTGTGGAATTCAATTAACTGAGTCGAAAATTTGGGCCGTCATTTCAAAACAAATACCTTATCATTGTTTTCAAAAGCATCTTCAGTAATGCGAAATAGGAAAATATGTTGATTTGCTCTTTATTGAAGCATTACATTACTCGTGTTGAAGGCCAAAAACATGATCGACAAAAGTGAACTATTTTAAGGGATTTTCAACAATATAAAGTAATATATTTTTGCCTTTCTCATATAGAAAGGCTATGTAATCAATGTGAAAACCGGAGGACCGATATGACACTCGGCCCTCCGGGCCTCGGTTCAAAAGTCGGTTTTCACAGTGATTGCATAACCTTTCTATACGAGAAAAGCAAAAACAAAAGAGTGAATTTTACTCAAAATTTTAGTTCCTTGCACTCAAAATAAAGAAATTCTTCTTCGTTAATGTTTATATACAAAGTCATTTTTTTCTTTCTTTTAAATAGGAAGTGCAAAAAAGTGATTTAAAACCAATAACTTTTTACCGGTTTTGAGTCAAAATTTTTAATCTTTCTGTTGGACTTCTCACTTAGCATAATTGAAATCACAAAATTTCTATGGAAAACATTTAAGATTTATGATTTATGGGTTCAAAAACCGATTCTAGAAACGGCAAGGAAAAATGACGTATTCTTACAGTCTTAAATTCAATAAGGGCATATTCAGTAGTGTTCTAGTTCAAGATGCATAATTTATGCCAGTTACAAAATTTAAATCTGGATTTTAAAACAAGAAAAACTGGCAGCCCCAGCAGTGTTTTACTCGTGTTTCAAATATACAAAAAATAGAACGGCACTGTAGACCAGTTTTAAATTTGACAGTAGAACTGGTCGAATAAATAAAACTAAAACGGATTGCTGGGGATACGTTTGTTTCAGTTTCATTTACATTATAGACCACCCATATGAATCTTGCAGCTGCTGAATTTGCTCTAAGAATATTCCGAGAATAAAAATGCACTGAACTGTAATGTCGTTTTCGCTTGAGAAAACTGAAACTGACCCAGGGTAGTTTCATTAAACAAACACTTTTCACGAAACTGTGTTGGTTTCGCACTTAGCAACGGGGGTTTGTGCAAACCTGATATAAAAACCAGGTTCGAAACTAGCTTCAAACAAACGGTTTGACAGCAGTTAGAGTGAAAACTGGTTTAGGTTTGGCATTAAGCAAAAACGACATAAGAAATTTTTTTTCACTCAAAGGTTTGAAAACTCAACGCTTACTCTAATGTGTGAATAAACTTGAGAGAACTCATGGCCTGAATAAATTTTACTCAAATCCATACTCAAATTTTGACATATTGTTTCAGTTTATGAATTTGAGTAATCGCAACTCAAACCATGAGTAATGTTGAAAGAGCGTGTAAGCCCGTATTGTTATTTTCTGTTCGATTGGTTTTTTTTCGAGAAACTGGTGGTATGCAAAAACAACAGTTTTGCGTTAAAAGGCCGCTGATTCAATGCACCACCATCCAGGAAGAATTCTTAGAGTCAGTATAATTGCTATACCAAACATGCAATTGTCCAGTGCACTATAGGTCAAAGGTTGAAGGAAATTCCACAACGGATTTTGGCGCTTTGGCTTTGCCCAGAAAATAATTTGACATGTTCAATCCAATTTGCTATCATCCGCATCTGAAACGTTGTTCGCAGTGCCACCATCGAAAGTATACTGCCGGGTTCTTCAAACATAAAATTTTCAAAGACCCACTGTTTCCATCTTCGACTAAACACAAAATTGAATCAAAACAAACTTCCTTGTAAATAGTCATTCATTCCCGTTTTTTTAACAATACATAATCGAGGAGAGCCGAGAAGAAAAAAAATCACACGCCGCTCGTTGTCTTCGTCGAGAGCAATACAAAAACACATCCCGAAAAAAGCACCCTTCCTCCGAGGCAACCCTTTTGCTGGCCCCCCAAAAACAGCTAGCATAAAAGTTAGATGGTTCGTCGGACAGAGAAAACAAAAACGAAATAAAAAAAAATCTCTAACCCTTTCCGCAACCCTTATCGGAACCGACCTCCGCGGCAAATAATTTGAATAATATGCAAATCAGCTAGAATCTAATCCTCACCCAGCTAGCCCAGGGTAGAGGTTCACCTTTCGCAACAGTTTTTGATGGTAAAGACGATTAGGACCTCACCCTGACTACGGGATGGATGGTCCTGTGGAATATCCTCACCCTTTTGTTCCCGTCGCTAAAGGCTCTCTGGTCCTTTTGTCACGCAACAATTGTTTCCTCGGGTTTTGGGCCTCCGTGATGCGACCGACGCACGCGAAGAGGTACCACCATTCCGAGTCAGTCAGCACGCATCTTCCTCTTCTTCGACGGAACGGGATTCCTTCGGAGTCCTCGCCGCTGCTGCAGGCTACACCGCAAGGATCTTCTTCCACTGCATCCCAGACGCAGTGTTCCACCGAAGACCGAAGGAAAGCGCGAGCGGATTGGTATGCAGATGATGCCGAAATTTCGGCGGCGACTCGGGGATGTCAGGATTTCTTTCTTTCTTTCTGGCTGCTCGAGCTCTTTTCTCTTTCTTTAATTTTTATTATATTATTAATGTATTCATTCTCGCGGGCTGCTTTTTTTCTTTTTTTTCTCTCTCGTCCTTTTCTTTGCCATGGAAGATGATGAGATTTTTTTTTGTTTCTTATCCTTTTGTTAGTTCTTATCGTTGCAGTGCGGCGTGTCCTGAGAATTGTTCCGCGTCGGAAAAGGATTTCCGAGGCATCATTTTTTATCTGTTGTGTCGGATGTGTGTCCCGTCTCGTCATAGGGTGACTTGAGTGTGAGAAAAAAATTTACTACGCGAACTTGTCTTATGTACTTACGGTGTGCATTGTATTTAAATCTCGCCGTAGAAGATCAAGTCGAACGGGTTCAGGATGTTTAATTACGATGAGATTCGTTTTTTTTTATCTTGGAAGACACACAGACAGGCTGGTTAATGAAAAACTAGTTTTTTGACGGTTAACGATTTTTCTTGTTTAAAAAACCGTTGGTGTCGTTTTTTTCTATCTAGGCTCCTCATATTTGCATACTCGAGCTATTTATCATAGAAGGTCTTTAAAAACCCGCTTCCGTTACTATTTAAGTTTTTTTTGAGAAGGAAGAAGAAAAAAATTTCAAACTGTCAGTATGAACTACAAGGAAAAAACGTCTTTAGTCTACTGCAGAACCAGTAAAAGGGATATTGCACATCGGTGTAATATTTAATAGTATTTCATAAATAGTATACACTTTGCGTCTACTTTGCGATTTAAGTTGAACTGCTAAGTGGCAATGGTAGGTCAACTTGATCTGCTAACGCACTGATGGGTCGAAAGCGAAACGGTGAACTACAATTTATTAAATATCTGCAAATTTTAATGGACTATTGGAAAATATTCTTGGTGTTAAAAATGCCTAATTCTATTATTAGGTAAATAGTTTTTAGAGAATCTACAATTCCGTATTTTTTCTCGAAATAATAGAATTTGTCTCGATATAAGCACAAAATTATATCACCAATAATCTTCAACTACCAGAGAGATGAAATATACCATTGTAATTAATACAAAAAAATAAAGTAAGCATCCGATGCTCATACCCTGATTACTTTTTTAAAAATAAGGTTTCTCCTTCAATTAAAATATTGAACACTGCTTCTCAAGTAGCTGCGAATTGTACCTCTTTAACTTCGTACTTTTCCGAGTTTCTAGTAATGTTTTATGGATAAAAATTCCATCATTCACAGGTTTGGTTTTCAAGTATTCAGTGTTAATAAACTACTATGTGTTTTTACATCTTATTAGATGCACATAAATGGAGCGTCGTAGTTTACGCAAATTTACGTGGAAGAACATTCAATATTGTGTCTTAAATTCCATGGTATGAAATTCATTAAAAAAAGTATTAATCCTAATAGCGACCGCCGCGACTTGAACCGAGAATCATTGGATCATAAAGTACGTCTGTTAATTGATTGAGCCACGCTTGCGTGGCTGTTAAAAGGTGCATTCAAATGCATACATACACCAGCCAAAGAAAACCAGAAAGACAAATAAATGAGAAAATAAAATTTACTACAAAATATAGTCAGACGTTGAACTCATTGTGCTGATGGAACGAAGTTGGTGTACACTGAGATCTCCTTTACGCGGGGATACGTACGGCGTAAATAAAACCGCGTAACTTCGGAAATCTGCGTAAAAGAAAACCTCAAAATAAAGAAAACATTTTTTTGACGCCAAATATCTCCAGAAATATCTTTGAAACGTTCAGATCTGGTGTAATCTGAAATTTTTTTTTGTGAAAATCGACTTTGGGAAAAATTTTGAGACTTCCAAAATCGAAATTTTTTTTTGATGCCGAATGTCTTTGAAATTCATGAAACGTCGAGATCTGGTGTAATCTGTACATATTTTTTGTGTCAAAAACTTGACTTAAAAAAAATCGGGATAACACCAGATTTCGAAGTTTCATGCATCTAAGGGGCTGTCCATAAAAGACGTCACGCTGCAAGGGGGAGAGAGGGTGTTCCCCAAAACGTGACCTTTTGTGACCGTGGGAAGGGGGGAGGGTTGTTGGAATGTGACGTCCTAGCGCATTTTTGAAATACCTAATAATATTACTGCTTTGTACTATTTTCTGATTCAAATCTCGGCAAAAAACGTGTACATTCTGTACGAAACGTACGATTTATATGTTACATCAATCTCAATCAAATATTTTTGCTCAATAATAATTTCGATGGATTCGTAGTATTAGGGATATTTTTTATTCCAATGACAACATATTTGTATTCTGTTGAACTCAGGTGAATAGGAAAAATCGGCAAAATATATTGCAAATATAATTAGTTTTGAAACTCTAGCGCAAAAAAAATCTGACCGGAACTCACACACCTGCTGATATCTGCAGCATTAATCAGAAATCTGTGAACTCAGAGATAGATCTGCGTACGTGGTATCGCAAGTTTTCATATACTGGGCTTATTTGAATGTGTGTGAAACCAACTGTGCAAAAAAATTTTCTCGCAGGAGTCTAATCAAGTAAAAAATGCGTAATATTCAATTTTCAAAAGATATCAAATATCTCATCATAACGCCATCTCGTTGTGAAAATGCTCAGTGGATTAGTCAATACTATAGTCTATCATAGTAACAGAACGGCAACCGGAAAATATTGATATATCGATAGGACTCAAAGTAATAGTGCCCATTCGTTTGCATATACAAAACGAAGTCATGCTCGCTTGGCTCCCAAATTTGACGGTTCGTTTGGATCCATAAAGTGCGCCATCGAAGGTCTATTTCTATGAAAGTATGTCGTCAATATAAAATAACAATCGATTTTCTTGCAGGTGGTAAAATTTTAGCTCACACGTCGCAAAGATATAACCACGGGTTTATTTAAAAATAGCTGGCAGAGAAATCATTTTTTATGATTTTTTTATTGTAGAATGCACAAAAACGCTCTGTATATCCTCTGTATCTTACATCAATGCTTTTCCTGGTGCAAAGAAAGCTTATTTACAAAAGAAAACAATCGAAAAGTGGAATCTGATCAAGAAGGACGAAGATCTACAAGCGAAGGTTACTCAGCTGATCCACGAAAATGAATCTTTAGCTTTAAGAAAAAGGGGGACCTTATTACAGTTTTGGTCACAGTCAACATCTTCTTCACAATCAACAACCTCAGAGTCAACATCATCTAATATAATATCAGAAGAACCAACGCTAGCTTGCGCGTTGAAACAATCTGAGGTGCAAAAACAAACTTCCACTCCCCATAATTTTGAGCGTCAACCTCTTAGAGCGTTTGCCCAAGAAAAATTGAAAGCTGAAATTGATCTTTTGAAAACGGATTTGATTGGGTTAATGAAAAGGAGAAACCGTGGGCAACTTAGCGATGAACAAGAAAAAATCTCAAGGAAAAAAACGTGAGCTTGATGCCTTGGAAAAAAAGTTGAGAACAAAAATCAATGATCAACAACGCAAGATAAAATCTCGTGCAATATCTCACGAAAGACGTAGTCAAGAGTCTTTGAAAAGTATTAAAACCCTGAGAGAATGGACTGAAGCGCTGAAAGAAAAAGGCCGTCAAACTCATCAAAGCTTAGAACGATCTTCATTCCTTTCACGTTGATGGACAGTTTTGCACGGCAACTGTACAGGTTTCTGGACCAAATGAAGTTGTTGAATGAAATGAAATTGTTTTTTGAGTCAAGATGATAAGTCACGTGTTTCGCTTGGATTGACTGCTGCAAATTCTCAGTCCACAATACAATGTGCAATACAAAATTTCATTGCCCGACCAGTTAATTCCATCCGTCTATGCAGGCATCAAAGTAATGAAAAATGCTTTCGGGGAAAGAAGTGCTGTTGGGTATAAAGGGCCAACTTTCATTGCTATCAGATCCGGGAAACAATCCTCATCAACGGTATATTCTCATGCTCTGGATTTGGAAACCATTATTGGTTCAGAACAATTTAATGACATCACCAAATTCCAAAATGATGTGAAGCCAATTTGTTTAAATACAATCTGGATGCAATATTTATTGCTACCAACGAACCTGGTAGGAGTGCTTTCAACCGAGTCGAGAGAAGAATGGCACCCCTAAGCCGGGAGCTCGCTAGTCTCATTTTACCACATGAACATTATGGGACTTATCTGGACTCCAAACTAGAAAAGAAGAATTTCATGCTCTGTGGAGAAACTTTTGCTGAAATATGGAGTTCACTCGAAATTGACAAACATCTGACAAATACATAAATCGGAAATTAATGCCGAAGAAATTCTCCAGAAAGATTTAAAATGAGCACAGCAACATATTAGAACCAGTCAATATTTCACCCAGATCGTAAAATATGATAATCCAAGTTCTTGCTCGAAACCCCGAAGTTCAATTTTTTACATTTTACCAGAAAGGTTTCTACCCCCTCCCATTCCAAATGAAAAAAATGAACACGGATTGAAAATTCCTTCACCAAACGAATTAAAAAGCAGTTCAATTGTTAAATTCCCGTCGCTTTTTATAACGAGAAGCTTCATTTTAAAGAATATGTTACCTACCTCTGTTGATCCTTTCCATATTCCATATGATGCATTTTGTTCGTCAGTGCAGACAGATTTAAAAGCCAGAATCTGCAAAACATGCCACATGTACCATGCTTCGAAAGTAATGCTTCAAAAGCATCGAGCTGTACACAAAGATAACAAATCGACGTATGAAAAACTGAAAATTCGGCCTATCAGGATAGGAGCGAGACGACAACGAGAAATGATGGCCATCCTAGAAGATAATCATGTGGATTGGCACGAAGCAGATGATTTGGATTTGACTACCGCCTGAAGAAAATGAAACTGAAGAAGAAGCCGGTTCTAAGCCAATTTTTTCAGTTACAAAGATTATGGATGGTTCTTGCTTGTCAAAAATTGCTAAAAAAAAAGGTGTGACGTCTTTTATGAACAGCCCCTAAGACAAAACAAGAAAATCGCGTAACTTGGGAAATTCACGCAAAAAACCGCTTAACATTGGAAATCCGCGTAAAAAAGTCGCGTAAAAAGAAACCGCATAGAAAAACCTCGTAAAAAGAGACTACAGTGTACACTGTAAAATGAATTTTACATTTGACTTAATCCCTTATACGATGTAAGTATTGAAGATCTAATTCGTCAAACGACGGAAAATTTCATTTGTCTAATGTTAGATTAGCTTGAATTTAACTAGTTTCGACTGTAACTTGCATTCTGGTAGCAGGTGCGACTGTATGAATTTAAATACACCTTTACCAGCCAAGCAGATGTGTGCTTCTGTGACTCAGTCGATCAACAGACGTACTTTGTGATCCAATGATTCTCTGTTCAAGTCACGGCGGTTCGCTTATCTGTATTCTTTTTTTTTTATTTCAATTAATTTCATATCATGGAATTTTAGACGCAATATTAAATGTTCTTAAACATAAATTTGCGTGAACTGTGACGCTCCATTTATGTGCATCTAATAAGATGTAAAATTACAGGGTTTTTTCGAAGTGTGTACACTCCAAAAAAATTTGAATTTTACAGGTGACTTAATCCCTCATACGGTGTAACTCATAAAGACCTAATTTGTCAAATGACGGAAAATTTTATTAGTAATGACCTTATGTTAGTTTAGCTTGAACTTTACTGGTTTCGACTGTAACTTGCGTTCTGCTAGCAGGTGCGACTGTATGAATTTAAATGCACCATTTACCATGTGGTTCAGTCCATTAACAGACGTACTTGCAATCCAATGATTTTCGGTTCAAGTCGCGGTGGTTACTATCAGTGTTCTATTTTTTATTTCAATGAATTTCATGTCATGGAGTTTCAGACACAATATTTTTTGCGTGAACTGCGACGCTCCATTTATGTGCATCTAATAAGATGTAAAATCACAGGGTTTTTTCGAAATGTGTACTTAATAGAGATGGTCGGGTAAGCATTTTTTCAAATCCGAACCCGACCCGTACCCGATCGAAAATAACCAAATTTTACCCGAACCCGAGATTAATTTTTCTTCAAAACCCGAACCCGATCCATGCCCGATAAAAATTAAAAATTTTCACCGGTACCCGACCAGAACCTGAAAAATGTTGTGAAACCTGAAAAAAATCGGCACCCGTACCCGACCCGAACCCAACAAACATATTTTTTTCTGTACTCGAACCCAACCAATACCCGTCGGGTATGGGTTCGGGTCGGGTTTCGCGTACAAATATTCGAAGCCCGACCATCTCTTGAATTCAAGCGACAAAGGAACACTACACAATTTTTTCTTACCAGTATTAAGCTGGGGGAATGAAATGAAATAGGGTTAGAGGTTAAGTGAAAAATGATAACGCAGGAACGATGTTGAAAATTTAGCCTCACAGTGGCCGTGTGAAGTATGCACATGAACGGAGCTCTGCTCAATCCGGTTGCTTTCTGAATTATGTTTCAACATATCCAGAGTAGGTGAACTGGCAAAAGTATTTCTCCGGATAGAAGAGAGTGGCGGACTCAAATCCCGTTTCTTAACCTGATCATTTTTATTCCTGTTGTATTGATGTATCGTATTGATGTTTTTTTTCTTATAAATATAACAAGCACAAAATAGAGTAATGATAATTGGTTCCCAAAACGAAAGTGAAGAAGTGAAAACTGAAATTGAATAATACAGGGTTGCGCAGAGGAACCTGACCTATTTTAGTCTCCGTTTATACTAGAACCAAACAAAGGAGGCAGAAACCGAACACGGCACCTGAATGTAAAAGAATGAAGGTTTATTTTCGTATAGTATTTTTCCATCAAGGAGCAGTGGAGTGTCACTTAATGTGTTTTTATTTATAACTCATTTTTTGATTCTCCAAAAAATGAGTTATAAATAAAAACACGTTGAGCGACACTCCACAGCTTCATGGTGGAAAACTACTAGGCGAAACTAATCCTTCACACAAATAGTACAAATAGAAGAGAAAGGAAATCGGATAATAGATAAAAATGAACAACAAAAAAGGAAGAAAGACTGAGGAAGAAAAATATAATGAAGAAGACAAAATTTAAAAGAAAGATTAAAGAAAAAAAATTCGAATAAGAGAGATTGAAGCAGAAATAATTAGGCTTTAAGAAAACAGAGCAAGTAATAAAGAAGGAGAAATTAAGTTGAAAATGGAAAGGGAAAACAGAGAAAAGGAGAGAATGAAAAAGGGAATGGAAAAAGATAATAGTTGAAGCTTAATCAAAAAAAGAAGAAAAAGAAAAAAAGGAAGAAGAAGAAGAAGAAGGACTGATGAAGAGAAAATGAAGAAGAAATAGTGAAATATGTAGAAAGAATGAAAAGGAAGATTGAAGGAGAAAGAATAAAAAGGAAATAATAAAGGACATATAATGAAACAGATAAATTGAAGAAGGAAGAGTGAAAAAGGAATAATTAAACATAAAGAAGGAATAACAAGAAATGCATAAGAAAATGGAGAGGGAGAACAGGAAAGAAGAAAAGAGGTAGAAGAAAAACGAAAAAAATAATATGAACCAGAAAAAAAGGAAAAACATTGAAACAAAGTTGAAGAAGAAAGAATAAAGATGAAATAATTAAACTTGACGAAAGAAGAAGAATGAATGAAGTTGAACCGAGAAGAAGAACGTAGGTATAAAAAAATTAAAAATAAAGCTGAACAAGACTGAGGAAAAGAAAGAACGGAAACGAATGAACGAAGACGAAATAATGAAGCAGACATGATTAAAAAGAAAATTGAAGAAAGAAGAACAAGGAACTAAAGTAGAAAATGGAAAGTTGAAACTGGTAAGAGAGACGTAGGTTCAAGAGAGAGGAAAGTAGATAGTAGATAAAAATAAACAAGAAAATATAAAGAAAGACTGAGGTAGAAACAAGAAAGAAAAATGAATGAAAAAGAAAGAACGAAGAAACAATAATTAAAAAGAAAGAATTAAAGATAAAGATTGAAAAAAGAAAAAGGAAGAAAGATTAAAGAAGAAAGAAATATGCTTGAAGAAAGAAGAGCAAGTAACAAAGAAGAAGAAGAAATGGAGTCAAAAATTGAAAGGAGAAACAGATAAGAAGAAAGAAAGGAGAAGAAAATGGAAAAGGATTTAAGGCAAAACTTTATCAGAAAATTAAAAAGAACTGAAGAAGAAAGAGTGAATTAAGTAAGAATAATGTAAACATGAGTGAAGAAGATATAATGAAAAAGAAAGTATGAGAAAGAAAAAATGAAAAAGAAAGAACAAGAGATCGAGGAAAAATGATCGAAGAAGGAAGAATGAAGAAAAAATATTGTTGAAGACGGCATCCCTGCCTAGTAACGCAGCTTCCTCGTCGTAACGGAGATGAATGATAATGACGGACTGTCATTGAGAAGACAAAATGGTAGGGCGGTGAGATTACTCGCAGACACGTTGTAAGTGGCACAGTGAAATATAATCTTATTCTTAAACTACGTTTATTAAAAGTTTATTGATTCATCTCAGTTATTATCACAGATGGTATAGAAATAATTATCACAGCTAAAATATTACCGTCGAATTTAATTCTTATTGCTGGTAAAGCATTAGATAAAATTCTGAATTATTCCTGATTGAAAAAAGGTAGTATATTTATATGATTATTAATAACTAATAAGCTAAAATAACATTGCTTAAGCTAGGATTCGTTAGTTGACTGAATTGATTTACGGCTAGATAGAGGACACGTGCAAGAAAACTAAATTTGTAAGTAAGAAATGCAATATGTGAATTAAACAATGAAATATATTTAAAGCTTCAAGTTGCTAAAGTAGTTGCTCTGAAGATTAGTCGAATTGGTTCGATCTGATATTTCGATATTTATTGAAGGAGAAAATGTAGAGATGAAAGAATTTGGAAGCAGTTAGTAGAACTTAACACCTTTAGACAATCGTCACTAAAATGTAAAAACTGCTTGTCAAAAATCGTAAATATTTTCTATCTTTCGCAAAAATCATATTACTTCTTGCTTACAATGATCGTTATTCTATCATTAACTTGTCACAGTGTCAGATCTAACACGGCAGCGGCTCTGGCGTTTCCTTGTTTGAACCTACCTATTATTGTAATTTATGTAAATACAATTCCTATCTAGTCTAGTCTACTCCGCGCACTGAAACTGAACAGTATTCGGCTTTTTTGCTCCCCTTTCGGATGCCACTTAAATAGTTTTCCGTTACCGGCGGGTTTCAAGAGTACGTACGATCATAACAAAGGGCCAATCCCGTGTAGTTTTTATTCCGGATTCAACTGCTGCCTCCTCTCTGTCTTAAGAAACCAGTTCGAGATACACGGAACCGAAGGAAAAAATTGCTTACCCATTATTGTCACGCTTGACTTTCCTCTCTTTATTTGGCTAAACATTCAAACCACCGGAGGAAAAAAATCATCTCCATCGATAATTGGCTATTTTCATCATCACTCAATTAAACCTCGTGGGGAAATATTTTACTAATAAAAACTTTGAAAATAACATAAAAAACGTAAAAGTACACTAGACTACTACAACTGCACAAACTGATATTTCTTTTCTGAATTTCAGTTCAATGACAGCAGAGAAAACAGCTTTTGCGTTTTGCTACACTTGTTGTTTTCCTAGAAATGGAAAATTCTCTAGTTCAGTTAACATTTGTTTAAAACTATTTATAATCTTTTCAACAAAGTGAGAAATGGTGCGTTTTACTCCGCCCAACCAAACGGTGTAAATAAAAGAGTGATTAAAAACAGCAACATTCATTGTTTTCGGGGTAGCCTGTGCTGCGTAACAATGGCTAGTTGGGTAGAGCAAAAAAAAATACAACTCTCCACCCTGAAACGGCTGATAATCATTGGGTTTTGCCTGGCCCCATACTCACGGCCACGGTCGGTGGATGTTGTTTTCCTTGAACGGTGGGAGTCCCTTCCTTTACTAGACGGACGGACGGACGGACGGTCGCTCGTTGTCCGTTTTCCGTCAGGGTGTGCTGACTCTGGGAAATTTTCCCGAACGGTGCCGATTCCAAGGAATGTTCAATTAGTGGAAAATTTCGTAGCCAACGAACTTCCAGGAAACCCAGGCGTTGACTTCTGTTTTTTGGCTGGTTTTTGGATACTTTCTTTGTTGAGCATTATCGCAAGTGGCTTGTGTTGTTTTGGTTATATGCAATAACTCTTTGATAAATCTACGCTTCGGTTTTTGTCTTGGAATTTGCTTATCAATTAGTTTCAAATTAGTATTGTTATGGTACAATTATGTGCATACCTTGTTTGAATTAGCAAATTGCAAGAATTGAAGCACAGTTTGGGAAACAGGTGCGGAGGTCAATGGTGCAATAGAAGTCTGTTATGGTATTTGATTCTAAAAAACTATTGCGGAAAACGATAATAAAAGTCAATAAGCAAGAACGATTTCATTTTATTAGGTGATTCCGTCAGCGTTGCCATGACTATATATGACACAACATTTAGAGGCGTTTAATACCATCCTGTTGGATTGAAATAATTCCGCAAATGTGTCTTATTGGCTTGCCAAAAGCATGTATCTTCTTGTTTTTTAATCAGATGGTAGAATTTAAAGCCATCCGCAAACGATAGTTTGAAACATTTCAGTAAAAAGTACAAATCATCGAGATAGAGTAAAAATCTAAACGGTTTCAAATTACTTCCATGAGGTACTCCAGAACTAACTGCAAATGGTGATGTTGTACAGTTTCCTATTTTAACCGACATCTCACGACCGGTAACCTATAAATGCATCCAATCCAGTAAAGTGCCTCCGAAGCCAAGTCTGTGAATTTTTGCCTTTTTTAAAAGCCGGGGTAATGTGAAATTTTATTCCTTGGGTCAGGAAATGTTCCCAACTGAGGGGACGTGTTGAATAGCATTGTCAGTGGTGAGACGAGACTATCCAAGCACTTTTTAAACGTTAAATGCTGTTTGATGCGGTGATAAGACAAGACAACGCATTTTGAAACACTTGCTGTGAGCTTGTTTCGATGACAGCAGTCGACGAACTGCTCCAATATTGGTTTAAGCCAAGCGCAGGCATCAATGGATCGAACAATAAAGCCAATTTTCAGATCATCCGCATACGCCAATTTACATCCATGAGTCAGAACTTGTGAAATGGGGTTGAAAAATAAAATGAACAATAGCGGATACAGATGACTCCGGGTGATTTTGTGAAACTTGATGATTTTGCTGGCTGGGTAAAGTTCTACCTGTTAAATAAGATCTCAACCAGGCCCGACAGATAGTATGGGTAGTTGGGTAATTGTACCCATTAGGAAATTTCCGAGTGAGTAAAATACGTACTCGGAATCCTGAAGGTTTTCCAATTTACCTCGAAACATGTGAGCGCATTTTGTATACTTTGTATACTGTCGAGCCGCATCGTGCCAATTATTGAAGGCAGTGCGGTGAAATGTCATCATCAATTGAAAAAAATTAAATGATAGTGATCAATTCCCCCTTTCATTTTCAGCTTGGCACAGCTCAAACATATCAGGTATACAACTTTGCTTCCGCCGTTTTTTTTTCGAAATTAAAGGCTTTATTGCGAAAAAGTGCTTACAGATGTATTATTCAAAGTATTGTCTGTCGCTAGCGACAACTTTCTTCCATCTCTCCGGCAATTTTCTTATCCCGGCTCGAAAATAGGAGTCCTTTTTTGACGCTATACATGAAGCAATCCATTTTTCCAATTTTTCGAAGGATTGAAAATGTTGAACTGCCAGGCCGTGTGCCATCGAATGGAATAGGGGGAAGTCAGAAGGGGCGACATCTGGGGAATACGGCAGTGGGGAAAGACTTCCCATTTCAGCGTTTCCAGGTGCTTTTTGACCACTTTTGTGACGTGAGGCCGAACATTTTGGTGTTGGAGGATGACTTTGTCATGTCGCTCTTGATATTGTGACCGCTTTTCTTTTAGCGCGCAACGAAGGTTGTTGTCAGAGTGAAAGCGTCACGCGAAGCGTCGAGGCGCGTACGAGCTAATTGCATTTGATCAAAGCAAAGCTGTCGGAGTGAATGCGATGCGAAATCAGTTGCGTTCGGTAGCGATATCCAGTGATGGTTTCACCCGGTTTTAAGAGCTCGTAGTAAATCACACCGAGCTGATCCCACCAAATACAAATCATAACCTTGGCGCCGTGAATATTCGGTTTTGCCTTCGACGAAGTAGCATGCCCGGGTTTTCCCCATGATTTTCTGCGTTTAGGATTATCGTATCGAACCCACTTTTCATCACCGGTTACTATTCGATGTAAAAACCCCTTACCATTTTGTCTTTGAAGCAGTTGCTCACATCTCTTACGGCACCCAGTTTCCTTCTTTCTGATTCATGCCCAGGGCCTTGAGACGTTTTGAAATGGCTTGCTGACTCATTTCCAACGATTCGGCTAGCTTTTCTTGGGTGTGGCACGAATCTTCAGCAAGCAATGCTTCTAGTTGTTCATCTTTGAAGGTTTTTTCTCTTCCACCACCATGTTTGTCTTCGACATCGAAATCACAATTTTTAAAACGTTGAAACCACTCCCGACACGTTCTTTTACTCAGAGCAGCATCACCGTAAGTTTCTGAAAGCATTCGATGCGCTTCAGCTGCATTTTTTTTAATTGTAACAGAAAAGTACTTCCTGCAAATGGCGAGAATTTGGCACATAAACAGACATTTTCGAGCGTGAATAATACGAAAACAAGAACAACTGTCACTGAAACGGCGATGACAATTCGTTAGGCACTGTGCACACTCACTTTAAAGGCATTATCATCTATGTATTTTGACCAGCCTCAGCCGGTACAGCCACCTATCGGAAAACGGCGGAAGCAAAGTTGTACACCTGATAAGATAACTCAGTTTGACCTAGGTGATAACAAAATTGTTACAAACCTTGATATGTGAATATCAATATCATATATAAATTCGTTACAAATTCAGTACGACTTTTCAGCTGTTATTAATTATTTTGGGAGGGAGGGGCTTTAGCGTGCAAACCTAAAAATGGATTTCGTGAAGTAAGATGAAATTGTATATCTTTAAGAAGAAAGACTCTTTGCAAGCGTATACGTATTGTTAACAATGTGTGCGTAAAAACAAGTTCCTTCGCCTTTCTACTGATTTTATCAAAAATGAAAAATGTGTGAAATTTCCAATAAGTTTTCCATACATTCCAATCAGTTCGTTTATTTAGTTAAAGTAGTAAGTTGTCTGTACGTGTCGATGAATGGGCATATTTGATAAAAATTTGCACCTAATTTTCTCGGAGATGGCTGAATCGCTTTTCGTAAATTTAGATTAGAATAAAAGGTTACATGTTTTTCATTTAAAAGATATTTTTATTCAGGCCTTTCTGCGTACAAGCTTTACGTGGCCTATTGAGTAGACGTTTTATATACAAATTTTTTGTATTCGATCTCGTTGTCACCCTTTTTCTAGGGGGAGAGGAGCTTCCATTTCCCTCCTGCGAAGGATGAGGGGCACTTTGTTCGTGGCTCATCTCGTCATCTATTGACGCATCGGTGGTATTGTTGACTTCCGCCTTCTTTTCGTTTTCCTTGTTATTCGAAGTCTTGATCTCGTTGCTACACGGAGAACCCTTCGATCATAAAATTGCGATATCGCTGTTTTTGATTTTTGCGATAGTTGGATTGACTAATTTCTTTCTGATTCAATTGATATGGTTTTTGATTTGCATATATTCAAGTAGTTGAAAAATATGTTGTTTTGAATGCTGTCAAATGCCGGAGACAGTTGAAAGCAAAACAATAATTGCAATGCAAAATCAACAACTTTTTTAGTTGAAATCAGTTCGCGTCGCTTCAAAATTTCAATGAAAACAACATCGATGGTTAAAGCGTTTGGTGAAATTGTGTTCATTCGATTTGAGAAATTTATGATAACAAGTGTTTATCTAACAGCGGTGTTGTGATAAAGTTAACCTTGTTTAAGATGAAAAAGATTTGTAACAAATTAGAAAATGTTAATGAATGATCATTTCGTAATCTTTCAGGTATGCGCAAAAATTTTATGCTTCAAATTCGATCATTGATTTACTTCCAGCAGACTGTTTTACTTCAGCTGTTTGATACCGATGATGATATTCATGCATTAGCAATAAAACGCTTTTTGACATGAATTTAATTTATAAAAGTAACAGGAGCGAAGGGTTTCAAACACACAGAACGCGCTGCAATTGAATGGCGCGTTTGAATTGCCGTCGCAAAATTCCAATTCCCAGCGGTTGATGCACCCAAGCTCATATAAATTGACTAAAAATATCAGTGCATAACTTTAGTTCAACCGTTTGAAGGCACCATCTTTCAATACTTATTAAAATTTAATAATTTCGCTAATTTACTCGCCCCTCCAAAAGTGCCCTTTGCTGATTAAAAACGTTTTTTTAAATCAATCATTTCCGATCGAATCAGAAGTATTTTTTAAGCATTTAGATCTTTACTGATCTCGACTTGACATGATCATGATCATACAAAAATCAAAATCACTTAGAGATCAGATCAGTTCTGATTTCGTAATGATAATTTATTCCTTGGTTAAGATCACTTGAAATCAACAGTGATCGGTGGTTTTCCCAGCCCTAATGATATTACATGTCAATATAAAATACTGTTTATATTTTAACAACGATATTTATTTCATGACTCTCAACATACTGAACTTATTTCAAATAGATCATGACGTGTATCAGTAAGTATATTTTGATTATTTTCGCAAATCAATAACATTGTTCGAGTTGATTGAACTATTTGCAATGTCTAAAACAAATAAAACCGATTTATTTTTCAACTAACAGAATTTTGTTCCAATAACAACACCAGTTATTTCAACTAAAATATTTGTAGAAATTGAAAGGTATGTGTCCTCACTAATTGACAGCATTTTTTTTTTCAAACAGTTAAATTAGTTGTTTCAACCATCGATTCTGATAATCGAAAAACAAAAATGACAGTTTAGTTAAAACAACAATCGATTAGTTGTACCAAATTTTAACCAATCGAATTCAGAAAATCAACTAATATTCTGGTTGAAATGGGATCGCGGGTGCTTCCGTGTAGTTACTGTAGAAGAGCCTTGTTGTTCATTGGCTGTAGTTGCTTGTTGGTTAGATGGTGAAAGTGTTTTTAAAACAGGAGCACTGCATTCACTAGTTTCCGTTGTTGAGCGGTTGTTCTTGTTTGTTTTGTTTGTTTTCGCAGTTTCAGTGCAAGGTTTGCCGTAGTGTGCAGGTTGTTCACAAAACTGACATGTAACCAGTTGATTTTCATACGTAATTAGCGTTTTACACGGGAAAAAACTCCGCCATACTTCCCTTTCGATGGAAAGAACTTCACCGTACTGCTACATACTTTCCCGAACATACCCATCGCTGGTCTGCGGAGGAAGGTCATTTAAATTTAACATTGTCATGATCAACACTATGCACCCCGTTATTAACCGAAGCAAATGCAATTGCATCTCTTTCACGTTTGAACATAATGTACACACAGTTAGACGCCTTGTTGAATTGAATCTCACTTACATCATTAACGTTTAGATGCATTCGTTCCTTACCCTCTCAGCAGGCCGTTCAATTTTGTTGGTTTTTGAGCGCTTGTTGAACGACATATTGCACGAAATCTCGTTCAATTTGCTGGAACGGTTTGTTGTTGTTTTTTCTCCTGCAAAAATAGTGTGAAAATTAAGTGTTACCTTTACATAGAAAGAAAATTTGTTGTTATTCTACGTGAAGTAGAAGTATTGTGCAGGTATGTATTGTTAGTTTAAACAAATAAGTGGAAAAAAAAAACTTCAGAAATTTTGCAGTAAAACTAGTCCAACGGGGCTCCAACTCCTCATATTAAAAATGGCTCAACAATGGACCTCTGTCTGCCGGGTTTGTTGAACGAAAAAAATGGCATTCGGTTCAACGATCTGTTTCAAAATCGGCAAACGAAGGTCCCGTGTTGGCCTCCCGTTGAACGATTGATTGGACTTTCATTGGACCAATGATCCAACGTATTGGACCAATGAAGGACCACCGTTGAACGTTTTTTTCTAAGTGGGTAAGCAAGATTTCAATTTCGGTTGCTGCTGATCTAACTTTGCAGCGCTTGAATTCAATACAAACTGAATTTGGCCTTGTAGGCCAAGTTTCTGGCTTTGTTAAATCGTATTTGCCCATTTCATGCACTCTATTGTTCACTACACTGTATTGTCTTTGTTTCTGTTGTCTCGACCGTAAACGATTTGCGACTGTGTCGGATGAGATGCGAGCACGAACTGTGGATGTTACATGTTGATCAGTACGGTTGGAAATAAATTTCCGATTTAAGAACCGATAGTGCAAAATCTGATGAAGCTAGTATATAATATTGATTCGATTAGTGAGTCTTCATGATTGAAAATCAACCAATGACCTATTAGTCACATCATGTTCCGATATCTGCTTCCAGAAACCCCACAAATACTGATAAAAATATCAACGTAATTGAACTTTCATTTCGGTTCGATTGTGTGTGGATGTTTCAGAGTTATCCAGATTGACTCACAAACTTTCATTCAAATGGAAGGTCTCAAGATATGTGTCGGATACACTAAAGCTTGTTGAAATCCAACCGGAAATTACTTCAGTCTCAATGATCAATACCATGACAAACCTCCGTTATTCCAAATTCCATTTCACGTTTGCGCATTTGTATTAGTCAAAATACTACGAAATAAGACTTATCCATAAATTTATCAGATATGATTAAAATGAAATTTTCAAATATTAAGGTGACATAAAACGTTTTGTTTAGGAACCCGACTGATTAATTCATGCAGTGATATTAATTACAACGGAAAAAGGTGCGAAATCTGCAATTTGTATATCGTATTAGTTGATGACCCGAAAAACTCATTTCGATTTTACCGGTTCCGGATCCAAAAATTGTGAAAGTGGCTCAAAATTATTTTAGTTTGCTTTGAGCTATGACTTCAGATATCATCAGCGCGTCAGTAAGCATTTTTCTATGAAATGTTGACATAGATTTGCATTTTTATTTAGATTAAATCTATAAATCATACCAATCATATGATATGCTAGATATGCAACATATGGATCAATACATCCGTCATATAAATGAAAACATTGGTTCTCTGGTTCTGTTAGCAAATCGTCAAAGTCAAAGAAAATGAACTTTAATGATTACTGAATAATACCATTAAACGTTTCATAGTGGATGAGAAGTCAATAAATACGACTGCAGTAACAGTATTCAATACCGCGAAGCAGGTGGAAGACCGACCAAATCAACACCAAAAGCACCACCATCCAAATCATCGGCCAAGAGAGCCAAGGCGAAGTCACAATCAAGACTTTTGTCCAAAAATCCGTTTTTTCCTTGAATAATTGAATAATTGTAGTTCCATTTTTAGCGAAATTTCCTGAGGTGCCGGTAACCGAACACCGTTTTTGAAATGGCCAAAATATATCACTTTACTAATTTGATAATAAATTTTTTCAATCAAATGAATCAGCTTAGTTTCCTAATCGTTTGTTAGCTAGGGACTTTAGCTTTCCGTTGATGTATATATGTCCGCATAATGTGCACTTAGTCAGAAGTAAAAGCTCAAAATAAAAGAGTGCCGGTAACCAAATACTCTCCCCCTTATAATGTATTTGGAAACAGGTAGATTCATTGACACATGAAATTGAGCTACACAGAAAGAAAAGATGAAACTTACACGACATACAAACCGATAGCACTATGAAATAGACAGCAGTTGAAACGAAAATCTGATTTAAAACCATGATTGATGTAAAATTACATTAAAATTCATTTAGTTTTTCCTTGAACAAGGCTGTATATTTACAGACCGCTTCGTTTTGTAGTGTAAATTTCCATTCAATTGCCTGCTCCAAATATGTGCATGAAAATAAATGTAAAATCACAAAATATTTTTATCTGTGTAGAAAAACTACAAATGACTAGGCACGGTTATTCAATCGACGATGAATCAAAGCTTTGGTTTTACATTCCTGTAGTAAAATTTAACCTTATGTTTCAACAGACTTCGCAGCCGATTCATAGTGTACAGAACCGGTGCATGGCTGGTGCTACGTTTCTACTGACACTACGAATCCTTCCAGGTCGGGGCTCGAACATACGACAATTGGTTTTTAAGACCAGTGCCATATGAATTTAACCACCAACCCGGGTCATGAAGACGAATCCAGTATGTCTTATTTGATGACAACAAGAGTCATAGTGACGGCGCAGAAATTTCATTTTCATCAAATAATTTTATTCGAAATCTCCTGCAATGAAAATTCATTGAAAAATAAAATACTAAGAGAATTGAATAACAACGTACGTACCTACGTCAATCGACTGAGCCACAGAGGCAGACCCTTTTTTCATTGCTTTGCCATCCTCCGGTATCCTAATGACATGCCCAGCCCATCGCACATCCTTTCATGTACTTTGTTTTCGACGCATTTATAGCATTCTCGTTCTTTGAATTACACCTTCCAAAGCAATACTAAACAAGATGCACATAACAAAATCATAACACCAGTATATCAACAGTTGATATAATATTTAACAAATGGAAACAGTTGAAAGTTAAAACTTATGATAACAATATAACAACAAAATCAGTTATGATGTTTTATTTTCATTTGCAAGACTCATGATAAAGTTCATTAATTAAAAAAAATGAGTTCTTCCGTTGCTTTATATCGAAATATAATGATCAGAATTTCAAAAAACTAAAAGAAAAAATCAGATCATTCATTCATTCAATAAAAAATCATTCATCAATTTTGGATTGGAACGATGCTAAAAGTTAGCTGTGATATAGTTTTTTGTGTTAAATTTGCTATCTAATATTTTACAACTATTGTTATAAATTTCTGCTTCAGGAATTCTGTAGTTATATCAAATTCAATAATAATTGTGATACAAACGTTCCAAAATCTGTAACGATTTTTTTCCCACTAGAATCTTTTTTGTTATGATTTTTGTTATTTTAACAGCTTACCAGCCAAAAATATTTCTAAATTTGTTACAATATATCTCTGAAATAAATCACTCCAGTTGTTAAAATTCTGTTATTACCATCTGATCGGGAAGAGAGTGCCGTATCTCTACTCGGACGTAATTAAATACCTATCGCTGGTATCAGAGAAATCTCCAGGATGGCCCTCCGGTGAGACAGGGGTTTAGAACAGGCCAAACGAGTCGCCTGGAACATTTTAGTTACGAATAGTCTAGCAATTAATACGAATCGGAACAATCGGAATTGATGTAGATATGCCCAAATTCATTTGTTTAAGGCAAGAAAATTCAGTACCACAACAATCGTTATATATTAATGTATTCCGTCCTAAGTTAGATAATCGAAAAATAGTGGCTGATAATGCCATTCAGACTTTTCATTATTAAAAAGCAATTATTGCATCGATTGTTGACTTAAAAATTTGTTTCAATCAAGGTCACACACAGAAAAAAATTATGAACTTTACAGGTGATATAATTCAACAAACGAAGTATTTCATAAAAACTTAACATGTCAAATGACACAATAGTTCATGCGTACAGATACAGTTTCCGAGTAAAAATTGCGCTCGGTTACCAAGTGCCGCTGTATGGTTTTATATCAATTATTCAACTAGCAGCTATGTGCTTCTGTGGCTCAGTCGACTAACTGGCGTGCTTTGTGATCTAATGTTTCTCGGTTCAAGCCGCGCGCTGGTGGTATCGAACTTTTGTTTTTTATTTCATTCGATTTGAAGCCATGTACCTATCAAATCACACAATTTTACATGCTCTTGAAAAAAAATGTGAAATACGACGCTTCATGTATATGCGTCTTATAAGATTTAAACTCATAGGATTTTTTCGAACTGTGTAGTTATCAACCAATCAGGAACATGAATATTCTACCACAAAATTGGAACGAAACCCGTCCCCAGTTATCATGTCTTGTCGTAGGATAAGTGGTGCATATAAATTGAAGTAGCCGCACTTGCTATCCGAATGGATATAACTGTCGAAACCAGTGAAATTCATTCTCGTTCAACATTGAGTCGACCACGGCGAAGAAAAACTTATGTATATTGCCTATGAAATAAACGTATTTATGAAAAAAAAAACATTGAGTCATTACAAATAAAATTTTCTGTCATTTGACAAATTAGGTCGCACTGAATTCCATCCTATGTGGGATTAGATCCCTTGTAAAATTCATTTTTTGTGTGTGTAAACTTAGGTGCATGCAAACAGTGAATTGACAGAAAAATCTAGTAATCACTTACCGTAGTTTTGAGAATCGACTCAAGTTGAAAAATTGTTCTTTTCGTACCATACTTTCAGTGTAAATCCGGAAAGACATTATATGTAGAAATTCATAAAAGCAATAGAATGCCAGAAAAACTGTACAAAACCAACCCTAAGCACAGAAACACAATATTTGATTCTCAGCACGACATTCCTGCAAAAAATTGAATATAACTTTTTCAACATGTCAATTAACCATTCCAAAGATAAAAGCAATATTAAATTACTGGTAATCCTATATAATTCTGAGTTAAACAACAACTACGTTTATTAACTTTCATATTGACTGTTAATCCATAGAAAAAACCAGCATATTCTCGTGACTATCAAATATCAATTCTGCTACCCGCACGGGAAAAAAGTTGATTTAACAAAACAAAAAAAATATAATGAACGTGCGCCGGTAAATTACAACATTATATGGAACGACGAAAGTAGAAAAAGAAAAAAAAATTGACTCAGTCAGATTTTCCCACTCTCTGCAGCAGTCAAGCGCGGAATCTAAACTGGGATTTCGTTGCTTCCCGCGTGTTCAAATAATAGGACTTTGATTATCGCAACTGTTTTTGCTTACAGGATATAACTTTTTTTCGTTGAATCACTTCCTTGTATTAACAGTTACAAAACGTCATTAGAATAGACTACAACTGGGACGAGAGAAAAAAAAATTAATAAAAAACTTACCGTATTCAAATGTTTATGGAAGTTTTTTTTTCATAAATCAAGTTTTTTCTTCCTGGAACGAATAAAAACTAAATTTCACTCTTTGTCCCTATGGCAACCCTTTGTGGACGGTAACCCTCCTGACAGAGGGGATAACATTTTTTTTTCAGCTGGCAGTTCGTCCTGCTTTAATTTCAAGATAGAAAAAAAACTGGTTCAAGAAGGCCGAAAAAAATTCATATCGTATGCAAACATCCAATGGCGCGATGGCTGACGGTGTCGCGTTCGGTCGGCTCATCACCGATGACACCGTGAGCTTGACGCGCCGCCAGGCATTCTGCTGGCCTGGGGGATAAAAACAGTATCACCTCAAACACTCGCACGCACACATCCACATTCAGAAGGTTTCCCAGAGTTCCGCTCCGGGTGCACCTGGATTTTTTGCTCCCGTTATCGTCACGGAACGGTTTTTTTTCTCAAATGCTTTAACCCGAAATTAATATAATTCCAACCGAGAGCCCCGGGGCGGTATCTTTGTATGCGTGGAAGGCGCCATTTTTTTTGGGTGAAATTTTCGGAAACTACGGCGATGTGGGCCCCGGTTAGGGTGAGGAGGATGCAGTTTCCTGTTGGGAGTTAAATTGAAAAAGAGGAAAAAAAAACTGATTGGTTTAATTAAAATAATAATTTACATAAAACATGAACGCATGTGCGTGAAAAATTGTAGGTTTTTCCGGGAGTCTTCCTCATCATTGCTAAAGTGACGATAGAGGCGTGACAAAGTTAACGGTTTAGTGGCACCTTGCGGGAGGTGAAACCGTTAGGACGAAAAATAATGGTGTTCTCATGGGTGTATTTCCAATTTATTTCATTGTCTACAAATGTACAGCCGAGATCAACAGTTGTCAGAGGGGGGAAAAAACGTCACACTTGTGTAAATTTAAACAAACCTGACGTCACATAAACAAACGACATTGACAAATCAAAATCTGGGTTAAACAAATTTATAAAGTTATAAATGATTTAGTATATTTTCTCATATGCGAGATTCCTGCGGTCTCCAGGATGTCATCAGTCAAACTGGACATAATTGATGTAAGAAAAGCCGACATTTACAACGTTCGGTTGATGAATAACTAACGCACAAAGCTATTAGCAACAAAAGCTTCATAGTGGACGGCTACGACCTACTACACGAAACAGAAAAACACGCAGATTTTAATCACCGTGATAAATATTTGACAGGCTGCAATTATTTTACTTTCACCAACAGTGCAAATAGTGCTGGAATCGATGCATATTTGATAGTCCTGTGCCGGTGTTTTTTTTTGCCGATCCGATGTTTTACCTTTTGAGCCTGCTTTGCTTTCATGTCTTATCAACGGAATGATGAGAAACGGAAAAGGTGTGGTCAGAAACATTAACGTACACTGGTTGCTGGAATTTTCCAATAGTATCGGTTTTTGACCTCACATGCAAATCCAGTTTAATTGCTGGTCTCCCTTTGAAATGGTGCTGGGTGCTGAAATCAAAGAAAAGCTTGGCTAATAATTGCAGTTAGGCTGAAGGAGGTGTCTTCAAAACAAACATCACCTACTTCGTTTCGAGGAACTCAATGTAGAAGGAAAACTACTTCAAAGAAGATTCAATAATAAATGAGAGGCCGTTCTTTGAACAATTATTTCTATTGATTTTATAGGCTATCAAACACCAATCAAAGGGGATTAGTTATTTATGCTCTTATACTGAACAAAAACGTACGAAATTCTGCATTTCCACGACGCTTGATCCTCAGTAACCCTTCCTCAGGTCCATTCCGCGCACATATTCCTATCAATTCCGCACATCCCAGTAAGTCAACGTCCTGTTCATCCTCTCTTTAGGCATTCGTGCTACATATCTACTAGAGATGGCCGTATTTCGGATACACTCATTTTTATTTCACACGTGGGTTACGAGCCGTACTGAAAGAGACGGGTGGGTAATTTCAGGGACACAACTGGAGGAGATGATTTTCTTTAGTTTGAACGAATTTTGTACCCATTTTATAAAAAAAAAAAAAAAAACAAGCAAATAGAAATACATTTATGACGAATCTTACCAAAACATGGATTTTTTTTAAATTTTTTATTTTTTATGACTTCTGGTCAGTCAGTAATTTTTACTTTTTTCGGTTTTTTAACGATATCAAACTAACTAGAGATTATAAGAGGAGAAAGAATATGAAAATTATAGAGCCATAGTACTCAAGGAAGAGCAAGGATGTGAAGAATAAAGTGCGGAAAAGTGAGACTTGACAAGGGTCATTTAAGTAAGCAGAAGGCTTCTCGTATCTAAACTTTTACCTTCTTCCAGAGGAGTCGAACTTAGGCATCTTAGCGATACGAGTCATCCGAGTCTCTGATATGTCAGAAAGTAAAGGCAAAGGTCGTTTGCCATTTACTGTCCGAACCGGTTTGGACAGTAAATGGCAAACGACCTTTGCCTTTACTTTCTGACATATCAGAGACTCGGATGTCACACATTCAGTAAAAAGCGTTCAAGCAGACAGGTTGTGTTACTGGCTTGTGAGTTAACGGCTATCACCGAGTCAAGGCAGCTGCAGGTAAACAAAACCCGCCTGCGCCAATTGCAAACGCAGCAGAGGCTGGTGTACAGCCAATATTCGGGGCGTTCCTGACTTGAAAGCAATCGAAGAAGGCCATCCCATTCATACGCACAGAGGTGAAGAGACACAGAGGTGCAAACGCATAGAAGTGCTCAGACACAGAGGTGCGGAGACGAAGGAAATTTTTTCTGGCTACCTAGAGTTTCATTGATTCAAGGCTTCAGTCTTTTTCAAGTCTATCTGAATCACTAACAGTCTTTTTAAAGACTAACAATTAGTCAGCCTTTCTCAAGGCTATACAAAAAGTGACATTAGAGTGACTAAGTGATACAAAGAGTGATATTAGAGTGACTAAGAAATAAATCAGCCTTTTTTAAGACTAGCTAGGAGTCTAACCGAAGACTAATTTAGCCTAGTTATTTTAATTTCAAATTTCATTCATTTCAAAAATGCCTGCGTCCAACCGGAAAGGCAACAAGCCTAAAGCTAAAAATAATTCAATACGGAATAAATCACAATCCGTTATTCAACATTTTTCTAATAACATTTACGATCTTATAGAATCTGAATGTAAACATAAAAGGCAACGGACGGAATTCCCTTACGTTAATCCTATGCCGTCTAACAATATTTACGAGATTCTTCCTGAATCCGATTGTAGCGACATAGAAGAAAATTTTTCAAAAATTCCCAAAATAGACGCTTGTCGTCCTGGGAAGAATCAACAATCTATGCCACCAGTGACGGTGATGATTTCCGACTTCAAAGCATTCCGTACTGAGCTTTCTACTTTTCTCCCGGAAGTAGAAGTCTCATTTCAAATCGGACGAAGCGGAGAATGTCGAGTCTTTGTTGATGGATTGGAAGATTACGAACGTCTTATTTGTCAGAGAAACTTCATAAATTTTATTCATATGATATAAAATCAGACAGACCCTTCAAGGCTGTCTTGAAAGGCTTATCAAATGATCAAAGTATTGATGAAATTAAAAATGAACTAAAAAAATTGCTTGGTTTTGCCCCTTCCCAAGTAATACTTATGAAAAAAAGAGCGAATGGTACTTCTAAACCACGCTCTGGAATTTCCCATGAACTTTACCTAATACACTTCAATCGAAGTGATGTAAACAATTTGAAAACTTTAGAAAAAGTACGTTTCATTTCCCACATTAAAATTCATTGGGAACATTATAAACGGCATAATCGTATTGCAAACTTAACGCAATGTCGTCGTTGCCAAGGCTTCGGTCATGGAGCCAAAAAATGTTATATGGATATACGGTGTTTGAATTATGGTAAATCGCATTCGAAACACGTTTGTCCAATGAATGAAACCACTGATAAATTTTCATGTTCAAATTGCGATGGAAATCATAAATCCAATTATTTGCAATGTCCTGTCAGGGAAAAAATTTTAAACGCTCGTTCGCTTAGACAACAAGTCAAATCAACGACCTTAAATTTACAGAACATACCTGAAAATCAAAAAACCGTTACAAATGCCACGCCAAATTCTTCTAAGGCACTTATTTCTTCGAATTTAAAGCAAAAAACAGGTACGCCTTCCAATTCGTCTTCTAACGAAAACAATTTATTGACAGGTAGATCGACCTCGTCAACATCTTCTTCTAATGTCAGTTATGCTAGTATAACAGGTAGAAACACTTAATTCTTCTAATGTAAATAATCAAAACACAGGACCGCCTTGCATTTCATCTTCTAACGAAAACATTTTATTAAAAAGTAGATCGGCCAAATCATTTTCTTCTAATGGCAGTCTACCTGCAAATATTCCTTCAATGCCATTCGCTTCTTTAAATGAAGTTGATTTAGGCGATATAACTGAAAATAAAATGATCTACCTACAAGATCAACTTTTTCAAATGATCATCCAAATGAATTCGACTTCATCATTTTTTGAAGCATTTCAAATCGGATGGCAATTTGCAAATAATATTATAATGAATTCAAAATTTAACAGTGATGTTAAATAATTATTTGAATATTTTAAATTGGAATGCTCGATCTTTGAAATCGAGTGAAGATGAATTTTATAATTTTCTCGAAGTTCACAAAATCCATATTGCCATTGTGACAGAAACTTTTCTTAAACCAAATGTCAAATTGAAAAGTAATCCACATTATGTGGTTCATCGACTTGACAGGTTTACTGGAATGGGTGGTGGAGTTGCCATTTTTGTACAACGGCAAATTAAACATCGAATTTTACCTTCTTTCAATACTAAAGTTATTGAAAGCTTGGGAATCGAAATTGAAACCATTCATGGAATTTATTTCATCGCTGGAGTATATTTGCCATTCCGATGCACCGGCGAACAATTAAATTTCTTTAAAGGCGATTTGCAAAAACTCACAAGATATCGATCGAAATTTTTCGTAATAGGGGACTTAAATGCAAAGCATGTCCAGTGGAATTGTAGGCAAAATAACAGTAATAGTAAAATACTTCATAATCAACTCTCAGCTGGTTACTTCACAGTTCTTCATCCCAGTAATCCGACTTGTTTCTTTTCCGTGAAAAACCCGTCTACAATTGATCTGGTTCTAACAGATCAAAGTCACATTTGTAGTGAACCGATTACACATGCTGACTTTGACTCAGATCATTTTCCTGTAACATTCAGACTTTCCAACGAAGCTTTAATTAATCCAATTAGTTCTATATTCAACTATCATAGAGCTAATTGGTTGGATTACAGATCTCACATTGAAAATCATGTGGATCATGAAACTATTTTAGAAAATTCTGCGGACATCGACACAGCAATTGATAATTTGAATCATTATATTATCGAAGCTAGAAATCTTTCAGTTCCCAAAGCTCAAACTAAATGAAATTCTCCTATCATCGATGACAATCTTCAACTGCTCATTTGGTTGAAGAATGTTCGTCGACGACAATATCAACACTCTCGTGATCCTGCTATGAAAAACATAGTTAAGGATTTACAAAAAGAAATTAAACATAGATTTACTCTTTTGCGAAATGAAAATTTCTCTAAAGAAGTTTAACAAATTAAACCATATTCTAAACCTTTCTGGAAACTTTTTAAGGTTCTTAAGAAACCTCAGAAACCAATTCCTGCTCTCAAGGAAGGAAATCAAATATTTCTTACAAATGGCGAAAAAGCTCAAAAACTTTCTCAGCAGTTCGAGAGTGTCCACAATTTTAATTTGAACGTTGTGAGTCCTATTGAAAATGAAGTCTCACTGAAATATGAGCATATTTCAACCCAAGTGTTATCACACGATGACATTATTGAGACGAATTTTGATGAAATTAAATCAATTATTAGGAAACTCAAAAACATGAAGGCTCCTGGTAATGATGGAATTTTTAATATTCTCATTAAAAATCTTCCCGATGTTGCCTTGAGACTCCTGGTTAAAATTTTCAACAAGTGTTTTTCATTAGCTTACTTCCCAAAAAGATGGAAAAACGCTAAAGTAATTCCTATCCTCAAACCTGATAAAAACCCAGCAGAAACATCAAGTTATCGACCATTTCTTCTATCAGTAAACTTTTTGAAAAAAATATCTTGTTGAGAATGATGTCTCATATAAATGAGAATTCAATTTTTTTACCAGAGCAGTTTGGATTTCGTCATGAACATTCAACTACTCATCAACTTGTAAGAGTATCGAACATGATAAAATCAAATAAATCTTCTGGGTTATCCACTGGAGTTGCTCTTCTAGACATAGAAAAAACATTCGACATTGTTTGACACGAAGGTTTAATAGCAAAAATGTCTGATTTCCAGTTTCCTATTTATTTGATCAAAATGATTCAAAATTATTTAACTGATCGTACCCTTCAGGTTAGCTATCAGAATTGTAAATCTGAATTGCTACCCGTACGAGCCGGTGTTCCGCAGAGTTCGAGCGTAGCTCCAATCTTGTATACTATTTTCACTTCTGATCTTCCAAATCTACCCGTTGGTTGTCAGAAATCGCTATTCTGTGACGACACAAGTCTGTTAGCCACAGGTAGAAATCTAAGAGTGATCTGCAGTCGCCTACAAAATATTTTCAGTGATTATTTGTCAAAATGGAAAATTAAATCAAATGCGCCAAAAACGGAATTAATTATCTTTCCTCACAAGCCAAGAGCTTCTTTTCTTAAACCGAACAATAATCACATTCTCAATTTGAATGGCTTGGAATTGACATGGTCTGATCAAGCTAAATACTTAGGTTTAACGTATGACAAAAACTCACTTTCAAGGATCACATTGAAGGAATCCAGGCAAAGTGTAACAAATATATTAAATGTTTATATCCTCTTATAAACAGAAATTCTAAGCTCTGTCTAAAAAACAAATTGTTAATTTATAAACAAATTTTCAGACCAGCCATGCTTTATGCAGTACCAATTTGGTCAAGTTGTTGTTCCACCAGGAAGAAAACGCTTCAAAGGATTCAGAATAAAATTCTGAAAATGATTTTGAAGCGTCCTCCCTGGTTTAGTACAAATGAGTTACACAGACTCACAAATATAGAACCATTAGATGTAATGTCACATAATATTATAAGCAAATTCCGACAAAAATCGATGCAATCTTCAATTGAATCGATTCGCTCTCTGTATTAGTTAGTAAGTTAGTATATAAGTTCCTTTTCCCCATTACACAATACAAGTAGGTTTAGAATTTTCCCTACACAAAAATCTCAGAATTGCGGAAGCAAATGATGTCTTCATGGTAATAACCAAATCATGTATATAATAGGGCTGAAAAGTCACCACTTGTGGCTGCACACCCAATTTAAATCTTAATAATTTAATTTTAACTCATATTCCAATAAATAGTTATTTAAAAAATAAATTTAAAAAAAAAAATAAAAAATAAAAAAAAAAAAAAAGCATCCCACTTAATCGGCTACAACGCTGTATCTAAGGCCAGGTACAGGCAGCGTACAGACCAAGCTCAGCGAAGATCACGACGGCAGAGCAACGGAGATAGAAGACAGGAAATTTGAAATAGTTGGAGCGAGCTTCATGCCGAGTACCTGTGGAAAGCAGAAAGAGACTAACAGGTAGATCTATAATTTTATTTTCTTTCACTTCAAAGAATATTCTCGTTTATATAATTCAGTTGAGATCAATTATTTAAACACATTTATGTAATGGATGATCTAATGGATGAGAATCCAGGAGATCCATCTCTGCCACCAGGCGAAAATTTAACGGTTCCTAACTCGCAGAGAACGAAGTTTTACAATGAAACTTCTGCGGGCCCATGGATAGTATATTTTCGGCGTAAAATGAAGGCATTGAATTTATTTAATATATCTAAAGAATTGACATCACGATTTCCCGCTACCAAAGAGATCGTAAGAGTCCATAAAGACAAGATCCGCGTTGTAGTCGATTCCTTAAAGCAGGCTAATGAGATTGTTGTTTGTGAATTATTTACCCGCGAATATCGCGTATATATTCCTTCGAAAGACGTTGAAATAGACGGTGTTATCACCGAAGCGGGTCTTTCGGTTAAAGAGTTGCTTGAGCATGGAGTTGGACGTTTTAAAAACTCTATGCTTGAGGGAGTAAGGATACTAGAGTGCAAGCAATTGTACTCAGCATCTTTCGAAGAAGGAAACAAAACTTATCGACCTTCAGATTCGTATCGAGTAACATTCGCTGGATCTGCCTTGCCTAGCCATGTCCACATCGATAGAGTGCGCCTTCCTGTTCGGCTTTTCATACCAATTGTTATGAATTGCACGAACTGCAAAAATTTTGGCCACACAGCTACTTACTGTAGTAATAAGTCGAAATGTAAAAAATGTCAAGGGCCTCATAAGGATAATCTTTGCGATGAAGATATTGAAAGATGTGTTTATTGTGGGGAGGTGGGGAGAGACCTTATGATGATCTTTCAGTATGCGCTGCATTTAAGTTGCGTAAGGACAAAATGAAGCTTTCTTTAAAAGCACGGTCTAAGCGCACATATGCAGAAATGCTCAAAACAATCATTTATGTCCCACCTTTGGAAACCGAAAACGGGTTTTTCAAATCTTGCGGAGCCAGAGGAAACTGACTCTGACGGAAATAGTGAAGATACCTCGTTTGTCACTCCTCAAGGGTCTGTTAAGAGGAGATTATCAAACCACAAAATACCAAAAAAAGGCACCTAAAATTACACCTTCAAAAAAAGATCCCCGTGTTAAATCTAAAAAGCCAAATTTAAAACCAAAAACTGTTCCTCCTGGTTTGTCAAATTCACAAACCAATCCAGGAACTAGCACAAGAAATGATAATAATCCAGTGGGCTCCGTTTCACAGCCACCAGCAGGACTACTGAAGTCTTCGGAAATTGTAGAATGGATTTTCGCAGCATTCAATATTTCTGAACCTCTAAAGACCATCATAACGGGATTCCTTCTAATAGCTAGAACTTTTTTGAAACAGTTATCAGCTTAATGGCCAGTTCTCTCAGGTTTTGTATCATTTGATGGATAGTTTTTCTTCCGCCGCAAATGATTCAATCACTGTTCTGCAGTGGATGTATTCGCTTTGTGCGAAACATGGCTTACATCAAACATAGCCTTAAATTTTAATGACTTTAACATTATACGTCTCGATAGAGACTCTCCGTATGGTGGAGTGCTTTTAGGAATTAAGAAATGTTATTCCTTTTATAGATTAAACATTCCTTCGACTTCTAGTATAGAAGTAGTTGCTTGTCAAATAAACATTAAAGGAAAGGACATTTGCATTGCTTCGGTATATATTCCTCCAAGAGCACAAGTTGGACAGCGACAGCTTAATGAAATGGTTGAAGCCCTTCCTGCTCCACGATTGATTCTGGGGGATTTAAATTCGCACGGAATGAAGTGGGGTTCCGTTTACAATGATAGCAGATCATCTTTAATACAAAACATTTGTGACAATTTTAGCATGACGGTATTAAATATGGGTAGCATGACACGGATTCCAAGACCTCCTGCACGTCCAAGTGCATTAGATTTATCTCTTTGTTCGACTTCAATTCGACTAGATTGCTCCTGGAAAGTATTACCTGATTTACACGGTAGCGATCATTTACCAATCATCATCTCAATTAGCAGTAACAAAGGCATTGCTAATTCAGTTAATATTCCATATGATTTGACAAAAAATATTGACTGGATTAAATACCAAAGTAATATTTCAAGTATCTTAACTTCAATGGAAGAGCTCCTCCCACTTGAAGAATATGACTTCCTCGTTTGTTCGATTCTGGAGGCCGCAGAACAAGCCCAAATCAAACGATTTCTTGGCCCATCGTCTAACAGAAGGCCTCCAAACCCCTTTGGTGGGACAAAGAGTGCTCAGATGTTAAGCACGCGAAACAAAATGCTTTCAAGACGTTTTTAAAACGAGGAGGAGGAACTTCTCAGAATTTTGAAAAATTCTTGACTTTAGAAACTAGAGATGGGAAACTTATCGATATTTATCGATAATATCGATAAAAGCTTGAAATTGACGATATCCATAATTTACAGCGTAGGCAAAAAATATCGATATTCGATATTGCTTCCATGGCTGCATTTGGAATTATAATTTCATGTTTCGCTTGCGTAGTTTATACTGAATGAGAGATTACTCCGAAATAAGTAACTACTACTGATCCTATATACTATAGGGTGTAAAGTACTTTAGGTTCTACTTAATTTCATTGTTGAAAAACACAAAAGCAGTTTATTTCGCTATCGCTAGATAAATCTTAGGTGTATAATAAAACGTGACCTTTTGTGACAGGGGGAAGGGGGGGGAGGTTTTTGGAATGTGACGTCCATTATTTTCAATGAGCGCATTTTTGAAATACCTAATTATTTGCTCTATTTCCTGAAAAAATTTCCACAAACGTTTACATTCTATAGGAAAACGTGTATTTGTTGATGTAAAAGCTCTTGTAAATTCGGAAATGAATGATGCAGGAAATCATTTCTGTTGTGATCAGCAAAAGTGCACGGAGGAGTGAGTAAATTAGCGAAAAAAATAATTTTTTTCCCAATATGAGTAAAAAAGAAAAAGATGCCTTCAAATGGTTTAACTTAAGTTATGCACTGACAATTTTTTCAGTAATTTGATTTTCTAGCATTGATAATAGTATATCATAAGAATTTCTCTTATCTGATTAAGATGTAGTTTATTCAATTGTACTCCATTTGAAAAAGGGCGGAAGATCAACGATTTCAGACGTAGATCATGTCATGTCTTATCTTGATCATATGTGATTTTCCTCCACCAACATCAAAGCTTATCGAATCATCCAATGATTGAACTTACATAAATCAAGAATCAGTTTAGCTCAAAATCACTACCTATTATGTGTGACGGAAGATCCGTACCGATTTTGATCGATGTGATTTAAAATTCACTGATCAACGGATCTTGAAAAGATTCTTCGGCAGTGATCTCGTTTTGATGAGGTTTTGGTCTTTATTTCTTCAGACCTGTATGCTACACTAAGGAAATATTATTCTTTACCTAAAACAATAATATATCTGTGTACCCCTAGGAGGAATAAAACAGATGATTTGAATGTTTCATTAATTCCAAACAAATACTTTTGTTAATTCTGATATTAATAAAAAAATTCCGATGATTTTGTAGTTTTAGGGATATTTTTTTAATATAATGACTGCATGTAATAAATCGATTTTTCCCTCATATTTGTATGGTTTGTCATACATATTGAGAATGTGTTGAGATGAATTTTATTTATTTTGAATTCGTGACATGTGACATAGAGGGGGTGAGGGGTCTTTGCTCTGTGACAATTTGTGACAAAGGGGGGATGGGGAGTCAAAAATCGTCAAAAAAGCGTGACGTCTTTTATGGACAGCCCCTAATAAACATCATAGTTCTGTTAGAATTAGAATAGTACAACAATTGTTTGTCGTTCTCTATTGAAATATATAAAAATTGCTGGAAAACCGATTTCAGATCGTAGCTACGGAGACCCCAAGTGTTATATACCATTCGACTCTGCTCGACGAGATCTGAAAATATGTGTATGTTCAAGTATGTCGATATGATAACCAAGTTTAACAAGTTCAGTCTTGTTTGGAAGCTAATTTTACGATGTGAATTAATTTCGACTTTAGGATCATTGATCAATTTCTAAGATCCAATCGCTGATACTTCCGGTTTCGGGGAGATGATCGTATTAGTGACATAATCGACATATCGTGTGTTTTTTATTCGCTGAAGTGATCAAGGGTTAAGTATAATTTTGTTATTGAGTTGTTGAGCATGCTTTTGTGCACTAATCTAATCAATCTGGATAAATTTATGTCAAGTATCAGCCCGAATCCGTGTCAGAAATTATCATAATAAAAAAAACTGTTTGAATGAGACTGTTTGCACGACTACACTCTTACCAGCCGCTACCTAATTTTGGGTCGAAACCTATCCAAAATTAACTAAAGTGCATCTCCCCAATTTTGGGTAACGAGGGATGACCTCAAAATTTAGGTAAATGTAAGTTTAGTATAAGTGTTATGCTATAACAAAGCACACTACCCATTTTTGCCGATGAACAACTCAATGTTTGAGTAGATAATGACCTAATTTTGGGTAGCTTATAGAAGAGCTCGACAATGAGTGATTTCTCCTCAAAAAGGTAGAAATGATTTTCAGTGTAGAGAAAGGTATTATCACAGCAATAGTTAAATTAAGAAGAGGAGTTTTTGCCTTTCTCATATATGAAGACTATGCAATCACTTTGAAAATCGGCTCTTTACATCCATTCGACTGACAAAATTATCGATATTTATCGATAATATCGATATCGGACTGCGCAGTATCGATATTATCGATAACCGATTATTGTCGATATTTCCCATCTCTATTAGAAACTAAGTACAAGAGCATACTTCGGGCCAAGAAATGTAGCTATTGGAGAAATTTTGTCGAAGGTTTGTCAAGAGAAACCTCAATGAACACTCTTTGGAATACGGCTAGACGAATGAGGAATCGTAACGTAGGAAATGAGAGTAAGGAATACTCGAACCGATGGATATTTGATTTTGCGAGGAATGTTTGTCCAGATTCTGTTTCTACGCATAGCATTATTAGGGAATCTTTTCCAAACAATGGTTCCATTGATAGCCCCTTTTCAATGATGGAATTTTCCATAGCACTCATGTCTTGTAACAATAACGCTCCTGGGTTGGACAGAATTAAATTCAACTTGGTGAAGAATCTGCCCGACCTCGCAAAAACACGTTTGTTGGAATTGTTCAACAAGTTTCTTGAGCAAAATATTGTTCCACCTGACTGGAGACAAGTGAAAGTTATCGCCATTCAAAAGCCGGGTAAACCAGCTTCCAATCACAACTCATATAGACCCATTGCGATGTTGTCCTGCATCAGAAAATTGTTCGAAAAAATTATTTTACGACGTCTCGACACTTGGATCGAGACGAACGGTTTGTTGTCAGATACTCAGTTTGGCTTCCGTAGAAATAAAGGGACGAATGATTGCCTTGCATTACTTTCGTCTGACATCCAAATTGCCTTCGCTCAAAAACAAAAAATGGCATCTGTATTTTTAGACATTAAGGAAGCATTTGATTCAGTTTCCATTAATGTTCTTTCAGACAAGCTCCACCAACATGGACTCCCAGCGGTTATAAATAATTATTTGCACAACCTTTTGTCAGAGAAACGCATGCGTTTTTCACATGGCGATTTGGCAACATTCAGAATCACCTACATGGGTCTACCGCAAGGCTCATGTCTCAGTTCGCTACTCTATAATTTTTACGTGAATGACATTGACAGCTGTCTAGTATCCCCCTGCACACTAAGAAAATTGGCAGATGATGGCGTGGTTTCAGTTACTGGACCAAAAGCTGTTGATTTGCAAAAACTATTGCAAGATACCTGCGGAGAAAACAGTTTCCAGTCGTCTTTTCAAGAAAGCATGGGAAGAATGATCCAACAGGTTTTGACTTTCAAATACCTTGGAGTGTGGTTTGATTCCAAATGCACGTGGGGAGGACACATTAGGTTTCTGATAACAAAATACCAACAAAGAGTACATTATCCTCGAACAATAACAGGATCTTGGTGGGGTGCTCATCCAGAAGATCTATTAAAATTGTATCAGACAACGATTCTTTCAGTGATGGATTATGGATGCGTTTGCTTTCGTTGCGCTGCAAACTCTTATATTATCAAATTAGAGCAATATCGTTGCGAATTGCTTTAGGCTGCATGCATTCGACACATACAATGAGTCTTGAAGTTCTGGCGGGAGTTCTTCCATTAAAAGATCGATTTTGGGAGCTTTCATCACGCCTGCTAATAAGATGTGAGGTGCTGAATCCCATGGTAATTAATAATTTCGAACGACTAGTCGAGCTTCGATCTCAAACAAAATTTATGACAGTATATTTTAACCATATGTCACAGGAAATCAACCCTTCAAGATATATTCCTATCCGTGTCAGCCTCCTAAATGTACCTGACTCAACTTTATTTTTCGACACATCCATGCAGCGCGAAGTGCGTGGAATCTCGGAACACCTACGCTCGTTGGATATCCCAAAAATATTTACAAGTAAGTTCAGGCATATTGACTCTGAGAAAATATTTTAAACGGACGGATCACGAATTGAAGAGGCTACTGGGTTTGGTATATTCAACAATAATGCCTCGGTTTCATTTAGGCTTCAAGAACATGCATCTGTTTATATAGCAGAGTTAGCAGTAGTTCATTATAGTTTGAGTGTAATCGTCACATTACCTCCAAACCATTATTCTCTCTTCACAGATAGGCGGAGTGCAATTGAAGCCATTCGCTCAAAGGCTGCTCTCAAAAATGAACCGTTTTTCTTGGGCAAAATAAAACAGTACCCGAACGACATATTGAACACTAATTATCGAATCACAATAGTTTGGATCCCGGTTAATTGTTCCATTCCAGGCAATGAAAGAGCTGATACTTTAGCCAAACGTGGTGCTACTGAGAGACCGATTGCTTTCAACGAATTCTATAAGGCGTCTCGCCAAAGAACACTTGCCAGTTGGCAAGCTTATTGGGATAAAGATGATCTTGGTCGGTGGATGCACTCAATTATTCCTAAAATATCGACTAAGACTTGGTTCAGAGGACTGGATGTGAGTAAGGATTTCATTCGTATGATGTCTTATGACTCATGTCCAATCACTACACGTAAGGTGCACATCTCCTTCGAATTGGACTTTCCGAGACTAATCATTGGACATGCGTGGAGTATCGCAATGTCAAATCTCAACTAATAAATTCCTTGCGTACCCTAGGTAGACTATCCAATGTCCCAGTTCGAGACATTCTTGCTTGTCGTGACCTTCCTTATATGAAACTTCTTTATTATTTCATTAAGTCCATTGGAGTTGAAATTTAAATTTTATTTTATATTAGACCCCTTTCTCTTCCATGAGTTCAACCAATAGCCAGCTTTCTAATAATGAGTAAAAGTGATGAACTGATACAAACAAACCTGAAATAGTTATAAGATCATGTACAAAATAAATGTTTTTTATTTAATGTAATTTATAATCGCTTGATAAAAACAGTGTTCAGATTAACTAATGATTACCAACATACTAATATGATATTCGAAATGTATTAGGTTTAAAGTACTATGTATTGTGGATGCCACGGCGAAGAAAAACTTATGTATATTCATTTAGGGGTTAGCCAAATTTTGTGCTAGGGCACATAACCGTTTTTATTAGTTTTACGTTTCGTCTTTGACTCATCAGTGCAGAGCAGTTCAAATTGAACTGCTTAGTGCTAAACTCGGCAGTTCAATTTGAACCGCTAAGCAGACGTAAAGTTTCTGCTACTTACAGAACACTTTTTGTTTTGCAACGGAGTGCAATGTCTTTTCTGACGTCACGTCGGCACGTCAGAAAAGACATTGCACTTCGTTGCAAAACAAAAAGTGTTCTGTAAGTAGCAGAAACTTTACGTACGTTAGCTGTTCATTTTGAGCTGCATGTGCCTTTCAGTAACACTAAAGTTAAATTCTACTGTAACACAGTTTTGAAACTGCACTAAAATGCATCCGTAAATAATCCGATTATTTTTTAAAGAAATTATTCTTCAGATAATTAGTGGTTTGAGGCAACAGCATATGTCATTCAGTTAAGACCTCGGTTGATAAGTGAAGTATTCAAGTGATTGTATAACATTTCTGCTTGTGATCGACGGAACATCCCCCTACGCATGTGTAAGCTAACTGCAATACCCAAGCTGTTCTCAAAGCGTGTTACATAACATATCTGTAAAGGATACGTAAGTACATCGAAAAAAAAATATTGTTCAACTCCAGATGCTACACCACACTGTCAAGCTAAATTTGAATAGACCTAGCCCAACATTAGCCGTACTAACATGAACAATAAAAAGATACGATCAATGATGATCATCTTGACCTCGTCCGGGTGTAAAGTATTGAGAGACAGACGGTAGCATTCAAATAGTGAAGGAAAAAAAAATCTCAGAGAAAAAAATCGTCTTCGTCTAATGTACGGCGACCCAACCCGAGAAAGGGGAAAAACCACATGATTAAACATGCCCCCGATCTGTTCATCATTCGGATCTAAATATTTACTTTCTATCGTGGCCATTCAATCAGAAGATTTTTTTTTCATTGTCGATTCGGCTACCCGAAATACCCGACTATAAAAAGCGTGAAAGAATCCTTTTTGTTGTTGTTGTCGTGGTTGATGCACCCGTCACTTGCGGGTTCAAGCTCGTCGAACTTTTTCCACATGTCGTTAGTTTTTTTTGTGCTTTTATTATTTATAGTACTTTTAATTTCAATTGTACGTGAGAAAAAAACACCTCACCGAAGACAACTGGCAGAGTCTATCGAAAGTGAAAAAAAACGTTCTACCTTTTTAAAATGGAATCGAGCTGCGTGGGATAACAGCTGTTGGGAGATGGTCATAACACGTGTCAAACTTTTACTCACTTTTGTTTTCATGAGCCGCAAATTGAATTCTGGAATTCAATCGCATCATGCACTCATTCTAATAATGACAAAAATATTAAAATCGAGTTGGAGTTTTTTTCACACCTGGAACCGTTTTTATTCCAACGTGAGCCACTTGTAGGTAAACAAACCGCCACGCCATTAGCTTTAATGACAGTTCAAAGGTCCATCGTCCATCCATTTAGCGCTCGGTTCAGGCAACGCACCTCACCGGTCAAGTTTATTAGATTGAAGCGGCTATCAACATTCCAACTCCAACCTGTGCCAACCTGAAGCGTCATTATCAGCAGCAGCAGCCCCAGTTTCCCGCGGACTCCGAGGGGGATTTCGTCGGAACAGAAGAAACAAACCAAGCCACTTATAGCCTTTCGCTTCTGCGCCGATGTAAATCTAATTTAATTATCATGAACCATAATTGAAGATCGGATAAAAAGTGCCCCGCGGAAGACTCGTGCTTGTCATGTCCAGCTTCTTTCCAGCAAAATGAAATTGTACTAGTAAAAGTAAAACGAAAAGACAGGCATTAAAAAAGAATTTACGAAGGTTCAGGAAAGTGCTCATGCATTAAATTTTGACTACGATTTCATGGAATGGTCAGGTTTACCAGTGCTAGGAAATCTCTTTTGACCGTTGCTAATAAAGATAATATTAGAGCTGCAATTCAAATGACTTAAATGCTAGTGTATGCGTGAATTTTACTTCACTCCACGGTTTCTGCTTAATTGATCATTTGGTTAAGTGTTGACTTAGAGCTCAGAAGTACGTTGCTCATGTTACTCTATTAGTACTATTAGCAGTACCTAAATAATCATTGATGAGTACAGAGCGTATTCGAGCGATCGATAAATCAGTCATTTATGACCAGCTCCGCCTGAAAGCGATGCTTGCATCAAATAGATTCTAACGGTACCGAAAAATGATGGTAATCTTTAGGTGGGTAAGTATTTGGTTTGTTTAATTATCTGTAATATATATATATATCCAAAACCGTCGTGGTCGAACCACATCTGCGAACTTAACGCAGTTATTGATAGACTTGATCGACATCATAGGGAGTGTATCGAAAATAAGCTATCCACAAATTTTTCTTTCAAATTATGATAAAAAACGATATTTTATTCAAACTAAAAATTGATCCTGTATTGTACGAGGTTGAACTTGAGTATAATGAAAACCGAATGAAATTTAAGTTATTCCTTCAAGAATATTCGAACTTTTGATTGAGCGCTCTTCACCAAGTTCCGGACAAGTGTTGCATCGCATTTTTTGGACGCTTGAGCCCAAATTTTTTTGAACTCCTGCATGTTCCCAGCTGCCTTACCAGTCTTCTTGAAGACCCTCTTCACGATTGCCCAGTAACCTTCGATGGGTCGAAGCTGAGGGCAATTTGGTGGATTGATATTTTTCTCAACGAAATTTATATCCTTTTCCCCCAAGCCAATTAATAGTGGTTTTGGCATAGTGAGCCGACGCTTAATCCGGCCAAAACAGTGGAGGTGTACTATGCTTCTTAAATAAAGGCAGCAATCTCTCCTGGAGACACTCAGATCGATAGATTTCTGCATTTATAGCTCCGGTAGTGTAAAAAATGGTTGACTTCAAACCACAGGAACACATTGCGTGCCATACCAGTACCTTTCGATCGAATTTCTCCATTTGAATCGACCTGTCCGCATCGCTCACATCCTCCCCAACGACGATAGTTAAGCATTGTGAACCTGAAAGGATTTTTGAGTCCTCCTTTACATAAGTCTCATAGTCCATCAAAACGCATGCATCCGGACACTGTAAAAGGCGTGAATACAATTTCCGGGCTCTTGTTGTTGCTCGCTTCTTCTGTTCTACACTTTGTTTCGAGATTTTCTGCTTCTTGTAGGTCTTCAGGTGATTTCGCCTCTTGATACGCTAGATCATTCCGACGCTAGTTCCTGCTTTTTTGGCCAAATCACGTATTGACATTGATTTTTTCTTCAAGACTAGAGATACCACTTTCTGGACTAGTTTCGGGTTGGAAAAACCGGGTTTTCTGCCTCTTCCTGGTAGCTCATTCAAAGAATAGTGTTCCCCAAACTTATTAATGATGGTTCTAACACTGGCATGATTAATTCCAAAACGCTTCGCCAATTTTCGCATAGTAATACCCTTCTCACTTAGCCATGTGTCCAGAACCTTAATTTTCAATTTCTTTTCAATACGCGACATTTTGAAAACGCGGAATTTCAACCGCTCAAACAAGTAAACATACGAAAGCTAACAGCCAAACACACAGCATGCTGTTATCTGAGCATAAAAAACCTGTATTAATCCACCTAGTGGTGTAATGATGCCTTTCTCATGTACATATAATATTGTGGTATTCTATTCAAAAATTTTCTCTTCGATTTTTGAAAGAAACCAAGTGATTGTTTTTGCATGACATACAGAATAAAACAGTGCTTTGATTGCGTAAGCCATCCTTAAGAGAACGAAATGGGTTCACTATTATATGCACTTCCGGCACCGGAACCCGAGAACCGGTATAACCGAAGTCGGTTCGTACGGTCACCAACTAACATGTCATACAAACTCTACTAGTACGCACTCTAAATTACGATTTAAATGTTTGTCGCATCCGAAAATATGCAGTAATTTTTGGTAGGACCATAAGACCTTCAATTCAGCCTAAGATTGGGAATAACGGTTTAGACTCCAGTTTATAACATTTTTTACGGACTTTGATCCGCCAGTTTTAGTGACGGCGTACAACATTGAACACACTTTACCCTATAACTCCGGAACCGGAACTCTGATCCGGATAAAATTCAGGAACCGGAAGTCGGATCCGGATGAAATTCAGGAATTCCGTATGGGACCACGAGACCTTTCATTTGAATCCTAGTTTGTCAAAATCGGTTCAGCCATCTCCGAGAAAACCTAGTGAGATTATTTGACACATACACACACACACACACACACACACACACACACACAGACATTGCTCAGCTCGATGACCTGAGTCGAATGGTATATGACACTTGGCCCTCCGGGCCAATTTTCACTAGTCGGTTTTTCAAGTGATTGCATAACCTTTCTATATGAGAAAGGCAAAAACATCACAAATACATGCGTACAACACAAATGTATGTGGATAGCATATGTTCGATACACTTCTCAAGAGTACTGAGAGCACGTTAAATATCAAAATCCTCTAAGAGACAATTTAAGAGCAACGTTAACAGCATGCGATGGATTCTTGTAGTTCTAAGCAAATTCAGAAATTAACAACAGAAAAGGTGTAAAAATAAGCTCGACCATGACCTGGAAGGGTTCTTAGTTTTAGTAGAATCGCAGTACTAACCATGCAATGATTCTGGACACTAAAGACTGTCCCAGAAAGTATGGACGCAACCCAAAACCGCTGCCATTTCGCAATGGTTCAGAATCTGTCAATTTTTATGACCGCGTCCTGTTGTTTACACTCTTCTCTAACCACTTGTGCAGTTGTTTATTCGTTTTCATTAGTTTGTTTCGAAATGCGTGAACTTTCAGCAGAGCAACGTCGAAAAATTGTGTACAAATGGTGCACAGAACGCGGACTGTCACTGAGAAAGATAGCAAAAATGGAAGGAGTAAGTGAAAAAGCCGTGCGAAATGCAATCAGGAAGTTCGGTGAGGATAACACCTTTGAGGATAAACCGAAAACGGGTCGAAAAATAGGTCCGTTGGATAAACGTATACTGAAGGCGTTCGAGCAAAAGAAGGAGGTTTCAGTTCGGGATGTGGCCAAAAAAAAAGGCGGGTGGGTAATGTCACAGACATAACTGGAGGACGTGAATACGAATAAAACTGACATGTTTCTCTCTCACTTCTGGATAAAGATCATCATTCGTATCAGATTGTGTATGTTTTTCATTTTTCAAACATATTCTGCCATACAATTAAATAACACGGAACAAATACAGTTTTGTAGATTTAAATACTAGTAGAAATAAACTTCTCAAAATACTTTGGAAATATTTTAATGGTTCTAAAAAACGTAATTTGTTAAATGGCTATAACTGTTAAAATTAAAGAACTAATATATAAATCTGGGGCACGCTCCGAATTCAGCTGCTAATTTTCGGAATCTAGATCAAAAACACAGGTCATAAATTTAGTTCTAAAAGTAAGTAACTGAAGTTATTTTTAACAATTTTCCAAATTGCGTTATAGAACTAAATTCTGAACTTGAATTCCAAGTCTTGATATAGGAACTGAATTCAGTTCCAGCATCTAGCTCCAGAAATCATGTTCACAATTTAGTTCCAACATATAGGTTTTGAATTTTGGAAATGAATGCTGAAACTGAATTGATGAATTAAATTCTGATACTAAATTCAGGAATTAAACTCTGGTTTTCTATCCAGTTTTTAAATCAAGGATTGGTTTTCAGACCTAATATTTAGTTTCAGAATCCAGATCTAAAATTCATATCATGAATTTTGTTCATGAATTCTGAAAAATCCTAAATCATATCTCTGGATTCGAGTCCCTGAATAAGGAACTGAATTTGAAACCATTTTCAAAATCCAGAAATATGATTCAGTTTCAGAGTCATAATTTTAAATTCTGAATCTGGAACAAAATTTTTAAATAGAAGTATAAACTTAAATTTAACTTCAGAATTCAGGTGGACCAGAATCTAGTTTCTGAGATTAGTTCTTGAATTTAACTAAAAATTCAGTTCTCTGTTACTGCTAGCCACGACGTCCGAATGCGAAGAAGAGCTACATTGACTCCACCTGAGCATTTATGGTTTTTACCACCTCATTATTACTGATGTTGGTGGAAGAACCTCAGCACGATATCCAGTTCCGTCTAACGTACTAGAAAAAATGAACTGTTAAGATTTACCTATTACACTCGGCCAGTAGAACATCGGAACTGATATGTGCCTGACTACTTCAAAACCGTCGTCCTGGTGCGAGAAAGGCAAGCAAACGTGATGAGTTTTCCTCGTTGTTTCCAAAAGCTTGAGAAAACATGGATTTTGAGTTATTTCTGGTTATTTAACACTGTTCAAAATTTAATCACAAATTCCTGATTATATTTCTGATAGCATGGAGGAAAAATTATGTGATTGCGTTAAGTATAACAAGAGATATTCACGATCAAAAACTTATCACTCTCTCAGATGGTAAATTTCGAAAAGACACCCCATAGTAAAGTAAGTCGTATTCACGACAAAAGTGGGCACTTCGAAGTCAAATGTTCTTTGTGCTAAAGAACGTTTGAATCTTCAAACCTATAAGAAGCAGAAACAACCAAAACGTAGTCCGAAACAAGAAGCATCGATCAGGTCGAGGGTTCGAAAGCTGTACAATACGATTCTTGGTGGAAATTTGAACTGCATAATCATGGACGACGAAACCTACGTGAAACTCGATTACAAATCCTTACCGGGACCACAATATTATACGGTGCGAGAAGGGAACGTGTTAAACCAGTCCGAGACATTGATTGAAGTCGAAAAATTTGGTAAGAAATCTACACGGAAAGACCGAAATTAGCATTTTGGCGAAAAAATTAGTTGATTTTCTGATTTTAGTTAGTTATTTTTTGAGACAACTAAAAAAATCTTACTTTTGCTAAATTAGATTTTTTAATTCTAATTCTCTTAATAATAATAAAATATTTGTTGAAATGGCTATTTTTTTTAGTTGAATTCACCAATTAAACGTGCTGTCATTTCTTAGCTAAGGCACGCTTCATATCCATTCAACTAATTTTTTAGTTGAATTAGAGAAATAAAACGTTGTTTTCAACCAACATAAATGGTTGAATTGGTTTCTGCAATTAGCAGCTAATGGCGCTCGTTAACACCGTAATGACTACTAGCCACTAGATGGCACACTACTACCGAAAAAAATTTCAGTCGCGGTTGTCTTTTCTATATTGGCAGGTATAAATACGATGTTGTATTGGAGAAAAAGACATAAGCGAAACATAAACTTCTTTTTGAAAAATTTTACTTCTAAATCGCTGTTTTCTTCATTCGACTTCGCGAAATCGACTCTCTCACTGAAAACTTTGAGCACTCGGAAAACAAAAGCCGAATACAAGTATACACCGGACGGCGTAGCCCGGAATGAGAAGATACAAAAAAACATCATTTGACGTGTACAATTAGAGTGCAATCGAAACTCACTTCACTGTTTCGCGTAAAAACATTATTACCCACAATCGCTTCAACTGCGCACACATTCTGAATAAATACACTTTCCACTAACAGTTTACGTAATTTTTACATATCGGTTTAAAAATTTATATAGGGATATATCGTAACACATGCGAAAAACATCTAAACAATTTGCGAGCAGTTTCAACAAGACTGTCCCTCTTAGCTTTTTAATGGATTGTTTTGCTTTGACACTACTGTCCTTCAGTAATGACGGTGATAGATAAATAGAATCAAAGTTTCTGATTTTAATAACGAAATTAGTTGTCAATGAGAATTTCGTGTTGGATTGAAATATTGCTGGTTTGTGTCCAGAATATTCGCCAACTAAACACATTCTCTAAAAATAAGAATTTTTTTCAGCACAGTAAATTCTAAATTTTAACTAATTTTATAGTTATTTTGGAAATTTTGTTGTTAAAATCAACTAATTCAAAAACAGTAATACGAATTAGGCGCAGAGCTAATTTCGGTCGTTCCGTGTATGGTCTAGCAAGCAATTTGTAGCTGCGATAAGATTTCGAAACCCTTCATCACCACTGCTTCAATGAACAGCGAAATACACATCAAGAAATGTTTACTAAAACGACTTCTACTCATGATTCGAAGCCACAAGGATCCTGTTGTCTTCTGGCCAGATCTTGCTTCTTGCCACTACTCGAAATCAACGGTAGAATGGTATACTACCAAAAAAGTCACTTTCGTCCCAAAAGACATGAATCCACCAAATTGCACACAACTTCGACCAATTGAGGAATTTTGGGCATTAACGAAGGCACATCTTAGGAAACATGTCTCGGCAGCCGAAACCATTCAACAGTTCGAAAAAGATTGGAAAAAAATATCTAACACTTACTTTATATGGAAAATAGATTTTTTTTTGACTAATGTGATTTCGATGCTCTATTGATTGGTGAATCAATAGCAGTTCGAATTGGGTAATTTTTTACAATTTCGGCAAGCATAGGGTGGTGCAATATGAAAATTGGTACATTTTGACTTTTATTAATTTGATGCTTAAATAAATATTCAATAAAAAGCAATAAAAATTTAACAATTTTGGACATTTTGAAAATTTCTAAATATTTTGACTTTTGCTAATTTCATGTTCCATTTAATAGTGAATCAAGGGCAATTAAAATTTGATAATTTTGGACATTTTCGACGACCGTAGGGTGGTGCTATTTGGAAAATGTCGATTGTGTCGATTCAATGTTCTATTAATTGGTGAATCAATAGCAGTTCCAATACAGGGTCCGCCATGTAACTTTTTTTTAAACATGCAATAAAACACAAACGGTTCATCCGATTTCAAAATTTATTTTTTCATATTAAAGTACAATCCTTCCGGTTAATTGTGGAATATAATTTCATTCAAATGGCTGCCTCGGCTGGCAGTACGCCATATGGTCGGTCCAGTTTTTTAGTACATTTTCGATTGTATGCAGCTTTATTTCAGCTATGGCTGCACGAATGTTGTCCTTCAAGGCTTGAATTGGTTCTGGCTTGTCCACATAACACTTATCTTTGACAGTCCCCCAAAGATAATAGTCTAACGGCGTCAAATCACAGCTCCGAGGCGGACAAACGACATCCGAATTTCGACCGATAATTCGATTTTCGAAGACTGTGCGCAGAAGATCGATCATAGCGCAGAAGATCTGTGTGGCATGGAGCGCCGTCTTGTTAGAACCAAATGGTGTCCAAGTCTTCCTCTTCAAGTAACGGGAAGAACCAATCGCTAATCATGGTGCGGTAGCGCTCGCCCTTGACCGTGGTGGCGGCTCCTGCCTCATTTTTGAAGAAAAATGGCCCAATGATGCCGCCAGACCAAAATCCGCACCGTTTGGAGAAATTCTAGTATACGAATTCGACTTCGTAAAATTTTGCTGTCATCGTATCTGCTGTCCCAAATGAAGTCAAAAGCATTCCACATCCACAAATTTGATTGTTTTTTGCCGAATTTTTCTGTAACAAACGACCTATCGGCATCTAAAATACTTCTTTCAATACGGACTAGGTCAACCAGAAGCATCTTACAATGAAATTTCACGTGGGAATCATCATCCATGATCACGCACAGTGCAGTAGAACTTCATTCAACTCAATTGAAACTGAATGTCGAACACATTGACGATCTCTCTACTACAGTAAACTTCACACACAACGTTCGCTGACGTACCGAACCGGCAGCATTTAATTCTTCCATCGGTTCTCTTCAAATCATAGCTCAGTTTAACCACCGTCAGTTGATCTCTTGAAGTACCAAAATATCTCTTTCAATAGTGTGAGAGCGGCCTTCAAATGGGATTTATGTAAACATTCGAATTGGCTCAAGATAATAGATGAAAGGCAATAATAGTTTCCTTCTTCAGTTTTCATTTTTAATACTTTACTCCATTTAAAATTCTATTCATTCGAACTTGCTCACTACCAACAGTGAAGACAATGAAGCAGCTAAACTACTTGGCACTTGAAACTGAACAAGCAAAACTTCAAATGACTAGGTACGATTATTCAACTGACGATGAATTCTGGGAGCTTCACTTGAAAATGGCAGGGAAAGTCATATAAATTTGTATCGATATGCTGACGATCAGAGGTCATAAATTTCATCTGATATCATTCGATTGAAAATGAAATATTACCGCACTGATCACGCATGCTGATTTTCCGCACAATAGTTTATCGTATAACTAACGGGCCCTTGATTTGGTAGATGCGATTTGTTTTTCACTTTGTTTTGGCCTTCTTTGATTCTTATCCGGGCTCCAAATACCAAGTATGTACCACAAAAAGAATGTAATACCAAGGCTTTGCTTCGCTGGCAATGAGAAAACCTTGCAAATTAGTTCGAGTTTAGAATTTAGATATTTAGTAAAAATAACTACAGCGTAATTTCATTTTATGCTTTCGGTCAATGTTAATTGAAATAAAAAGTTTTTATTTATTGTCAAACGGAGTTCTTGTGTTCGCTGTAACTATTGCAATTATTATATCACTGCTGGTTAGCATTTCATTTGAGTACCAAAAAAATCTTAATATTTCCCATCCATCAAACTATGAGTTAAATTTAACTACCCGATGCACAATAACTATTCAAGTGTCAAACTTTAACCAAAAGTTAACATCATTTGCGAAATGCTTCACAGTTTTAGACTTCGAGACACATAATTTGCAGTACTTAAGTCGTGTGCAGTCGTGTTTTATGTATATCCGAAAGTTGGTCCTAATTTTGCCATCCTTCTTGCTATTAGTTTCTGGAATTGATCTAAGAACAACATAATTTCTGTAAGAAGAAGCATATATATGATATATATGAAACGATTCCGCTCAGTTCTAGTGTTACCACGTTATAACATTCCACCCATCAATCCGACTACCTAAATATTATATGATTTATGTTAGAACTCTCTCTCTCTCTGGGTGCTAATAGTTTGCAGTAAAATTTCATTACTCCAGTAATGAACAAATCCGTTACAACACCCGTTGATCATTTGCACAATGAAACCGATAACCTACATAACCGCAAACAGATTCGTCGATTCCAATCAACAAAGTCGTCATTTATTTCGCGTCAGCCAGTGTGCGCTGCTCGAACCGTATGTAAATGGAACTGATGGCCATCGGAAAGCGGACCGCGAAATGAACCAATGCGCACTCGATTTAATCACCATCGTAATGGCGATATCCTTTATCCGGTGCAATATTGCATTGCATGCACATTCACAGCAGCTGCCACATTCGCGTCGAGAGCCCCGAGAAAGTATCGCAACACCAAAAGCATTCGGATGCGCAACTGCAGCAACTTCTCACACTCCATCCGCTGGTTGCCGTTCTACACCGCTAGAATGGTCGGAGGAGGAATTATTCCGCGGCGTAAACGAGGTGGTTTCCTCTCAATTTGAACTGGCAATTCTCATTTCTTCCAAGCATTGAAGAAACCATTGTCTGTGATTGCCTCCGGTCATCGAAGTTGGCTGCGGATTTGCCAGGAAGTCATATTTCGCGCTTTCATCCCATCACCCCGGGAACAAATTGCGCGCAATCTCTGCTCGAGATGAAGCGTTTTCCCTGGAAGAAGTAATACAGAAATGTACTTCCCGAATGTGACTGCCTGTTTATGCGAAAGAAAGCAACAAAGGAAGAGTCTCAGAACGTTGCATATTGATTTGTTCAAGCGATGTTCGGAGAGGGGAAATGAAATATGTACAGCATGGTATAAATGTGCTATAAATGTATTTCAGTGACGTCTGTCGGTGACTAGCGTAAGGTGAATTTTGGGGAAATTCTATTGTTAGCAAAGATGCAAACCTAACTGTAGCGTGCACGATGTGACATGTTGCGTGAATTATTCATGTAGTAAACCATAAAATAAATGGTGTGACATAATTTTTGGGTAAATTCTTTCTTGAGCTGCGCAACGGTCCAGATGCAAAGTGATTTTTCATAGCGAAACAAATATTGTATGTATTAAGACAGTGAACCATTTCAAGAAAGTTATTAACTCTTGGTTAAAATTTGACATACTGAAATACTCTTATGTCGTTTTCGTTTTTAAATTGCACTAGCGAAAGCTGCACTGGAACCGTTCGTTTTTACCAATTGCACTACACCAGTGCTACACTTTTTCTGCACCGATACCACTGGTGTAGCACTCATCAAAAGTTTGGTGTAGCCAAGTGTAGCTCTGTGCAATGGAATCGATAATTGTAGTCAATGGTTACTGTTTATGTTTTCGTCATTTTTGTTCGTTTATTCATGCCTCAGTGTAGCACTGCACCGGTGTAGTGCAAATTAAAAACGAAAATGCCATCAGAAAATTTAAAAATTTGTCTATTTTCGTTGATTGTTTTGCTGGATTTAGCCTCCTTTTGTGCAATCGAGCAATCAAAACAGGTGTACTATTCCTCATTCATTTGAACCACATTACAAATAGAATGCAGTTTGGTGCCAATTCGCGGGTAACTATTTGGAACTGATTTCTTTTTTGAGCAGAAAGCGTGCAAACCAATTCCAACAGATATGAACAAATAACAGTAAAACTCTACAAAACCGTTTCATTGATCAAATTTTAACGCAAAATACTGGCAAAATGACATTGCCACTGGACGTAAATGGCATATCAATTTTATATTACATTTATAATAACTTTTTTTGTATGTTTTTTGAATGGCACAAATCAAAGAAAACCGGAGTTTGTTTAATTTTCATGTCGAAATATTCCGAGCACGACTGCTTCCCGGTATGAGAAAATTTATTTCCTTAAATCTGTAGCATTATGTTCTAGTGTTTAAATGACTTTTTTCCATAACAAAACTTGAAGTTGTGCAAATGTTGGTAAATTATTTTAGCTGTAACTTATTCTTTTTTTCAATTTACACTATTCAAATTTGCACCAAATGTGTACTTTAGCTTAGAATAGAAGTATTAAAAAAATATTGAAGAGACGTTTTTTAATCTTAGTTTTCCGGTTGGAAAAATATTCAACAGTGTATTTCGTTTTAGAATGCCAAATCAATCTCCACGTTAGAACAATTTGAAGAAAGTGCATGCAAGATACATTTACCCATTTTAAAGTCGATCTTTAGTCGAATTAGTCTCTGCATTCGTGCGAAACAAATTGTTTGCTATTATAAAAACGTGTATCAAAAAAGTCGATCCTGATTTTACCACGTTTTTTTTTTCGTTGTGTGCAGTGTTATCGAGCATTCGACTAAATCTACGACCCATTTCTAAATTTGACGAATGAAGTTTCGAGAAAAATTTACGTCTCATGGCAAAATATTCACACCTTCTGTTGAGATATTTCTTTTGACGAATAATACTTCAATAAATTGTACAGAAAGTATTTTCCCAAATATGCGCCAATATAATATTTCATGACGTATAGCTTGACGGGTAGATTTACCGAAGCTCAGTTATTGCAAAATGTTTCAATTGACTTTTATTTAAAAGATATTTTTATTCAGGCCTATTTTCGTACAAGCTTTACGTGGCCGATTTAGCCAATTTTTTAAACAAAGAATTTTTTGAAGTGGATCTCGTTGTCACTCTTTTTATAGGAGGAGAAGAGCTTCCATTTCCCTCCTGCGAGGGTTGAGGGGCACTTTGTTCGTAGCTCGGCTCGTCATCCATTGTCGCATCGGTGGTTTTGTTGTTGATTTCCGTCTTCTTTTCGTTTTACTTGTTATTCGCAGTCTTGAGGTCGTTACTAGTTGCTGTTTGCTGTTACTAGTTGGTTTCAGTTTGCTGGTTGGTTTGATGGTGAAACAGGAGTACTGCGCTCACTTGACCTTGTCTTTGGTCCTTTTCAAAGTTTCAGCGCAAGGTTTGCCGTAGTGTGCAGATTGTTCACAAAACTGACATTTCATAGGTAATCAGCGTTTTACACGGATGTGTCCCACCTTGACCACAAATGATGAAAGATGGAATTGCCTTACGTAGTTGCATACGTACCACTCGCACGCCATTCCGGATGCCGGGGAAAAAAATCCGCCATACTTCCCTTTCGATGGAAAGAATATCACCGTACTGCGACATATTTTCCCGAACAAAATTATCGTTGGTCTGCGGAGGAAGGTCATGGTCTGCGGAGGAAGGTCATCACTTATATGGCATTGTCCACCATGTAGACAGGGATTTTATAAAGCTTGCTTCAAATAGAATTGGAACAAAGACAATTGCCTGTATTTCAGTTATTTATTATTGTATTCAAGATCTTTTTTTATACAAATGTAGCGTTTTCTTCATACTTTTAGGAAAAAATACGGATAAAATTATTCGTCACGGTTTCGAAGGAATTCTCGAGTTTTTCCTGTAACACGGCTCATTAGGCGGCGCACACCTTCTTCGTCCATAATTTTAGCTATCTTATTCCACCAGGTCGTCATCTGATTGATGTCTTTGACAACGTTTCCCTTTGCCTTGAGTCTCCTCTTCATGATTGCCCAGTATTTCTCAATAGGGCGGAACTGGGGGCAGTTGAGTGGGTTAAGGTTTTTCGGAACAAACTGGACCACTTTCTCTGCATACCATTCTTAAACGGCTTTGCTGTAATGACAGCTTGCCAAATCTGGCCAAAACATTACGGGATGGTCGTGGGATCGAATGAACGGCAAAATTCGTTTTTGGAGACACTCTTTTTGGTATAGTTCCGATGTCATTGTCTTATTTGTAACGAAAACTTTCGTTTTTTTGCCGCAGCTGCAAATGCCCGGCCAAATCATAAATTTTCTTGCAAATTTGTCGGCAAAAACAAATTTAAATTTGGCTGGAACATCCCCCCGAGCCGTTGCCAAGTAAAATTTTTGACCTGGGATTTGACCGAAGTCAGCCTTGACACAGGTTTCACCGTCCATCAGAAGACACCCGTTGAACTTGGTCAGCACCTGGTCATATAGTTTCCGAGCATGAATTTTGACCACACTATTCTGTTTTATGGTCCGATTTGGCTGTTTGCTAGCTCGATACGACTTGATTCCTTCCCGGAGTCGAGTTCTCCTCACGGTACTATGGGCAGCACCGAATTTTCTGGCCAAATCACGGTCCGACAGATTAGGATTCCTCTTAATCGTCTTCAAAATCTTACCACGCAATTTCCGGTCGTCAGTTCGACTCTGACGATCGGCTTGAGGCTTCCGAATCGTCGTCAATGTTTTCTTATACCGTTTGATAACGCGCCATACGGTATTTCTGGGTAATTTCAGCTGTTTAGCTAGCCTAGATGCAGACCACAATGGATTTTCCAAATAACTGTGCACAATTTTTTTTTCCTTCTTTCGGCTTCCATGTTGATTGTTTACAAAGTACAGTCGATTTTCGGAATGTCAAAAATCATACGTGAAGCTGACAAAATTCCCGACACGTGGGCGCCAAGAGCTTCCAAATCCGTCCACCAGGAGCGCCACAATATGAGCGAAAGTTTGTTCCAATTCTAAATGAAGCAAGCTTTATTTAACATTGTCATGATCAACACTATGCACCTCGTTGTTAACCGAAGCGAATACAATTGCATTTCTTTCACGTTTGAAAATAATGTACACACAGTTGGACGCCTTGTTGAATTTTATCTCATTTACATCATTAATGTTTAGATGCAATCGTTCTTTAAGTAAGATTTTAATTTATTTGATGCGGGTTCGACCAGTTAATGTTGTTTCGAAAAAAGAGATGGCTTTTTGGTCAATTGGTTTCTCGTCAAAACATTTATTTTTCGTTAAAGGCCAACGTTTCGAAGGTTATACCTACATCCTCAGGGCAACTGTAATTTTATGTATTATTTAGTCACAAAAATTTTTTCACAAAATACAATAATTTTACAAAATGTACTCACAACGACTACAAATATTTTTCGTCAAGTATGGTGTAACATTTATAATAGTTTGTTGGAAAACGGCTACTCTACACTAAAACACACAAACGAGACATACGAATTCAATTTGTTTAGAAATTTTAATTCGAATTATTTGTTTTGCCAAGAACTTACACAAGCACTTCCCACGCACATCGACTTCGATTGTGCACTGAAATATTGCAAACAGCGAATATGGAAGACAGTAGAGCAAAAATTAGAGTGAAACAGATGAGAAATGATAGACAGCGAAAACGGAGGCGAGATTGACAGTTAATGTGTGAGAGACAGCAACAGACCGGAGTATACAGCATTCAAATTGTGCGTGTCGGTTCTGAAGTTAATGGTTGAACTGTCAGTAAAAATATGGCACATTTCCAATATTTGTAAAGCATTAGTTATGTTTTCTTGATCGAGAATTCTGGTTTTGTTCAGATCAAAACTGTGTTCATTGTCGATCATATGAACCATCAATGCGGTTTTTTTTTGAACTCATCTATATTGCTCTCTGTCTTTTCGGAATCCGACAATTTGAATTTTTTATATCGTTGTATTAATGAACGATGTCCAGACAACCGTTGTAAGAACTATCGCAATCAATGCAGGGAATGCGATAGATCACATCTGATAAGTTTCGGTGTCGGATCCTTCAATTTGGAGCAAAGAGAGAACGTTGGCCTTTAACGAAAAATAAATGTTTTGACGAGAAACCAATTGACCAAAGAGCCAGCTCTTTATTTGAAAGTAAGATTTCAACTTCATTTGCTGCTGGTTTAACTTTGCAGCGTTTGAAATCTATACAAATTGGATTTGGTCTTGTAGGCTAAGTTTCAGGCTTTGTTAAATCGTATTTGATCATTCCGTACACTCTACTGTTCACTGCACTGTATTGTCTTTGTTTCTGTTTCGATTTTCGACTGTGCCGGGTGAGATGCGAGGCACGAACTGTTTCAGTTGACTTGTTATAATAACAAAACAATTATCCATCCTGAATGATTCGGGCTTACAATCACTTTTACATAAAAATGGTCACACTAACGAAAAATTGAGAAAAAAACGGATCCTTCAACGTTTTCTCATGGAATTGTTATTGAGACTCTTGATAAAAAAAACTGTAATTGTGCTCAGTTATGTATTTATTAAATCGTTAATCGATTGAATGTAAAATATAATCGAGTACTTCTAAGCAGCAGCACGAATACTGATCGAGTTAATCGTTTCATAGAATGTTTTTGCATAACGCAGCTTTGTGTGAAAAGAGTTCCAAGAAAAAAAATTTGTTATTCTATTAATCAAGCATTCGATCTACTTATCTAGAGCAAAATCAAACATCATTGTTGTACACATTTGTGACTCCCTTTTTGCCTTTCTTTCTAGGAAGAATATAGAATTGCTGTAGGAATCGACTTTTGATCGAAGATCCCTAGTGTTATTTACCATTCGAGTCAGCTCGAAGAGATCGGAAAATGTCACAATATTCGAGACAGTTTGAAAAGTTGTTCTCTCCGCTCACTTTTTCAGAGATTGCTCAGGCTCATTCGGAAGCTAATATTAAACCATTGATCAAGTTTGAAGACCGAACGACTGACACTTGCGCTTCAGACGACATAGAGGTATAGGTGAGGTAACAGACAAATCGTATTTTTTCAGAAATTGATCAAAGAACAAGTTCAATAGTATTGTGATACCTTCAGCTTTTGGATTGCTGCCGAACATACAACGTAAACACTGAAGTACTTTCCGAATCAATCTGAATAAATTTGTGTTAAACACGATTCAAAATTCGTGTAAGAAATTATCTTCTGAATAAAAAAACAAGTTTTAATGAGACCAATTAGCAAATGCAGTCAATGTACAGCAAGGCTATAGTCTTTAACGATGATCACTGGACTACACACAGCAAGAAAAACGAAAATCACCCCAACCATACATTTGACAACAACAATACCGACGATGAAGCAATGGATGATAAGATGAGTCACGAACAATGTGCCCCTCAAAATAAATCTCGACGTTTCATACAATTACTATACATGAATTTTACGAAATTTTAGATTTAATTTTTTAATATCTATGAAAATTCCAAATAGAAAAACATTCCAAATAGCATCACTCTTCTCATACAAATAGACAACGCAAATGCCGAGCGTTTGGTTGGAAAAATAATGCCGACTATGTGACATAAACTCTGGAGCATGCTTTTGTGAACTACTAGATTCAATCTGAATCAATTGGTGTAAAAAAATGAGTCCAAATTAGTGTCGCAAATAATTTAATAAAAAGATAAGACATATTTTTATGAGACTTTTTTGAAGAAAGAGGAAGGCATTATCACACCACTTTTGGGTTTTGATAAAATAAAAAAGCTTTAATAAGGCTATGATTTGACGTCCACCTAGCGGTTTATGTTGAACCGTCAAGTCGCGAAAGCAGTTCAACATGAACTGCCAGGCACTGAAAAGTCAAGGACGAAACTTAAAAATAAGTACACTGAAGTCCTGTTTTATGCGAATTTACGTACCGCATAAAAAACCGCATAGCTCTGAAAATTCGCATAAAAAAACCGCCTAACTCTGAAACTTCACAAAAAAAACCGCAGAAGGGAAACCGCATAACTCTGAAAATTTGCATTAAAAAACCGCATAACTTTGAAAATTCGCATAAAAAAAGTCGCGTAAAAAATAAACCGCATAAAAAAAGACCTCAGTGTATATGCACCTAGGATAAAATTAGCCCTCCAAATTACTTCGAACGACAAGAAAAAGGTATTATCGACCTCTAGGTGGATTAATACAAGGGGTTCTGAATCTTCTTGGTTTTATAATTTTTCTAATTTATAAGGAGTCTATCGAAAATAAGCTATCCACAAGTTTTCCTATCAAATCATGATAAAAACGATATTTTATTCAAAGTTAAAATTGATCCTTTATTGTACGAGGTTAAACTTGAGCATAATGAAAACCGGATAAAATTTAAATTATTCCTTCACGAATTTTCGAACTTTTGATCGAACGCTCTTCATCAAGTTCGGGACAAGTGTTGCATTGCATTTTTTGGACGCTTGAGTCCAAATTTGTTTGAACTTCTGCAAGTTCCCAGCTGCCTTACCAGGCTTCTTGAAGACCCTCTTCACGATTGCCCAGTAACGTTCGATGGGTCGAAGCTGAGGACAATTTGATGGATTGATATTTTTCTCAACGAAATTTATGCTCTTTTCTGCAAGTCAATTGAGCGTAGTTTTGGCATAATGAGCCGACGCTAAATCCGGCCAAAACAGTGGAGGTGTACTATGCTTCTTATATAAAGGCAGCAATCTCTTCTGGAGACACTCAGATCGATAGATTTCTGCGTTTATAGTTGCGCTAATGTAAAAAATGGTTGACTTCAAACCACAGGAACATATTGCTTGCCATACCAGAACCTTTCGACCGAATTTCTCCACTTGAATCGACCTGTCCGCAGCGCTCACATCCTCCCCAACGACGACAGTAAAGTATTGTGGTCCTGGAAGGGTTTTTGAGTCCTCCTTAAAATAAGTCTCATCGTCCATCAAAACGTATGCATCCGGACACTGTAAAAGACGCGAATACAATTTTCGGGCCCTTGTTGCTGCTCGCTTCTTCTCTTCTACACTTTGTTTCGAGATTTTCCGCTTCTTGTAGGTTCTTCAGGTGATTTCGCCTCTTGATACGCTGGACACTCGTTCCTGCTTTTTTGGCCAAATCACGTATTGACATTGATTTGTTCTTCACGCTTAGAGATGCCACTTTCTGGTCCAGTTTCGGGTTGGAAGAACCGGGTTTTCTGCCTCTTTCTGGTAGCTCATCCAAAGAATAGTGTTCCCAATACTTATTAATGATTATTATTTTTACGTTTCGTCTTTGACTCATCAGTACAGAGCAGTTCAAATTGAACTGCTTAGTGCTTAACTCGGCAGTTCAATTTGAACCGCTAAGCAGACATAAAGTTTCTGCTACTTACAGAACACTTTTCGTTTTGCAATGAAGTGCAATGTCTTTTCTGACGTGCCGAACGAAAACGTGTTTTCGACTATTTCTGGCCGATGCAGGTATGGTCATTTAGGGGTTAACCAAATTTTGTGCTAGGGCACATAACCGTTTTTATTATTTTTACGTTTCGTCTTTGACTCATCAGATTAATGATGTTTTTAACACTGGCATGATGAATTCCAAAGCGTTTCTTCAATTTTCGCATAGCAATACCTTTCTCACTTAGCCATGTGTCCAGAACCTTAATTTTCACTTCCTTTTCAATACGTGACATTTTGAAAACGAAGAATTTCGACCGCACAAATAAGTAAACAAACGAAAGCTGACAGCCAAACGCACAGCATGCTGTGATCTGATCATAAGAAACCATCGCAAATACATACGTACAACACAAATGTATGTGGATAGCTTATTTTTGATACACTCCTTATTCAGTTGTATTCTATTGAATTGAAGACTTCACGCTAGATTTTTGTTTTGCTGTTGATTAAAATGGCAAGTTTATTTTTGTTTTATTCCGATCGAATTCTCGTGTGATTTATGCAACGTGGAAATAAATTTGTCTTTAACACTAGGGGAAATCGTGTGATAAGTGTAAGAGTTGTTGTAATTGAAATATTTGTGTAACAGGCAGACCTATTCACTCGTTAATTTCATAGTAGGTAATTCCATTTAGAAAAAATATTTAAGTTTTTATTCTTTACGCGATAGTATTTTAAAGGGTGTAGCCGGGTTTTCATATAAAAACTGCTCCCAAACGAAACAAAATTGATATACGCGGTTTAAAAAGGTTCTGGTTCTTCTGATTTTCATTTTTTTTTAATTTTTCAAAAACCTCTTTAGCAAAAAAATTTTAAAAAAATCAGGAATATTTTAGGAATTATGGGAAATGCTCTAATTTTTTTTCAGAATTTTTCAAAATGTATTTCATGTGAAAAAGTACGGGTGTGTAATGTCAGAGACATAACTGGATGTCGTGAATACGAATAAAACTGATACTCTATGTTTATACTTCCGAATATCAATTAGTTGATCGACAACTAGAATTTGAAACGATACTCCTAAACTAAAGTACAGATTAGTTACATTAAACATTCTGACACACAATTAAATATTACGAAATATCCAATATAGTTCTTTATAATAAAATAATGGTGATTCTGAGAGGAACCTTTCATTAATGGCTTCTAAGTCAGTGCTATGCATTTTATATAGCAAATCAGCAGAAAGTTCTACTACAAACTACAAAACTACAAGTGGTTGAAAAATGGGCCGTATACAGTATAGTGAAGAAAATTTTGCATAATTTTTTGGGTATACAATTATTGTTCTAAACAGAACTATACAGAATTTTGATGTCATTCATATCGTTTCGGATTTAAATATTTTAGTGTAAAAAGAGTTGCGACCTGATGAGCGAATGAGAGTTGCGACCTGAGCGTTTGAGGTTTTAACCACGCAGAAGGTGCGCTCTCCGTCGCTGCTGGTTGATGATTCCACTCCCACGACGTCTGCTTCCACCGAACACACGAAAAGAAATGATCGATTTTCGACCACGGTTCCCCTTTTATACGCATTCAGTTGAAGATATGTGCCTGACTACCTCAAAATCGTCGTCCTTGCGCGAAAACCTCAAGCGAAAGTAAAGAGTTTTCCGCGTTGTTTTCAAATTTTAGGAAAACGCAATTTTTGAGTTGTTTGTGGTTATCTCACACTGTTCAAAATAATATCCTAAATTCCTGATCATATTTTTGATGAAATGGCGAAAGAATTATGTTGCTACCATTAATACAAGTCGAGATATTCACGATAAAGTTCTGCTCATTCTTCCCTATGGCTAATTTTGAAAAGGCACCCCATAGTAAAGTAAGTCGTATTCACGACAAAAAAAAGGTTCAAAATATTCGAATTTCTTTCATCGCACTTACAATTTTGGTACCGCTCTAGATTTTACATCAAAAATAAATCATTTATGAGTACATTACGCTGTTTTTGTTTCAGATTTTTAAAAAATGTGGACGGGTATAATATCAGACTTTGAAAAAATAAATCATTCGAAAAAGCATGCGTCTTCATCAAATTGTCATCATACGATGGAGACGCATGGTATTTAGTTCTAAAATCATATATCACATGCCCTTAGAACTAAATACCATGCGTTTCCATCTACAACTCGAGTTCATGGCTTAAGAAAGAATTTTCATACGGAAGAATCGGAGAGAGAAACAAATCAGAACTAATGAATTGACAAATATTTAGGTTTTAATATACGGTTTAAAGTTTTTATTTATGAACTGATAAGTCATTTTACTTTTTTTTACATTTATTGTAATCAAATCAAATAATAACTATATTTAATAAAAATTCTAAAGGACAATTAAATCATAGTTTTTTTTTGCAGAAAAAAGTTTTCCTAGATATCAAGCGCAAAATCAAGGAAAATTCGAAACCAAGCGAAATCTAAAAGAATATCAGTTTTACGGTAAAATGTTCGTCGACGTTCTTTAACACATGGTATAAATAGCCAAGTTGTCTGAAATTGCACTATAAGACAGCTAAAGTCAAACGGCTTAAGCTCATAGAGATGGATTATTCAAACTGGGATCAGACTGACAGTAAATCCGTCGAAACAAAATGTATGAGATGGAAATGCTTTAAAATATAACATCTCTCACTTCCCACTCGAATAATGGCGCGTGGCGACGATGTCGTTGTGGTTCATGAATTCGTGTATTCATTCATTTATGACCGCGGGTAAGAATACAAGAAAAGTAATACGTCACCATAAGAAATTAATCAACAGCTGCTTGGAGATCCACCTATCATACGTACAGCTGAAATTGGACTGCTACGATCGGCAGGGCATGTCATCAGGATAACAGACGGCAAACATTTGAAAATGTTTTTCGAATGTGATTCGGAAGGCTCAAGAAAAAAAGAAGCATAGCGAGCAAGGTGGATCGATCAAACGGAGGCAAAGAGTGGTCAAAGTCTGAGCTGTATGGAGACGACTTCTAGATACATAATAAACGGGCTTGAGCTGTACATCATTGCTTGGTAAATCGACACAGGCGTGCGGGCGTGTGTAAATAACATAAGGAATAACATTCTTTTATCATTATTAATTACGTTAATACTCAAGCCCTGAGCTCAAGTTGTAGATGGAAACGCATGGTATTTAATTCTAAGGTTACACCTTATGATAAAAAAAAGAACCGGAATTTTCATTTTAAAATTCCCGCGCTTGTCCAATCGGTAAACTTTTATTCTCTCAACGTTGGCAACACTTTTATACACATTCTGTCAAATTTTGACGCACATCGTACGATTAGTTTTTGTTTGGCGTCTATACGAAGAAGTTGAAAAATTTTCGTGTGGCGATTTTTATAATGGATGAAAATTTAGAACAATGTGCGTCCATCAAATTTTGTGTTGCAAATGGATTTAAGTGTTACGAAACGGTGAAAATGTTAGAAAAGACCTTTGGTGAATCGTGTCTAGGAAAAACATAAACGCTTCAAAGGTGGTCGTACAAGCTTGGATCATGGTGAGATCCCTGGCCGCCCAACAACATCTGTTACTGAAGAAAACATTGAATCGGCGAAGCAAATCGTGTTGCAAAATCGTTCTGTACCGATTAGAGAGATTGTTGTGTTGTTGGGCATCTCTTATGAATCAGCCGAACACATTTTAACTGATGTTTTGGGTTTGAAACGCGTCGCTTCTCGGCTGGTGGCAAAAAAGCTGAATTTCATTCAAAGACAGCGTCGTGTTGATGTGGCCAAAGAGATGATTTTCAACGCAGATAGTGACCTCACATTCATCGAATGCATCATAACTGGTGATGAGGTGTGGATCTATGAATATGACGTCGAAACCGCACAACAATCGACCGAATGGCGCTTCGAAGGCGAGCCGTTGTTCTAAATTTTCATTCATTATAAAAATCGCCACACGAAAATTTTTCAACTTCTTTGTATGGACGCCAAACAAAAACTAATCGTACGATATGCGTCAAAATTTGACAGAATGTGTAAAAAAGTGTTGCCAACGTTGAGAGAATAAAAGTTTACCGATTGGACAAGCGCGGGAATTTTAAAATGAAAATTCCGGTTCTTTTTTGATCATAAGGTATCACATGCCCTTAGAACTAAATACCATGCGTCTCCATCGGATGGTGACTATTTGATGGAGACGCATGCTTTTCCGAATGATTTATTTTTTCAAAGTTTGATATTATACCCGTCCACATTTTTTGAAATCTGAAAAAATACTGCGTAATGTACTCATAAATGTTTTATGTTTGATGTAAAATCTAGAGTGGTACCACAAACGAATTTCCAGACATGACAGTCACGATCTTTTTTTGGCGCACATCTACGGTCTTCCGTGAAACTGGCACCAATCGTGATAAATTGGTTGCACTGCTGAGTTCCCATCATACATTCATAATGCAAATGTCAAACCGTGAGAACCCTTTCGATTGAGATTGAGATATTGAGATTTTATGGCACACTTTGGTTGAAATGATAACAATGCAATTAATCTCGAACTCCACCAAGCGGTGAGTGCGGTCATTTCAGAAGGTACCGGGAACGAAACACATTTGTTAAAAATATTCATAAGCACGTACATGTCTTTATTATTTATCTTTGGTTGTACCAAAATTGTAAGTGCGATTATAAAAATCGAAAATTTTTTCTCACATGAAATACATTTTGAAAAATTCTGAAAAAAATCAGAAAGATTTCCCATAATTCCTAAAATATTTCTGATTTTCTTCCATATTTTTTGCTAAAGAGGTTTTTGAAAAATTTAAATAAAATGAAAATCAGAAGAACCACCCTATCTCCACCAATATGGCAGTTAAAGGGTTAAAATTTTGGGAAAATCATCTCCAATATAAACCCTTTCAAACAGCGTATATCATTTTTTTCTGTTTGGGGGCAGTTTTTGTAAGGAAACCCGGATACACCCTTTTCCTTCAGTTTTAACGAATAAGAACAATGATTGAAGACTTCCCGGGACTTCAATATAGGATATTGTTGAAACGTTCACTCGGGAAGTTTAGTGGTGCATCCGAGCATCTTGAAACCTGAACATAACATACTGAGTCGCGCGCAAATACTACCAATACTGAAATTTTTACTAAAATATATCCTTCTTTCTTGGCACTTGTGGTGTGCGCAGTAGTATATACGGCCTCTAGTAACAACAAGTGTTGGACTAACATCCCTTCCCATTCCTTAGACGATCTACGTTCGGGCCTGGCCGGCTCCGGTACCGATCAATGAATTCTGGGGTTATCAGAAGGTTAAAGGATGATTTACCAGTCCCAGGTCGGATCTAGAAATTCCCTGTATAATTTCAGCTAATCTCGACCAGTAACGGAGTAACAACCAGCGGTGGTCGCTCAAGATCAATGTGTATTCTATTGATTTAAATGGCGCATGATTTAAGAGTAATTATGTAATTAGTTTGAAAGCACTCTTAATATTTCAAAAACCGACCCAACGCACAAAACACAACTGAAAGCTGAAAATCTTTTCTGCAAAAAAAAAAACGGGTTGTTGCCGAAGATTATCAAACAGTCATAAATCATTCAACGCAAAGAAGTCCCTTCACAGCTAACCAACTGCCAAAAGCATGGCGAATGTGTAAATCGACCGTGTAACATCCGACCTTCTCCCCATCCCCGCAGTATTAGCAAAACTGCACACATCCGATATCGACACCCAGGTTGATCCGATTCCGGCAAAATGTGGATGAGGAAGAGATCTTTTCAACTTTCCTGGAGGGTGGAGAAAAGAGAAAACGGAGTTCTTTGCCAAACCAAACCGAAACCCAAAACAGACCACCGGCCTCGGACCGGGATGAAAACATATTTATAAGATTCCAAACAATCTGACAGCAGCAGTGATTTTGTGGTATTTGGAAAATTTTTCCCCGAAGGAAAGGGAACCGGTCTGCGACTTTCGGTCACTTACGGTCATGTTCTTTGACCATATCGCAAGCGACGTTTGGCGTCGGGAAAACTTTTGCCAAAAGAAAAAGTGGGAAAGAGGACGACGAAAAAAAAAATACGATGAAACCATATCACGTCCCTCCCTAGTGGGATTTTCGGGCAGGATTTTTTTGCATTGCTCTCTTTTTGATGCATGGAATGTTGGTCGAAGAAAAAAAGTCCGATTCCCACATATTTCACCCTAACTAGACAAATGTTTACAGTTTTATGAGGAATTCTTTGGTGTAAACTTTTGCCGAGAAGGCGAGAATGCTGGTTGCGTTTTTTTTCTCTCTGGCTCGGGTGAAAAATTATTCGATGGGGTGCTGGAGGTTACAGTTTTAGTGTGAATCTGCTTCGCACAGGGATCCAGGACAACAGAGCACAGAAACTACCGAATTCCACTGCAGCTTTCTAAGAACAAAAAGACCATTAGTTATTGCGTTCACCTTGCATGGCCAGAGTTTCGCGGTTGTCCGAAAACGGGGTGGATCTGCTTTAGCAAAGAATGTCGAAAGCGATACTGTTTCTTTTGGTCTAAGTACGTTTCAAAATAGAAAACCATATTGAGTCTCATGGAAGAAGTTAATAATCAAATGTTAGCCTAATAACAAACAACACGAAAATATTTAAAAGTAATGAAAATTTGACACAAATAAAAGTAAGCAAAACTAGCAACTTTCTCTTCATTGTCAAGATGCTCTACCACTTGAGCTAATTTTGGACATGTGAGAAACTCATTCCAGAAGACAACTTCGAGTAAATTCAGCCGATGGAAAATGTTTGGTTAGTCGGTTACGTCACTTATATCATTATATCTCCGGAACCAGAGAGAGGAAGTGATATGATCTTCAAACTTAATCAATGACCCGATATTAGCTTCCAAACGAGCCTAAGCTCATTGAAATCGGTTCAACCATTTCCAAAAAAGAATTGTAGTAGTAGAGACATAAACGCAAGAATGACGTAGGGTTGCAGTACACAATAAAAACTAATTGTCGTAATACTACTTAAGTTCCCTCGGTTGATGATTCGACCAGTTGAGGTTTTGGAGATGTGAATAGGGCTATTTATTATACCAATTGATATTGTTGTTAACATGTTTATAACTGTTCAGAGAATTGTCCTCAAATACAAAGGATCGGAAGCTGAATATCGGAGTAAAAATTACTTGGATTTGGTACCGTATGGGTACCGGTTTCGTGCTAAGTGCACATAACTAATTTAATTTTTTACGTTTTATTTTTTATTTTAATTTTCGATTTTCATATTTCAACATAAAAGTTATTCTATTAGCTCTTTGATTAACATTTAAAAACACTTAGAAAAGCTGAATTAAAATACATCCTTGGTCGCTGTTTACTTTTCGTTATGTTCATTTTTCTGAAATGCGAACGACCAGCAGCTGTTTATTTGTTTATTTATTTGGAGCCGGAAACAGCCCACTGGAGCAGAGATTCTTTAAAACCCTTTCTCCAGCAGGCATAAAACCTTATCGTTTCAACAGATCAACAGATTACAAATATCCAACAGACAGCCTCTGTAACTGCTGTCGGTAACATATAAAGTATTGAAACCGTTGAACCATGTGAAATAACATTTTAGTTTGATAAATGCTCTCATATATAGAAAAGAACTAATGATTCCTTCATAGATAGAATAGAACAATTAATTCACTTGAATAAGATTTATGCTCATTTTCCTTCAAAATTAGATACAAGTTTTCGTTTCGATAAGATATGTCATCGTGCTAATTTTGATCAGTGCATTCCATGTCGTTGTAGGATCATTTCTAATCGTTTCATAATTTTGGCATTTCTAGTAGATTTTGCAAATAAGTGACTCTTCAATAAGTTAAATTCGGTATGCCAATTTTTTTGTAACGCTGTTAAACACTTATAACTTACAAAAAGTAACACATATAACGCTTCGTAACACACAAAATTTACAAAAGAGTAAGAGATGTAACGCCTCGTAACGCCTGTACCTTTTAAAAAATGTAACAGACGTAACGTTTTGTAGCACTTAAAACTTACAAAAAAAGTTACGCATGTAACACTTGTAACGAATCGTAACGCCTATAACCTTGAAAAAGTACCTTCGTAACGCCTGTAACTCACAAAATGTAACGCTTGTAACGCTTCGTAACACGTATGATTAAAAACATGTAGCACTTCATAACGCCTATAAACTACAAAAAAGTAACGCATGTTACTCTTCGTAACTCTTATAATTTACAAAAAAGTAACGCTTCGTACTATCCATAATTAACAAGAAAGTAACGCATGTAAGGCATATAACCTACAAAAAAGTAACGCATATAACGCTTCGTAACATCTATAATTTACAAGAAGGTAACGCATGTAACGCTTCGTAACGCCTACAACCTACAAAAAAGTATCGCATGTAATGCTTCGGAGCACCCATAATTTAGAACAAAGTAACGCATTTAACGCTTCGTAACACTAATAAATAACGAAAAAGTAACGCTTGTAACGCTTCGTAACGCCTATAAATTACAAAAAATATCGTTTGGAACGCCTCGTAACGCGTATGATTCACAAAAAAGTGCCGCATGTAATACTTCGTAACGTCTATAACATGCAAATCAGTAACGCATGTTACGCTTAGTTACTCCTTCTTAACGCCTAAAACTGATTCAAGGTAAAGAATATATCGCTTCGTAACGCCTCTAACTTACAAAAAAAGTAAGGTATGTAACACTTCGTAACGTCTGCAATTCACAAAAGAGTAACGCATGTAGCAATTCGTAACGCCAAAACCTTGTACAAAGTGATACATATCACGTTACGTTACGCCTGTAACTTACAAAAAATAAAGCATTATGGCGCCTGTAACTTACAAACGATAACGCTTCGTAACACCTAAAATTTACCAAAAAGTTATGCATGTAACGCATCGTAACGCTTGCAACTTACAAACGAGTAACGCATGTAACGCTTCATGACGTCTATGATTAATAAAAAGTAACGCATGTAACGCTTTGTAACACGAACAGCTCACAAAAAATAGCGCATATAACCTACAAAAAAGTAACGCATATAATGCATCGTAACTGCTATAATTTACGAAAAAGTAACGCATGTAACGCTTCGTAACGTTTATAACAAACAAATTTGTAACATATGTAACACTTCGTAGCACCTATAATTTACAAGAAAGTAACGCATGTAACACTTCGTAACACCAATAACTAACAAAAAAGTAACGCATGTAATGCCTATAGCCTACGAAATAGTATCGCATGTAACGCTTCGGAACGCGTATTTTTTCTCATAAATACGTTTATTTCATAAGGCAATTTACATAAGTTTTTCTTCGCCGTATCATCACTTTTACATAGAATTCTTAACCTAATATAATACTACTATAGTCACAGCGATTTGAGTTTAATAAAACATATTCCTCTTAATTTTTAAATATCATATTAGCTATTTCGTTATTTATTATTAAATCTACTTAAGAACATTATTTGAACCAAGCGATTAACTTGCCTTAAATTATAAGATAAGTTTAAATTTTATACATTTTGTTGTTGATTTCGTAACCTATTTTGAGTTTGTTTGTATCAGCACATCATTTTTATTAAAATTTTGCTATTGGATGAACTAATGGACGCTGTAGGAGTCAGATCTAACCCTCAAAAGATCAAATTATTAAATTGAAACTTCAATAGACTTTATGAAATGATAAAGAAGTTTCATGTAAGAAAGGTCACGACAAGCAAGAATGTCTCGAACTGGGACATTGGATAGTCTACCTTGGGTACGCAAGGAATTTATTAGTTGAGATCTGACATCACGATACTCCACGCATGTCCAAACGACATGATCAATATCGCGATAGCCTTTGCCACAAGCACAATGATTAGTTTCGGAAAGTCCAATTCGAAGGAGATGTGCATCTAACGTGTAGTGATTGGACATGAGTCTGGACATCACACGAATGAAATCCCTACTCACATCCAGTCCCCTGAACCATGCCTTTATCGATATTTTCGGAATAATTGAGTGCATCCACCGTCCCAGATCATCTCTATCCCAAGAAGCTTGCCAGCTGGCAAGTGTTCTTTGGCGAGTCGCGCTATAAAATTCGTTGAAAGCAATCGGTCGCTCATAAATTTCACCTTCAATAGCACCACGTTTGGCCAAACTATCGGCTCTTTCATTGCCTGGAATGGAGCAATGAGCCGGGACCCAAACTGTTGTGATTTGATAATTATTATTCAATATGTCGTTCAGACACTGTTTTATTTTGCCCAAGAAAAACGGTTCATTTTTGCCAGCTGCGTTTGAGCGAATGGCTTCAATTGCACTCAGACTATCTGTGAAGAGGAAATAATGGTTTGGAATTAATGTGACGATTACACTCAAACTATAATGAACTGCTGCTAGCTCTGCTATATAAACAGATGCAGGTTCTTGAAGCTTGAATGAGGCGGAAACATTACTGTTGAACATACCAAAACCTGTCGCTTCTTCAATTCGCGATCCGTCCGTGTAAAACATTTTCTCAGAGTCAATATGCCTGAACTTACTTGAGAATATTTTTGGGATTTCCATAGAGCGTAGGTGATCCGGGATTCCACGCACTTCGCGCTGCATGGATGTGTCGAAAAATAAAGTTGAGTCAGGGACATTTAGGAGGCTGACAAGACCGGAACGCGTATGATTTACAAAAAAAAGTACCACATGTAACGCTTCGTAACGCCTATAACTTGTGAAACAGTCACGCTTGTAACGCTTCGTTACGCCAATCATTTACAAAAAATAACTCATGTATCGCTTCTTAACGCCTAAAACTTCTTCAAAGTAAAGAATGTAGCGTCTCTAACTTATAAAAAAGTAACGTACATAGCACTTCGTAACGCCTGCAATTCACAAAAGAGTAACGCATGCAGCACTTCGTAAAACCAAAACCCTGTACATATCATTTTTGGTAACGTCTGTAACTTACAAAAAATAACGCTTCATAACGCCTGTAACTTACAAACTATAACGCCTTGTAACGCCTAAAGCTTACTAAAAAGTTATGCATGTAACGCATCGTAACGCTTGCAACTTACAAACGAGTAACACATGTAACGCTTCATGACGTCTATAATTAATAAAAAGTAGCGCATTCAACGCTTCGCAACACCAACAGCTCAAAAAAAAGTAACACATGTAATGCTTCGTAGCGCATATAACCTACAAAAAAGTAACGCTTCGTAACACCTATAATTTACGAAAAAGTAATGCATGTAACGTTTCGTAACGTTTATGACATACAAAATAGTAACACATCTAACGCTTCGCAACACCTATAATTCACAAAAAAGTAACGCATGTAACGCTTCGTAACGTTTATAACATACAAATTGTAACACTTAGTAACGCCTATAAAATACAAAAAAGTGTCGCATGTAACGCTTCGGAACGCTTATAACTTGTAAAACAGTAACGCTTGTAACGCTTCGTTACGCCAATAATTTGCCAAAAAAACTCATGTAATGCTTCTTAACGCCTAAAACTTCTTCAAAGTAAAAAATGTAACGCTTCATAACGCCTCTAACTTACAAAAAAGTAACGTATGTAGCACTTCGTAACGTCTGCAATTCACAAAAGAGTAACGCATGTAGCACTTCATAACGCCATACTTTGTACAAAGTAACACATGTCACGTTTCGTAACGCCTGTAACTTACAAAAAATAACGCTTCATAACGCCTGTAACTTACACTTAACATAACTTACTGTTATGCATGTAACGCATCATAACGCTTGTAACTTACAAACGAGTAACGCATGTAATGCTTTATGACGTTTATAACTAATAAAAAGTAACGCATGTAACGCTTCGTAACGCCAACAGCTCACAAAAAAGTAACGTTATGTCCAGGTAAAAAAAGGTAAAGGGTAACGTATGTAATGCTTCCTAATGCATATCATTCACAAAAAAGTAACGCATGTAACGCTTCGTAACATTTTTAATTTGAAGAAAAGCTCCGGTATAAATGATGAAAAAATCACCATTTTTGCTAATTTTTTTCAGTTCAACAAAATGAATTCAAATGTTTTGGATGATAAAAAGCATAATTCGAAGAACATTTTGTAATTTTTTCGTGGAAAAATATTGAGAAATAAGTCGGTGAAGAGGTATTTTTGAAAATCATGATTTGCGGTGTCCACTGTATCTCAGAGCAGACTAAGCAGAAGTGAACAAATCAAAGCAGCATAGTTATAGTATAACCTTTCTAGACCCCAACGCTTCTGTTAGAGTTTTTTTTTAATTATGTGAATATTTCGTCGTTGTTCAATATGAAAATTACGATTTTTCACGAAAAAATCCACCATTTTGTAGCTGTTAAACCTCCCCAAAGTAACAAACAACGGAAAGGGAAACGTTGGGGTCTGGTTTTTACCTTTTTTTTATATATATATAAAAAATAGGTATAGAATTCGCTCAAACTTTCGAAAAATTTTCCGAGGCCCGGAGAGCCGAATGTCATATACCAATCGATTCAGCTCGACGAACTGAGCAAATGTCTGTGTGTCTGTATGTGTGTTGTCAACTAAGAGGTCGAGATCTCAGAGATGGCTGGACCGATTTTGATCAAACTAGTCGCAAATGAAAGGTCTCCCCGTCACCCAGAACGCTATTGAATGTTTTTGAGATCGGATGTTTACTTTTTGAGTTATACGAAGTTTTATGTCAAAATTTTCAGTTTTTTGACAGTATCTGTCACAATTGACCTTGAAAACAGAATATGTTTTCAGACTTAGATTCCGCACAGTAATAGCTATCCAACAAGCCATAGATTGTTAAAATCCGTCCATTTTTAACGGAGATGTCGAATTTTTTGTGTAAGCGACTTTTCCCCCATATTCCAGCAGTAGAAGTTCTGAGCGCTGTATGGCTAAGAAAGGCTTGGGAGCAACGTAAAATACGATTTTTTATACTGTTACATACAATAGTTTCTAAGTACCAAAAAGACTTTGAAAAGCACGGTTCGTCTTTGGCAACATAACCGTTCGAATATGACATATTGGAAAGATGGCAGTACTTCCGAATTCTGAACAGTTTCATAATTATATTGATTTAAACTGCTTACAGCAATGAATGCTGGAAGAACAAAACACCCATATACCATTTGAATTAGTTCGTCGAGATCAGCAAATGCGTATGTGACAAATAATTTCACTCAATTTTTTACCTTATTTTCGAAGATGACTCAACCGTTTTCTACAAACTCAGATTCATATGAAAATTCGTATGCTCCTAAACAAGGTTCCTGAATTATGTTTGGATCCGACTTCTGGTTCCGGAACTACAGGATGATATGTGAAACGAAATTAAAATTGTGTAACTTATTTTCCTCGTAGATGGCTGAACCGATCTAAGATTCAAATGATATCTAAGAATCATCTAAGATTTGCTGATTTGAATAGTCGACAACCAAATAAACTTATTTCAGTTTTAGTGGTATTCAGTTTTCGATTCGGAAGGCACCCAACAATTTAACTCGTACTACGATTTCTCAAAGATGTCTATACTGATTATTAAAAATATTGAAACAAATGTAAACTAATCAGGTGAATTTGTCTGACTTCGGCTACACCGATTTTCGAATTCCGGCTCCAGTATCGAATCGTTTCTCAAAGCTCAATCGTTTTCTCAAATAAAGCCAAATCGAATTTCAGAAAAAAAAAATTCAAATTAAAATAAACTTATAGTCGCACACAAAATTAATTAATTTTATTCAATGCTGACTTCCGATTCTGGAATTACAGGAGGATGAATTTTTAAAATTCAAACCGATATAGAAGATGATAATCCCGAAAAGCTTGAAAGTTGGACTCAAAACTATATCAATTTATTCGTCATATGGCCATACGAATCGGTTTGGTTTATGCTGGTTCCTGAATACCGGCTCTGGAAGTACCTTGAATTACCGTAAATTCTAAAGTGGAACTCACTTCGACATATCATGAAAAGTTTAATCGATTGTAACCTTTTTAAATAGAGTAATGAGTGATTAAAATGTCAAATTGCAGCTTAAAACGACGGTCATTAAAATAATGTCATGAAAACCGAAGAATATTCATGAAAAAAACACATGCAGATTGATAAAAAAAGGTATCATCTCACTGATAGGTGGATTAAGCACGTTTTTATATGTAGAAAGTGTATGTAAAATTTGAAGAAAATTGGTGACGATGGACACGGGCTCTCAAAACCTGCTTTCGGGAAAAACACGTTTAAAGTGTTTTGTCTATAAAATCAATGGAAACAATTTATTACTCAAGCTCGTAGTGCCTAACATTTTCAAGAAATTTTTTTTTCTTTTATAATTTGAAACATTTCAAGAATGTATTGTCAAGTTTTTAAGTTCCGAGTTCTGTTCCGATAAAATGCTTTAAAAATTTCACAGAATATTTTTGAAATGGTTTACTATGAGAAAGTACAAAGAACATAATAAATGATTTTTCAAATGTGTTAGACCCTACCCGCCCCTTAAACAGTTAGCTCTGACTTTTTCGTGATACATCATCATGATTTTTTCGTACCTAGAAAATCTAGTCTTACATCACTTTTGATGAACTCAGTATCGGTGTTATTAAAATCTCAATATTCATAATTTTTATTAATTCTAACACCTTGATATTTACTTTTTTAAACAAATGGTAGAAGACCGTGATGGCCACTGTCTAGTTTATAATTTTTTGTGGTCTAATTCAAACCATATTCTTGAACGTTTGTCGATATCTAGTTGTAGTTAGTTTATGGTCTTCGTTTCTGCGGGACTTTCACGGTTCCAAGTGGAATGGAAAATCGATGCACTTATTTTCATTAGTTTCATCATAGTCACGTGTAATAACCACCCTATCGCGCGTGTCGAGTTCTCTATTCTTGTGTGATATATGCGATTGCCAGCTGCCGTCTCTACAGCAAGAATATGTTCAACCACGTACAGGGTTATTTTTTTCCCCGACTTTATGAATTACTCTAGGTGAAAGTATTCTGATGATTTATATCCATCAAATGATTTTTCGTGGCTCAATGTAAGGCACATTTCGAAGTAACCTCGAATAATTGCGATTGCTTTAATCGCCAGTAAAACTTGATTGTCATTTTTATAGAGCTGTTGAATTAAATCCTTAAATGTAAAAGCAAGCGTAAACCCTTAAAATCCGAAAGTGAGTCCACCCAAACGAAAGGAACCAGCGCCTAATGACAAGCTTTCATTAGTGAAACCTGTCACGACGAGGGAAAAAAATCCCCCTCAGCTTCTTCCTAACCTTTCCAACCTACTCCTACCTACCTTCTAGCCGCATCCGGAAATAAATACAAATCAATTTATCTCACTCACCTAATCCATCTCCGGTCTGCTCATCCCCCTTTTCGGGCAGGCGAAAATGACCAAAAGCCAAGATCCAACGGTTGATGGGACATATTATTACAGGCAGTCAGTGGCAGCTAATTTGACGAGCACCAAGTCCACCTTGCCTCTCCTGACTGTGTGGCATGGTACGGTACGGTACGTGAACGGCAAACAACGAAACTGGGGGGCAATGAGTGGGATTATCACGGATAACTTCGGGTACGGTCAGCCAAGCTGCAAAGTGACCGAGGCGAAGAAGGACCATGTTTTTATTTGTGAGCGAAACAACAACAACAGCAGCAGTAGCAGTAAACACACAAAAAATTGAAACCCACCGGCGACGATGACGACGGAATCAGCCAGCGACCTGAGAGAGACAAATTATCTATTAAAGTAATTTAGGTTAAATGTATCTGATTGTTGTGTACGTTGAGTGAGTCGAGCAATGACGGTGCTCTGATGGGTGAATAATGTCTGAAAAATTATTATTCGAAGTTTATCGTAGGTCAACTTTTGATATTCGATCTAGTTTTAAACGATAGCAATGTGTTTTATGTAATTCCGTGGCGGGTTTGATAACTTGTCAGATATCATATTGAATTATCCAAACTGAATCGGCCAGAAAATTTAAACTTGTTTACCTTCGGCACGTCAGTAAGGTCAATGCACTTCGGTGTTGCATCTGAAGTAGAGTTTGAGTATTGATTGATAGTTCATGTTGAACTACTAGGTGGCCGAACAGTTCAAAATCAACTGTTACACACTGATGAGTCGAAGACTTGTGAAATAGCATACTTATTTGTTTTTTCACCTGACTCAGTGTTATTTTTACTGATAATTTGGTAAATTTTATACAGTTGAATCAGCATTTGTTTGACACTGAAAACCAACCGAAAGTAACGTTAAATACAATCGATTAGATCAGCAATTGCTGCTCTTTACTATAGTAGAAAATAAAAAAAATATGAATAATTGATTTTATGTTGTTTGAAATTTCAGTAAAAGTAGTTTTGAACACAATCTATTTTGTTGTTACAACAATGAATAATCGGAAATTTCAGTGAGATATTCCTCGGTCAAGAGTGTGACCATTGAGAACACATAAAGGTTATCTTCAGAATTACTTTCAAAGTTGAACATTTCAAAGCACCTACAAATTACTGCACCATAAGCTTTATAAAGTAATAAATGTATAGTCAGCATATGTCATATTTTATTCACTATAGAAATTTCGAGTTTTGTAGCTAATAAAGAGTTTTTGCTGGGTATTGTTTCAATAAAAACTCTATATATGCGTCTGTAACGATAATCCAAAACGTCGGGCAACCGATCAAGCATCATCATCGACGGCTGCTCAGAATATTCATGACCTGAAAGTTATGCTCTGTATATGGTGGATTCAGCTGAGTCTGGTATGGAATTCCAGAATTTCATCTAGATACGACTTCCGGTTCCGGAGTTATAGGGTAAAGTGTGTTAAACATTGTACACCGTCACTTAAATCAGCGAAACAAAAGTTGCAAAAAAAATTTCGAGTTCCAGTGCTGAAAGCACGTATAATAGTGAACCCACTTCGTTTTTTTTAAGCCGACCTGTTTCAGTCTGTATGTTATACTAGTTAATGCACAAACAATCCCTTGGTTTCTTTCGAAAATTGAAGAGAAACATTTCGAATAGAATGTCACAGTATTATATATATATATATATATATATATATATATATATATATATATATATATATATATATATATATATATATATATATATATATATATATATATATATATATATATATATATATATATATATATATATATATATATATATATATATATATATATATATATATATATATATATATATATATATATGAGAAAGACATCATTACACCACTAGGTGGGTTAAAACAGGTTTTTAGACATTAAAAAAGGCATTAGAATTAATAGATGATTTGTCGGTAAAGTGTTGTTTTACAAAACATTTGTTTTACATTGAATGCCGACGCACAGTGGTCCAAAACTGGAAAAAGACGGTCGAAAGTCTTTACTGACTTTCACTGATTTTAAGAGCTAACGCGCCTTCGAAGAAGTTTTACAAGATTATCTTACGCTTCTTTTGAAAGTGGCACCTGAATTTTTGTTAAGGGGGTAGTACCAATTTCGAATAAAAATTATTTTGTTTTTCACAAAAAAATTGTTTTTCTATCTCATTTTGAAGAAAAAAACATTTGAAGTATTTTTGCTGAAGATATAAATAATGTAAAAAAAATATTTTTTGAGATATATTTACATTATTTTGAAAACAGTTTTTTTGATTTAATCTACTTAGAATCTAACTCTATTACCAAAGTATCTTCTACAAAGTGCGCGTAAACACGCATAAACAAACTCATGCTTGCACGCGCAACTTAAGCAAATTGTTGTGATAAAAATCATTGTTTACTTTTTGACAATTAACAATATTAGAAAAAATCTAAGTGGAACTCGATGCAATTTTTTTAGGCCTTTTCAAAATAAGTTTTAAATATTGAAAATCCGAAAAATTATCAAAATTTCAACACATATTAAAAAAGGGAAAAATGTTTTCCAAACAAAATATGAAAAAGTATTGTAAAGGTACAAACCTTTAGGAAGAGATTTCATTTTTAAACGTGTAAATAAATTGAGCTTCGCGATAAGCAACACGTGTTTTAAGATGATATATTGATCGTGTGACGCTCACTTAGAGATGTGCGAAGCAGCTCAAACCGGTGAGCAGCTCCGAACCGATCAGCTCACTAAAGGGAATCGATTCAATGTATCAGCTCATCAGCTCATTTAGATTGAACTGAAGGTTTGTTTTGAGCGCCGTTTTTTTTTTGCGCCGTTTTTCTTACTCCGTTTTTCCTTCACATGCATGATTGAAATCATTGATGCACAAAGAACAATGCTATGCGAACTAACTTGTCTGCGAATTATTATTATGTCACATTTGAGAATATCTGGCAAAGTGGCATCCCTGAATGTACCTTAGCCTACTGAGTGAGAGGTAAGATTTCTTAACATATTGACAAAGGCTCATTCAATCTGAAGGATAGATGCACATTTGGAAGAACGAACGAAAGCCCTTGTAAACATTTCTTCTCATTTATAACTAGCTCTTCAAGAGCCGAAGATCCGTTCAGCTCGTAGCTTGTTTCCACTTTTCCAGCAGGGATGCCAGGTATTTTTTTCAAAAATTTGTGATCGAGCCAAAAACCTGTCTGTGAAAAATCTGTGCACGTTTCCCCGTTTCCATAATAGCTGATCGGAATCATTTTGGCAAGCAAAAAAAAAAGGTCTCATTATTTCCTACCGCTCTGTAATTTTTGGTGCTAAACTTTGATCAATTTCAAATATCTGTGATCGGTTTCAGAATCTGTGTAAATCAGTGACTATTTTCAGAAATCTGTGAGAATCTTCAGAAATCTTTGTAATTCGTGCAAAAGGTTGAAAATCTGTGAAACACAGATTAATCTGTAAACCTGGCATCCCTGCTTACCAGTGCGGTGAACTGGTGAGCTGCGGTTCTTTTAAAAAGAGCTTTGAGCTATCAGCTCACTTTAAAGATTCGATTCACTGGAATGGCTCAGGAGCGAATTGCCCATTTCTACGCTCACTGCAAAAGGAGTTACAGAAATAACAGACGCGTGACGCCCTCCGTTTCTTAACCATTCATGGTTTCAGCATGGCCATAGTGAAAATGAGTCACACGAATAGTACTCAGGATATTCACACTGGAAAATGAATTGGATTAGGAATATATTTTCCTATAAGTATTGTAAAAGTTTGCTGCATTAAGTTGCATATTTCGCTTCGGTACAAGGATTCGTAGGTAAAAATAGGTAAAATGATGTATAACTTTTTCAGAAAAGAATAAACTTATGCATTACCTTCTACAAAATTATGGAATTTTATATTTTTTACAATTATTTCAAGCGAAGTTTGTATAAAAAATAACTTTGAAAAGGCATAAAAAGCCCAAGTGTTGGGCATATCTTTGCTTTAAATTTTGTAAAAATCACTTGCATAAAGTTGCAAATTTCGCTTCAGTGTAATGTTTTATCATAGGTAAAAAAAAAGGTAAAATGTTGCATAACTTTGCCAGGAAACAACAAACCTATGCACTACCCGTAAAAAATAAACCATTGATTTTATAGCATAAACAATTGATTCACAATTAGACATATGGGTTACAATACATTTTATTGTATCTTGACAAGATTTTTTTAAATTTCCAACGATTCAATATATTGTTCCTACGATTCTACAATTGAATTTATTGTACACGTGGTGTTTCAGACAATATGCAAACTGTACATTTGATTGTTTTCCAAGAACACATGTATGAGAAAACTTCATGATTTGAATTGTTACGATACTTAACAACCTATACATTCTATTGTAAAAAGCATTTTCACAATTGATTAAATAGTGTATAACAATACATTAAAATATTTTTCAATGGTCAAAGCAAAATTGTGGCAGGTTGTGTAACAGCAAATCGTATTGTTTTTCTACAATATTTTTTATTCGGGTACCTTCAACAAAAATATGGGATTTTTTGTTTTCTTCAATTATTCCAAACAAAGTATGCATACACAATAATTCGAATCAAGTTATGAATAAAAAACTGATTTTGAGGGGGTTGCCATGAAGACGCTTTGTATATCCAAAACGGTGTGACCTAGACTTTTGGTATATTTGAAAAAGTAAATTACTTTCAATAGTTCTAAAACTTTGTAGAAAAAAAAAATGTCTATCTCTTCAGAAAAAAAAGTTATGGTTATATTTTTCGTTAAAGTAGGCCATGAACAATTAGGAATAGAAACAAATTACGCGGTATATATTTGTAAATAAAAAAAAAAAAAAAAGCACCCATATGCATTAAAAGAACGGTTTGGCAGCTACTGATTTATGTCCACGTTGTTATTGATTCGAACCACTGTGCGACGGTTTGAAGGAATATTTCTTTACCTGCAGGGTAAAACGACAACAAAAAATTTTCGTAAGATTGATTTTCAGTGTTTCAAACTTCTTGTTTGTTTACATTTTCCTTGTTGTTTTTATTATATAATAACATATTTTAAGGCACACTGCGTTAAGCTATAAGATGCCGAGGGCAATTTTCTTTTTGCTCGTTGTTCAACAGCAGTGGAGAGTATTGATACCAAATAGTGAGTATGTATGATATTTGAAAGAAACGTGAAATAATTTACAAGTTCTTTATGCTGCTTGCTCACTGAATTTGAACAAAACTGATGGATACACTTCTTTTTGCCACAAGTGTGTTTTATTGCAAGTGGTGCTAGAACTTTTATTATGTTTATTTCGTTGACAGTTCTACGAATTTTGTGGCGCATTCATCATATTCAAATGATATTTGAAATGACAGGAGAAATTAGCGGGAAGTTTATTTTTAAATTTGAAAACACATTGCGTCCAATATAAGCGGAAATTGAAAAAAAACAAGTGTGCTGAATTACTGTAAAGCTAAAGTTACCTACTGGGCAGCTCGAATAAGGAAGCATCCGAAGATTGGATTCCATTGGTGTTTCAATGTTATTTAGTCGTTTACTCGACTTTCAATCAATGAATTGTGAGAAAATCGGAGACAATACCTATGCTTCGACCCGAAAATTCGTAGCGATTAAGAACAAATTAATTCGGTCCGTTTTCAAAAGATGGCTCTGGCTGTTGTGAGTATTGAACAGTAACAACTGATGGCTCAAGAGGTTAGACATCTGTCATTAAAATGGAAATTTCAGCGTTGAAGACAGACCTTGCTCTGGACAACCAAAAAAATTCGAAGACAAACAGTTGGAGACATTACTTGATGATGATCCAAGTCACACTCAAGAGGTGCTTGCATACAGGCGCGGCAACTATGTTATGGGGGACAAAAGATTTATTGGAGGGCCATGTCCTCCCTATATTTTGGTAACTGGAATAAATATTAGAAAATTTGCTAGAAACATTTCATATTTCTTTACCAATCCTTCATATTTCTTAACCAAGTTACTAAAATTTTTAAAATAGTTTACCACAATGTGAAATATGTTATACTTTACCACTTTCGAATATTGGTTATTACTTGAATAGTAGGGAAAATGTTTGTGATTTTTACTTGGTTGCTTTTATATATTGCAAAGTTCAATGATAATAATATTGTAATAATTTTGTTGAGACACCAACCCCCCACCCGCCCAATATTTCATGGAACTTGCCGCCCCTGCTTGCAAAATCATTGGAAGTGACTCACCAAGTAGTTTCAGTACGATTAAAATCCATGGGAATGATTTAAAGTTGAGTGCCTTATGAACTGAAATCGAGAGACTTTGAAAAGCGGTTTTTCATATGCGAGCAGCTGATTCAAAGGCAACAAAGAAAAGTTTTTTTTTACATCAAATTTTTACTGAAGATGAAAAATGAATATTCTATGATAACCCCAAGATGAAGAAATACTACGCTATTCCAGGTCAATTGTTGCCATTTACCTCAACATCAACGCCAAAGCCGGTCATGTTGTGCATCTGGTGAGACCAAAGGGGTGTTGTGTACTATGAGCTGCTACGCGGGCGATCAGTATAGGTTGCAATTGAACCGCGTGCATTACGAGAAGAACGGCCGGAATACAAGCAAATACATGATAAAGTTGTTTTCCTGATTGACAACGCTCGGCCTCATGTCGCAAAAGTCGTGAAAAAATGTTTGGAAACGCTCAAGTGGAACATTTTACCGTATCCGCCGTATGCTCCTGACATTGCTCCTTCGGATTATTGGTGGATTCGATGGATGTAGCACGACCTGACAGGTCATCGGTTCACTTTTTTCGCAGAAATCGAAAATTAGCTTCAAACTTGGATTACTTCCAAACACGATAAATTTATTTGATAATATTTTTAGTAAAAATATTTTCGTGCTGAGAATATAAGTGTAAAGGTACATTAAATCTTGTTAACCTTTTCAAGATTAATCCTCAGATTCAGACACCGCACCAAGGACGCTTTCTCGGACAATGGATATGTTTCCCTCGAATAATACTTGAGGGATTGCTTGATTTGTTTGTTTAGGTTATGGCTTGCCCTCGGATGATCCAAACTGGGAGGGTATTTTGCCGGAGAAATCTGATGTATGGACGTGTCCTGTATGGTCAACAGTGTGCGAGTGTAAATGTGCGTTGATCTTCGCACAATTCATAGCACATCGGTTTTGAAAAATATTCACTGCTTACATTATTTATGTTCTTGTAGCGAATTCATGTAGTTTTATTTTACCTTGACAATTGTCCAATGCGCCAGATTAAATGTGAATTCTGACGAGAATTACTAACAAGTTGTTGTGCCGAGTATGCAAAGTAAAAATTCAAAAGGATGGTTTGACAAATCGACCAAAAACACCAACTTGAACATGATTCTCGTACGACTAGGGAACTCCCTCGCCGACTGTTTTGAGAGCAATCCTCGGGAGATGAGTGAAAAAAGGTCGGCTAGAAACAAACATTTTAATCATACGTTATCCTTTCTCCAAACAACCATACAAACCTTCAACAAATTTCGTTCCTTGGTCCCGGAATAAAATCCTGACGGAATTAAGCTCCACAAACAAGGATCCGTTTCTGCGTTCGTCGCCGTGTTCCGGTCACAGCCGTGTTGTAATTTTGTACGATAAAAAGAATGTTTGCGGATGCGGTCACTTGACATGTTAATTTCGCGCTCACATCGCCGCTGCGGGAACCCCGGTCGACACGCATGACATAGCACAAACATTACGACGTTGATAAAATAACCCGAAAACTAGTGAAACAGAAATGGGATTGAATTAAAGTGTCTTCATACCAAGTGACCATGAGAGGCAAACATGGGGAAAATTGCACTAAACTCTTTATTCATCATAGCGACAATGACTTCGGTTCAGATATTTGAAATTGATCATAGGTTAATGAAATGTTGGGTTGTTAGATGTTGAAAGATGGCGTATTGAATGATCCCATGTTCAAGTTTGACTGATATCAATGGTGTGCTTATATATTCTTACCTTGTCGTATAAGCAATCCACCGACAACTGGATTAATCGGCAGTTCATTTGTGTCATCACCATTGAAGAACTGAAAGGGAAACGAAATAACCAGTGTTTTATTTTCAAGAAGTGTAAATGAAAAGTAAGACTGTTTTGCTTCAAAATTATAAATTGTACTATTTAAAATTCAAAAGTGAGATTTTCAAATCTACTTGTAATGGTGAATAGGAAGAGGACCAAGTTCTATAGCTTTTTAGCCATTTGTGAGAGGTATTTGATTTTCTGCTTTGAGAGCAAAAATTGGTTTCTGAGGTTTCTCAAGGATTTCATAGCAGAATCACGAAAACGTTGATATTGTCATCGACGAATATTATTCAAACAAAAGAGCAGGCCATCGATTGTAGGAGAATTAACTTTATTTTGGGCTTTGGTGACTGGTAACAGTTCGGCTGAAAAGTTCGTATCGTTTAATAGAAACACACATTTTTTTGCCAAAATTCGTTTTTATTATTCAACATAATTGCCATCAGAGGCGATACAGCGATTATAGCGATCTTCCAATTTTGTAGTACGATTTGTCCTTTGCCTCAAAATAAGCCTCAGTTTCAGCGATTACCTCTCCATTGCTTCTAATTTTTTTACCAGCGAGCATTCTCTTGAGGTCTGAGAACAGGAAAAAGTCACTGGGGGCCAAATCTGGAGAATACGGTGGATGAGGGAGCAATTCGAAGCCCAATTCGTTCAATTTCAGCATGGTTTTTCGTTGTTGTTTTTGATCGATTGTGAGCTCACGCGGCACCCATTTTGCACAAAGCTTTCTCATATCCAAATATTCGTGAATAATATGTGTAACACGTTCCTTTGATATCTTTAGGGTGTCAGCTATCTCGATCAACTTCACTTTACGGTCATTGAAAATCATTTTGTGGATTTTTTTCACGTTTTCATCGGTAACAGCCTCTTTTGGACGTCCACTGCGTTCATCGTCTTCGGTGCTCATATGACCATTTTGATTACTTTGATGATTATTCCATTCGGAATGCTTTGCAATAAGATCCCTCATTACAAAAAAAAAAGATCGACATCTTGTGAATTTCAGCAAAACATCTTTCTTTCATAAAGAAAAACATGTTCAAAGGAATGTGTTTCATTCACCAGTGCATTAGAATGGTAAATATATTCCAGTGTTTAAAATGATTCCATCAATAGTTTATGTTTCGATTCCCAAGCTATTCGATTCGGCAGCTATAGTATTGAAAGAAGGTAAAATTTGAGGCTTGTTTTAACGTTGGACAATATTTGAATCACATACCCATTTCAGTAAACCTAGTAAATCGATGAATCACATAATGTTAGTTGCTTTTCAATTGGTTTGGTAACAATAGAGCGATTTCATTTAAATTTGAAAGTAAAATAATCAAAATTGTGAAGTGATACGTACGCAAAATTTGAGTCTTTAGCCACTGATAGATCAAGATGATTGTTCTAGTACACAAAAATATTCGCGTTAAAAAAACCGCGTAGCTTTGGAAATCCGTGTAAAAAAATACCTCACAACTAAAGAAAAACAAATTTTTAATGCCAAACATCTTAGAAATGCATAAAATGTCGAGATCAGGTGTAATATGACTTCAAAAAATTTCGGGATAACACCAGATCTCAAAGTTTCATGCATTTCTAAGACAAAACAAGAAAACCGCGTAACTTGAGAAATCCTCGTAGCTTCGGAAATCCGCGTAAAAAACGCGTGAAAAAACACAAGACACAAGTGAATACAAAAATTCAAATATGCGATGTAAAAAAAAAATGACCAAGTATCACACCCCGATGCTCCAAAATTGTTTTTATAGATCATATTAGGTTAGTTGAACTCCACGAAAATTGGTCTTTGCTTCTCTGAGGAATTCCAAACCGTGCACGGATAAAAATTCATTGCCGGTACCATGATTAAAAATCATGAAATCATGAATAATGTCTATCATGAATATTAGTCACGATTTCATGAGCAAAACGATTGATATCATGAACATTAACACATCTTCAATGAAAATTTTCATGACATCAATCATTTTACTCATGAAATTTCATGAGAAGGCATGGTTCATGGTTTCATGATTAAAAAGTCATAGTACCGGTAATAGATTTTTATCCGTGTGTCATCTGTTTTCAAGCAATGATAATTTTGTTATTTTGAAACGTTCCCATGAGCTCTCAGTATTTGAAGATACTTATTCGAAAAAGAGATACAATAACTTTTAAACAGGTTAAACGATTGAAAAATAGTGAAAATATATGTTTCCTCGTAGAGTGACGTTAAGCCGGTTCTAGTTCCGAAACCGGAAGTCGAATCCGGATGTAATGTTTTATAAAATTTCAAATAATTTTAAGACCTTTCGTTTGAATCTTAATTTTGGAAATCTGTTAAGTCATTTCCGAGAAAATGGAAGGCATAGTTTACACTTAATTTTCACATATTACCTCATAACTCCGGAACCGGATGTCGTTTCCAAATGAAATTCAATAGCAGTCTATGGGACTATAGGGCCTTTCATTTGAATCTAATTTTGTGAAAATTGCACGGAACGACCGAAATTAGCTCTGCGCCTAATTCGTATAACTGTTTTTGAATTAGTTGATTTTAACAACAAAACTTCCAAAATAACTATTAAATTAGTTGAAATTCAGAATTTACTTTGCTAAAAAAACTCTTCTTTTTAGAAAATGTGCTTAGTTGGCAAATATCCTGGACACAAATCAGCAATATTTCATTACAACATGAAATTCTCATTGACAACTAATTTCGTTATTAAAATCAGAAAAATATGTTTCTATTTATCTATCACCGTCATTACTGAAGGACAGCACAAAGAAAACAAAAATGAAATAGGTTTTATTAACAAGTTTATTAGCCAAAAACTCATGAGAAGTGTCAAAGCAAAACAATCCATTAAAAAGCTAAAAGGGACTGTCTTGTTGAAACTTCTTCACGGAACGACCGAAATTAGCTCTGTGCCTAATTCGTATTACTGTTTTTGAATTAGTTGATTAGTTGAAATTGAGAATTTACTTTGCTGGAAAAAGTTCTTACTTTTAGAGAATTTGTTTAGTTGGCGAATATCCTGGACAAAAACCAGCAATATTTCAATCCAACACGAAATTCTCATTGACAACTAATTTGTTATTAAAATCAGAAAATTTGTTTCTATTTATCTATCACCATCATTACTGAAGGACAGCACAAAGAACAGAAAATGAAATTGGTTTAATTAACAAGTTTATTAGCCAAAAACCCATGAGAAGTGTCAAAGCAAAACAATCCATTAAAAATCTAAAAGGAACGGCCTTGTTGAAACTGCTTGCAAATTGTTTTGATGTTTTTCGCATGTGTTACGATATATCCATATATAAATTTCTGATTCGATTTGTAAAAATGACGTAAACTTTTAGTGGAAAGTGTATTTATTCAGAATTTGTGAACATTTGAAGCGATTGTGCGTAATAATGTTTTTACGGGGAACAGTGAAGTGAGTTTCGAATGTTGCACTCTAATTGTATATGTCAAATGATGTTTTTTGTATCTTCCAACCTTCCGGTCTTCGCCGTCCGGTGTACTACTTGTATTCGGTTTTTGTTTTCCGAGTGCTCAAAATTTTCAGTGAGAGTGTCGATTTCGCGAAGTCGAATGAAGAAAGCAGCGATTCAGAAGAAAAAATTTCGAAAAGAAGTTTAAGTTTCGCTTATGTCTTTTTCTCCATCGTATTTATACCAGCCAAAATAGTAAATGACTACCGCGACTGAAATATTTTTCGGTAGTAGTGTGCCATCTAGTGGCTTGTAGTTTTTCGGTGACAGTGCGCCACATAGCTGCAAATTGCAGAAGCCAATTCAACCATTTATGTTGGTTGAAAACAACGTTTTAATTCTCTAATTCAACTAAAAAATTAGTTGAATGGGAATGAAGTGTGCCTTAGCTAAGAAATGACAGCACGTTGAATTGATGAATTTAACTAAAAAAATAGCCATTTCAACAAATATTTTATTATTATTAAGAGAATCAGAAATAAAAAATCTAAATTAGCAAAAGTAAGATTTTATTAGTTGTCTCAAAAAATAACTAACTAAAATCAGAAAATCAACTAATTTTTTCGCCAAAATGATGATTTCGGTCTTTCCTTGTTGCAAATTGTTTAGATGTTTTTCGCATGTGTTACGATATATCCATATATAAATTTCTAAACCGATATGTAAAAATAACGTAAACTGTTAGTGGAAAATGTATTTATTCAGAATTTGTGCGATTGTTCGTAATAATGTTTTACGCGGAACAGTGAAGTGAGTGTCGAATTTTGCACTCTAATTGTATATGTCCAATTAAGTTTTTTGTTTTTTACCACCTTCCGTGCTATGCCGTCTGGTGTACTACTTGTATTCGGTTTTTGTTTTCGGAGTGCTCAAAGTTTTCAATGAAAGAGTCGATTTCGCGAAGTCGAATGAAGAAGACAGCGATTTAGAAGAAAAAATTTTAAAAAAGGAAGTTTATGTTTCGCTTATGTCTTTTTCTCCAATACAACATCGTATTTATACCTGTCAATTAGGTTTTGCACGATGACGACACAAATGAACTGCCGATGAATCAAGTTCATCTTTGACAGTTGCCGTGTACTTGTTTTGTTTTGCGACTGCAAGTTAAAAATTGATAAAATGACGAAAAAGTGCCTGTTAAAAACGTATTCCACAGTGAAAATAACTAAAAAGATTGCCCTGTATGTGTTTTCAGCATCAAGGAGCGATTTATGTATGAATCTGTTGAGTGTGAGGCGACTTGCAATTTTTACATTCAAACGATGAACTTCTGATGAACTTTTAAACTGTAAACAAGTACACGTCGACTGTCAAAAAAAGTTCATTCTGTTAACTTTTGTGCGGTTATGTCATGTTCGTGCAAAACCTAATATAGAAAAGATAACCGCGACTGAAATTTGTTTCGGTAGTAGTGTGCCATCTAGTGGCTAGTAGTCAGTACGGTGTTAACGTTTTTTCGGTGACAGTGCGCCATATAGCTGCAAATTGCAGAAGCCTATTCAACCAATAATTTTTTAGTTGTATTAGAGAAATAAAACGTTGTTTACAACCAACAAAAATGGTTGAATTGGCTTCTGCAATTTGCAGCTATATGGCGCACTGTCACCGAAAAAACGTTAACACCGTAATGGCTACTAGCCACTAGATGGCACAATACTACCGAAAAGAAGTTTTCAGTCGCGGTTGTCTTCTATACTGGCAAGTATAAATATGACGTTGTATTGGAGAAAGAAACATAAACTTCTTTTTAATTTTTTTCTTCTAAATCGCTGTTTTTCTTCTAAATCGCTGTTCTTCATTCGACTTCGCGAAATCGACTGTTCCACTGAAACTCGGAAAACAAAAACCGAATACAAGTAGTACACCGGATGGCGTACAACTGAAGGTTGGAAGATACAAAAAATATCATTTGACATATACAATTAGAGTGCAGCATTCGAAACTCACTTCATTGTTCCGCGTAAAAACATTATTACGCACAATCGCTTCAAATGCGCACAAATTCCACTATCCACGAAGAGTTTACATCATTTTTACGTATCGGTTTTGAAATTTATATATGCACGGAAAGACCGAAATCAGAATTTTGGTTAAAAAATTAGTTGATTTTCTGATTTTATTTAGTTATTTTTTGAGACAACTAAAAATATCTTACTTTTGCTAATTTAGATTTTTTATTTCTAATTCCCTTAATAATAAAATATTTGTTGAAATGGCTAGTTTTTTAGTTGAATTCACCAATTAAATGTGCTGTCATTTCTTAGCTAAGGCACACGTCATATCCATTCAACTAATTTTTTAGTTGAATTAGAGAAATAAAACGTTGTTTTCAACCAACATAAATGTTTGAATTGGCTTCTGCAATTTGCATCCGAATGGCGAACTGTCACCGAAAAAACGTTAACACCGTACTGACTACTAGCCACTAGATGGCACACTACTACCGAAACAAATTTCAGTCGCGGTTATCTTTTCTATATTGACAGGTATAAATACGATGTTGTATTGGAGAAAAAGACATAAGCGAAACATAAACTTCCTTTTTGAAAATTTTTCTTCTAAATCGCTGTCTTCTTCATTCGACTTCGCGAAATCGACTCTTTCATTGAAAACTTTGAGCACTCGGAAAACAAAAACCGAATACAAGTAGTACACCAGACGGCGTAGCCCGGAAGGTGGTAAAAAACAAAAAACTTAGTTTGACATATACAATTAGAATGCAATATTCGAAACTCACTTCACTGTTCCGCGTAAAACATTATTACGCACAATCGCACAAATTCTGAATAAATACATGTTCCACTAACAGTTTACGTCATTTTTACATATCGGTTTAGAAATTTATATATGGATATATCGTAACACATACGAAAAACATCTAAACAATTTGCAAGAAGTTTCAACAAGACAGTCCCTTTTAGCTTTTTAATGGATTGTTTTGCTTTGACACTTCTCATGAGTTTTTGGCTAATAAACTTGTTAATTAAACCAATTTCATTTTTGTTTTCTTTGTGTTGTCCTCCGGTAATGACAGTGATAGATAAATAGAAACAAATTTTCTGATTTTAATAACAAAATTAGTTGTCAATGAGAATTTCGTGTTGGATTGAAATATTGCTGGTTTTTGTCCAGGATATTCGCCAACTAAACAAATTCTCTAAAAGTAAGAACTTTTTCCAGCAAAGTAAATTCTCAATTTCAACTAATTTCATAGTTATTTTGGAAATTTTGTTGTTAAAATCAACTAATTCAAAAACAGTTATACGAATTAGGCGCAGAGCTAATTTCGGTCGTTCCGTGTAGCAATTGACGTATCGCTCAATGTTTGTTGGAATAGAACGCGGAGCACGAAACATACGTAAACAAATTGAATGACAGTTTCACCCTTTACAGTTCTTTGTTTTACTAAGATTGAGATTTTTGTAGAATCGGAATTTCTAGGCAAAACTAGAGGATTTTAAAGCATTTATTCGTAGGAAAGAGAAACACCATTAATTTACTTTTGTAAGATTCGTCCTTCTTTGAAAACCAGCTGAAATATTTTGCTTACTTTCGGATACAGTTTTGCTTCTTCTCGATCAGTAGTAATTATTACATTTTTAGTGTTTCCGATTAAAAATTGATGAATACCGCCATCCGATAATGAAGTAGTTCAATTGTGGATGGAACCCTTAGATAAAATCTCCCATTTTGTTTTGTGAAAAGATTTGGCGGTTTTTAAGTGAAACGCACTTTTATAATTCGCCTGTCCGCTCTGTGTGCTGCTGAGTATGACGTTTCGTCGTTTTGAAGATACTGCAGCAAACAGAAAATTTAAAGAAGGAAAATCCTGCTCCAACAATTCTAATCCACATGTAACAGATATACAGGCTCACTCTAGAGATTCTAAAGTTATCCATATTATTGGTTAAACATGTTTTAAGCAGGCAGTCTGAGCGTAGTATCAACAGAATTGATATTTACTGCAATACTGGGCATGATAAAATAAACTAAACTAAACTAAATCGTTAATTTTTCTTTTAGGTACAAAAAAATCCTGCCACTCGTCGCAGCCGGGGTCGAATTGAATTTCAAGTAACGTCCAAAACTGACCGCCATTCTTTTTTTGGTTTCTGCCAGATTGATTGATAAATGGATGCATTTTGAAATGTTTCACTGCCCAGTGCCTACGTAAATACGTACGACCCACGGTTTGGGCCGTGCGGCAAACCGAGACCGGGGATCGTTCGTTCGCATCGAAATCGTTGACAAGCTGCCAACGTCGGAAAACGAGACACCATTGATGAAGTTTCGCGATCCGGCCCGAAGCCAGCCGGTTATGCCCAAAAATGGACGTTCTCATGGTAAACATATGATAAATCTCGAAATTCTGCCAATGAAGGGGCCAAGAACAGAGAGCGTTGAAGTTCCAGCCGCGGCGAAGATCCACGATTGAATTGAATTTATTTTTCATGCCTCATAGTCGGATGGCTGGTTTTTTGTCTGTCTCTCTCTCTCCCTCTGGCCATTCTGGTTCTGTTTTGAATTTTTCGATCAGTTCTGTTTCAAAATGGCAAATCCTTCTCGGATGACAACAAAATGCAGCCGCGATTGATTGATAAGACGCGAGTCATCCGTGAACTGGCCGTCGGTTCGGTGCAGTTCCCTTGGGAGTGGGAGATGGAACCACCCGAGACACCGATACACACACACACACACAGGTTCCAATGGGATTTCGGGTGACTTTAATATGCAGACAAAGATTATCTAGTCTTCAAGAGACCGGTGCTGTGAGTTGCTCCTGTCATCTTCGCCATTGTCGTCGTCGTCGTTGTCACCGGATTCATAGACATCGCAATCTTCGTCTTGAGCGATTTCCTCCGACCTGTGCCATTGTCAGTCTGTGAGATATCGATTGAGGGGCGGACATTTCTGAGGGACCATCAACAAACCGGAAAAAAACTGGATTCAATAATTAATCATTCTGACTGAGGCAGTTCGAAAAGCCGACGGGGTTTTCATACGCTATCGCAACGGTAGGCCAAACTGCGGAACAAATCCCTATCGATTCGAGAGGGAGTAGGGAAGTGTGGTGTTGCTCGTCAAGCACTATGACGTGACAGGGGGATGCGTAGGATTTGTCTCCCGATTAGGTTCGCGGGGAATCGATTTTCAACGACTCGTGCAGTGCTGGCGGAAATAGATACCCTTGAAGAAGCCATTCGCTTCTAGTTCTAGATCATGACACAGAAAAATCTGCGAAGAATGATGGGAAAATGAAAATTGCATGTCACTGTCAGTGAGTTACTCTTTGACTGTTTTAATTTTTATATGATTTACTTCGAATGATTGGTTCATTGATGTTTGATGAAAAAATTAGGAACGGTTACGTTTGTGTATAACCTTCCTAAAGTAAATAATCAGAAAGTGAGTCGTAAAATTCACACTATTCGGATTCAGGGTTCTCAGTGTTACTTTACGGGTACTTATCTTAAAATAAAACCTTTGTATTCTACCTAGTTGTTCAATGAAAGCTGTCTCAGTACCTTACGACTTATTTTACTATGGAACACCTTTTCAAAGTTACCCTGTATAAAAATGGGCAGAATTTCATCGTGAATATCTCTTGTTGTATTTAAGACAGTAACACAATTTGTTCTCCATACCATCGGAAGTATATTCAGCTAGTTTTGATACAATTTTCAGTAGTAGAAGATACACAAAAATAATTCAAAGTTGAAGTTTTCTAAAATGTTTCGTATAAACGAGCAGTACGGTGAAATTCAGTGTCAAAATATTTTTTTTGTTAGAGGTAACACCAGATCTCCATGTTTCATTACTTTTGAATATGTACATCTGGCAAAAAAAGGTTTTCCTTAGTTCTGCGTTTTTTTTTCTAGTGAAATTTCAAAGTTATGCGATTTTGTTTATGTACATAATAAAAGCAAAGTCTTGGCATTACATTTCTTTTGTGAAATTTGACCTTCCTGTTCCAACAGACGTTGCAGTCGATTTTTAGCACACAGAGTCATTGCATGGCAAGTACTACGATCCTACTGACACTACAAATTCTTCCAAGTCGGGGCTCGAACATACGACATCTGGTTTGCAAGATCAGCGCCCTGTGCACAGAGCCGCTAACCCGGTACATACCGGAACCGGAAATCGCTATCCAACGCTAACCAGTGTAAAAAAACGTAAAACATCAATTTTCAAATCCTACTTGAGAACCCAGAAAGTCGCCATTTGGAATCATAAGACCGCCCTATGAAGTCACGAAAATTGGAATTCCAATAAAAAGCCTTATGAAATTCATACCAAATTTTTAGGAACATTGTGCGAAATTTCTATGACAAACATAACTTCTCTCATATACTGTGGAATTCATAAGTTGTTCGTATGAAAACTATATTAGTGATAGATGAGATGTATATTACAGAGTCATAAACATTATATTAGAGGTATATGTTTCGTATTAATCTTTTGAAATGGTGATTTTTGTTGCATTCTAAGATTTGCCTTATGATTTTCACTGCTCATTTTGCCTGAGTGAATATTTTTAATGTCTTCTCGTCATACCTGTTATAAATTTAAAAATATTTTAAGAATTTGCATAGATTTCAATAGAGTGAGAGAGTCCTTTTCTTTACGTTTCGTCTTAGACTTGTCAGTGCAGAGCAGTTCAAATTGAACTGCTTAGTGTAAACTTAAACAGTTCAACTTGAACCGATAAGCAGACGTAAAGTTAATGCTATTTGCAAAAACACTGTTTAACACTGTTTAACTGGCACCGAAGTGCCATGTCTTTTCTGACGTTGACGAACGAAAACGTTATTTTCGGCTCATACTGGCCGATCCAGGTATCGTCATTTAGGGGCCCAATGCCCAATGCCAACCGAAGCCAAATCATCCGCCAAATTCTTCGGATAAGAAATAACCCGAAAGATCACCCGTAAAAAAATAAACCATTGATTTTACAGCATACACAATTGATTCACAGTTAGATATATGGGTTACAATGCATTTTATTGTATCTTGACAAGATTTTTTTTCATCTCCAACGATTCAATATATTGTTCCTACGATTCTACAATTGAATTTATTGTACACGTGGCGTTTCAAACAATATGCAAACTGTACATTTTATTGTTTTCCAAGAAAACATGTATGAGAAATCTTTATGATTTGAATTGTTACGATACTTAACAACCTATACATTCTATTGTAAAAAGCATTTTCACAATTGATTGAATAGTGTATAACAATACATTGAAATATTTTTCAATGGTCAAAGCAAAATTGTGGCAGCTTTTGTAACAACAAATCGTATTGTTTTTCTACAATATTTTTTATTCGGGCAATTTTCGAAACCTACTTGTCAAAACGAAATTTATGGTAAAATTTTTAAAGAATTCCGACAAACCCGTTTCAGAGTTTAAAATAGACATTCTCTAATCGAGACGTTCAATTTAACCCAGTTTATTGAAAGAATGTATCATACATTAGAAATACTTTTGCTATTAGGTTTTACACAATGACCACTCGAATGAACTATCGATGAACTGCAGATGAATCAAGTTCATCTTTTGACAGCTAACAGTGGTTTGTTTACATATATATTAACACGTATTCAAATTAGAATGAACGTAATGAACCACCCAAACAAACCACTGATAGCTGTCAAAATTGATTCTTTTTTTCATTTTTGTGAGGTTATGTCATGTTTGTGCAAAACCTAATTAAGTTTCACACGATGACGACACAAATGAACTGCCAATGAATCAAATTCATCTTTGACAGCTGCCGGTGATTTGTTTTGATTTTCAACAATGAAGCTAATTCTCTACTAGCAGGAAACAAACCATGCGCGTAAGCGCATAAATAAGGATTTTGGAAGCTTTTAACTGCACACATGTTCCTACTTGTGTCGTTTGCCGCAGATCGTTCGAGCCAAATGTTTCCAAACCTATCAGATTTTATACGAAGAGCATTTCATAACCTCACGAAAATCGCAGAATGAGCATCATTTGACAGCCAAACGTGGTTTGTTTACATGTTAATTAGGTTTTGCACGAACATAACATAACCTCACAAAAATGAACAGAATGAATTTTTGTGTATTTGTTTACAGTTTAAAAGTTCATCAGAGGTTCAGCGTTTGAATTTAAAAAAAGGCAAGTCGCCTCACACTAAACAAATTTTTACAAATACCTTTTTAGTTCTTTTCACGGTGGAACACGTTTTTAACAGGCACTTTTTCGTCAGTTTTCAATTTTTAATTTGCAGTCGCAAAACAAAATAAACACACGGCAGCTGTCGAAGATGAACTTGATTCATTGGCAGTTCATTTGTGTCGTCATCGTGCAAAACCTAATTAGGTTTTTTTTACCGTCACTGCTAACCTCAATCGTATGAACTTTGTTTGACAGTTCAGCGGTACTGTTTGTAAACAGACTTTTTGCCTTTCTCATATAGAAAGGTTATGCAATCACTGTGAAAACCGACTTTTGAACCGAGGCCCGGAGGGCCGAGTATCATATACCATTCGACTCAGTTCGTCGAGTACGCAAAATGTCTGTGTGTGTATGTGTGTATGTAACGTTTTTTTGCACTAACTTTTCTCGGGGATGGCTGAACCGATTTTCACAAACTTAGATTCAAATGGAAGGTCTTATGGTCCCATACAAAATTCCTGAATATAATTTGGATCCGACTTCCGGTTCCGGAATTATGGGGTAAAATGTGCAAAAAATGGTGAAAATAAGTGCATTAACTTTTCTTAGAGATGGCTGAACCGATTTTCACAAAGTTAGGTTCAAATTAAAGGTCTTGTGGTCTCATACGTTATTCATGAATTTCGTGCGGATCCGACTTCCAGATCCGGAAATATAGGGTAAAGTGTGTTAAAAATTGTATACCATCACTTAAAATGGGAAAAATCCTTAGAAAAAAATTCTAAATCGACCTCAAATTTTTTCCAGTTGATAGTTTTCATCAGTAGACGGTCAAACAAACCGATTTCGTTTATTCTTTTAAGAATCGAAGAAAATTATTTTGAAGAATACCACAGTATTATATATGATAGTATGATTGATATTAGAAAGGCATCATTACACCACTAGGTGGATTAAAACACGTTTTTTTGTTTGTCTTGTGACAAATTGGATGAGACCATTTACGGTCCATAACGCAGATAGTATTAAAACATTTGTTCACGATTGTATTTTTGAGATTTATTAAATAAAAGTGACTAGTTGCAAAGTGTAAAGATGATTGTTTAAGATATGTTCTTACTTTTTTGTTTAAGTTTGTTTATAAACAGTACCGCTGAACTGTCAAGAATGAATGCTTGTTCATTTGTGACGTCACGATAAAAAATCTAATTAGGTTTTTTATCGTGACGACACAAATGAACAAGTATTCATCCTTGACAGTTCAGCGGTACTGTTTACAAACAAGCTTAAACAAAAATCGAAGAGCACATCTAAAACAATCGTCTTTACACTTTGCAACTAGTCTTTTTTATTTAATAAATCTCAAAAACAAACCGTATCCAATCGTGAACAAATGTTTTAAAACTCCATTTAGGCGATATGGACCGCGAATGGTCTCATCCAAATTGTTAACAGACAAACAAAAATATCTCTGTTTACAAACAGTACTGCTGGACTGTCAAAATGTGTTCATTCGATTGAGGTTAGCAGTGACCGTAAAAAACCTAATTAGGTTTTGCACGATGACGACACAAATGAACTGCCGATGAATCAAGTTCATCTTTGACAGTTGCCGTGTACTTGTTTTGTTTTGCGACTGCAAGTTTAAAATTGCAAAAATGACGAAAAAGTGTCTGTTAAAAACGTATTCCACGGTGAAAATAACTAAAAAGATTGCCCTGTATATGTTCTCAGCATCAAGGAGCGATTTATGTATGAATCTGTTGAGCGTGAGGCGACTTGCAATTTTTACATTCGAACGATGAACTTCTGATGAACTTTTAAACTGTAAACAAGTACACGTCGACTGTCAAAAAAAGTTCATTCTGTTCATTTTTGTGAGGTTATGTCATGTTCGTGCAAAACCTAATTAGGTTTTTTACCGTCACTGCTAAACTCAATCAAATGAACACATTTTGACAATTCAGCAGTACTGTTTGTAAACATAGATTTTTTTGTTGGACTGTTGACAAATTGGATGAGACCATTTACGGTCCATATTGCCTAAATAGAGTTTGAAAACATTTGTTCACGTTTGGATACGGTTTGTTTTTGAGATTTATTAAATGAAAGTCACTAGTTGCAAAGTGTAAAGATGATTGTTCGAGATGTGTTTTTCGATTTTTGTTTAAGCTTGTTTGTAAACAGTACCGCTGAACTGTCAAGGATGAATTCTTGTTCATTTGGGACGTCACGATAAAAAATCTAATTGAATTTTTTATCGTGACGTCACGAATGAACAAAAATTCATCCTTGACAGTTCAGCGGTACTGTTTACAAACAAGCTTAAACAAAAATCGAAGAACACATTTTAAACAATCATCTTTACACTCGGCAACTAGTCACTTTTATTTTATAAATCTCAAAAACAAACCGTATCCAATCGTGAGCAAATGTTTTATTACTCTATTTGGGCGATATTGACCGTAAATGCTCTTATCCAATTTGTCAACAGATAAACAAAAAATCTCTGTTTACAAACAGTACTGCTGAACTGTCGAAATGTGTTCATCCGATTGAGGTTAGCAGTGACGGTAAAAAACCTAATTCTAATTTTAATATCTGCTGTTTTTGAAAGAAGGGCGAATCTAACATTGACAGCAAATAGAGAAAAATATCGATGAATGTTTCGATTCTGGTTTCAATTCCTATTTAGAAATTATCGTATATTCTCAGGTCATTTTTTTATATCGTTTGTTTATACCCGGCTTTAACCTTATTGTGGTCGGGTCACCGGGTTAGATCAATTTTCGATAAATCTATGAACTGTTAGTTTATCTTGAAAAGGTATGTATTTTTTTCACTTTTCTTCTTTATTCACTGAATAAATCAACATAAAAAGAGTTTCACTCTTTTTTTATTTGTTTACTTCTCTGCAACCAGTGCGAATTATGGGAGTTAAACCCTCGTGCATTTTTTGTAAAATTGGCTGATTTCTGAGACTAAGACAAATCTGCGGGTAAATTGATCGTCTCATTTACTATTTCCGGTAGTAAAAAGTACGGAAATCATCTAAAATAACGAAAATAAATAGTTTCGCCTTTGCTTTCTAGCAATTGAAATATCACCATGTTTGTTGGCATGGAGCACGGAGGGCGAAACTTACGTAAATAAATAAGATGACAATTTTGCCCTTTATAGTTCTTTGTAGTACTAAGACTGAGATTTTTGTAGAATTCCAATATTTATTCGTAGGAGCGAGGAATTCGACCTGTTTACTTTCGTAAAATTCGTCCTTCTTTGAAAGACAACTGATATGTGTTATTGCACGGAAAATAGAAACTACCCCAAGTAGCAATTAAAACTTGTTAAAATTGACATGTTTCACAATTGCTACAGTACGGTTATTTTTGTTGGATATGTTAGACAAGTGATTCCACGTGTTTTTGTTACAAATGTGAAAATCATTCATATTACTGCTTGTGAAACCAACTCAAAAACTTTAAAGGATTATGTTCCAGATCAGTTTTATTAACTGACTGCACAATATGTTCATTTAAGCAGTTTCATATCCAGTTTTCTCTCAACAAATATTACTACTTGTGAAAAATATCAAACAAGAAACTTGTTGCACATCATACAAGCAAAGTGCGCTTTTCCAATCACACAATCGTTGCGGGAAGCGTTAAGAAATACAATACAAGAACAATGATTGCTATTTGGGTACTTATTATTTGACTTCTATTCACTTAATTTTGAGTTCTTTTGAATCTTTTCTTTCATTCGATCCTTCCATTGTTGTCAGAATACAAAGAGCAAAACCACCCAACAGCGAGAGCTTCGTTCAATAAAAACAAGAAACTAGCTAAAATTAAGTAAACCGTATCAACCTGAAATTGAGTCAATACGATTCAACTGTAGAGTAAATATAACTTATTATTGAGTAGATAAAACTCATTTTTAAGTATTTTTTGCACGTGCCTTACGGTAACTACCTAGAGCCACTTTATCTAAAATTGAACGGAGCCCCCAAATTGGGTGGAATGTACTTAGAATTAGGTTGTGAAGGTTACTGTCTGTTCGGCATGATCTTTACTGAATGTTCGGCAAATGCAACGAAGCGAAATTTATGAATTATAGAGCCTTCAGTAATTCAAACCAACCAAAGAATTCGTTTCTTTAATTGTCAACGTTCAATTGGGGATAAAGATTTCATTTTATTCCTGTATAAACCCTATAACTCTTTCGGGGACGTACAACAACACGCAGTTCAGACTGCTAACGAATATGTTGGTTGATAATTTGTTGAAGCTCTTCGACACATCCTATAATGACTTTCCAACAGTGAAAGTTCTGGAAAATGATTTCTATAAATAATCAACAAAAATTTGTAGTTATTATTCATACTGAATAGACCTTAGATTCTCACGTCTTTCTTTTGGACGATTTCTATTTTTTCCAATGACCACCAGAAATTTTCCCCGAAATAGGGTAACAGAGATATTTTGGTTCACCTAACAAACTTTATTGATTTAATCGATTCGATAACCCATTAAGTAACCCATGTTGCATCAATTTGAAGCTAATTACATTAAATTACCTATTGTTAAAGGGTTTTTCAAAAACATTACAGCTTTTGGTAGATACTTTTACAAAGTGGGCCAAAGTAAAAGCAATCCAAAAGTGTGCCAAAATATCCCTGTTACCCTATTTCGTTACAAAAAAAGCGTAACAGATCGGCTGAAAAGTACGTATCGTTTCTATGAGAGGGCGCCACTAGAATTAAATCCATACCATTTTCAGTTAGTACCCACCTTCAAAAGATACGTGTATAAATTTGACAGCTGTCTGATTATTAGTTTATGAGATATTGCATTTTGAGTGAAGCTACTTTTGTTATTGTGAAAAAAAATGGGAAAAAAGGAATTTCGTGTGTTGATGAAACAATACTTTTTGATGAAAAAAAGTGCCGCCGATACCAAAAAATGGCTTGATGAGTGTTATCCAGACTCTGCACCGGGTGAAGTAACAATTCGTAAGTGGTTTGCAAAATTTCGTACTGGTCAAGACGAAGACGACGAACGCAGTGGAGGCTGTTACCGATGAAAACGTGAAAAAAATCCACAAAATGATTTTCAATGACCGTAAAGTGAAGTTGATCGAGATAGCTGACACCCTAAAGATATCAAAGGAACGTGTTGGGCATATTATTCACGAATATTTGGATATGAAAAAGCTTTGTGCAAAATGGGTGCCGCGTGAGCTCACAATCGATCAAAAACAACAACGAATTGATGATTCTGAGCAGTGTTTGGAGCTGTTATATCGAAATAAATCCGATTTTTTTCGTCGATATATAACAATGGACGAAACATGGCTCGATCACTTCACTCCGGAGTCCAATCGACAGTCAACTGAGTGGACTGCACGCGATGAACCGAACCCAAAGCGTGGAAAGACTCAACAATCGGCCGGTAAGGTTATGGCGTTTGTATTTTGGGATTCGCATGGTATAATTTTCATCGACTACCTTGAAAAGGGAAAAACCATCAACAGTGACTATTATATAGCGTTATTAGAGCGTTTGAAGGACGAAATTAAAAAAAAACGGCCTCATTTGAAGAAGAAAAAAGTTTTGTTTCATCAAGACAATGCACCGTGTCACAAGTCGATGAAAACCATGCTGAAATTGAACGAATTGGGTTTCGAATTGCTCCCTCATCCACCGTATTCTCCAGATTTGGCCCCCAGTGACTTTTTCCTGTTCTCAGACCTCCAGAGAATGCTCGCTGGTAAAAAATTTAGAAGCAATGAAGAGGTAATCGCTGAAACTGAGGCCTATTTTGAGGCAAAGGACAAATCGTACTACAAAAATGGTATCGAAAAGTTGGAAGATCGCTATAATCGCTGTATCGCCTCTGATGGCAATTATGTTGAATAATAAAAACGAATTTTGGCAAAAAAATGTGTGTTTCTATTAAACGATACGAACTTTTCAGCCAAACTGTTATGGCAAGGCGAAATTGTAAAACGTAAATGACAGTTGTCTAGTCGAATTTCGGCAAAAGTTAATACATATGTCGAACTCTCGGTAAACGCATTTGTTGTGTTGCCTTTCTGCCTCGGCATTTTTTTTACCGAGCTCGAGAATTGGTTTTAGGTGTGAAGTTGCGTTCAAGCTTTATACCCTTCTGTACACGTTAAATTGTATTGCTGAATCTCGGCCGAGTGCTCGGTAATTGACTCGGCAAAAAGGAATCTCGGCAATTCTTAATTTATTAACTGGCAATTATTGCCGAACTTGTCAGCAGAAATTTGCTGTTAGTTTGGCAAAAACAATCAGGATTGAATCATGAATTGCCGAGTCATCAGTAATCAAGCGTGGAATGGATTTTTATTCATTATTGTATGAAAAAAAAATGTCACAAAAGCAAAGGTTGGAGAAAGAGGACGTTTTATTATATTCATTTGAATCTAGCAAACAAAAAAGAAAACATCACGCCTAAAGACAACGTTTTGTTGTGGCCAAGTACAGCAAAGCATGCTTGGTTCTTCTAGTCAATTGGACTTTCTCTTCATGTGTTTTCGTAAGCAGGGTAGTTTAATTGGCAAAACAATTTTCCCTGTTAGGAGTTAGCTACGGGTTCGAGTCCCGTCTTTGCGGCAAAATTTTCACGATTTTCATTACATAGTTGCATTCGCATGCAATTTTTCCAATCTGTTTTCCCAGTTCGATACTGATCAAATTAAAAACTAGCTCAAGAAGGCTCTACTTCTTAACAGGACTAAAATACAAATCGACGAGAAAAGACATTAGATGACAAGTGCCTGACCAAGTTTTAGTAAAAGCTTACTGACTGTTCAAAATCTCGGCACACGGAATTTTCTGATTTTTGTATATTTGTTGTTTACTGACAAGTATTATGTATCTATATATATATATACAAATGCAGAGATCATTCTTTGTAATCGCATCACGGAAGAACGGATGGACTGATTTACATGATTCTTTTTTTTTGTTTGATTAGTTTCTACCCCCACCGGGTTCGTACATCAAAAAAAATTGGGAAATTTATCGGAAAAGTGGAAAAAATCCATAAAGTTATTTTGTATGGAAAATGGAATTTTCCGTTGAAAAAGTCGTCAATGATTGCTAGATCTACGATTGATGTTTGGCGCGCAACGAGTTGCATAAGTGTTTGGTCGTCGAAGAAAGGAATACTAGATCGTTGAAAAAATCGTTTGGCCCGCAACGAGTAGTTTTGTGTGGAGATTTCACATGCATACTTGATCCATGTAAGTCTTCGTTTCGAGCCACGTGTTAAATTGAGTATCAAAATTATTGCTTGCCACATGACTCAATGACGGAATGCATATGACTGTTCTTAAAAAGCCGCTGTAGGCAAGAGGAAAAGTACTGATATTTACCAGTTGATGAATTGTGTTCAATGGAGTCAGATGAATAGTATTGGTCATCGCGGGCGTGAGTTTAACAAATCATACAATTTTTGAATGTATCAATGAAAAGATTTTGCTGTAGAAGCGCTAAGGCCAAACTAAGAGATTTTCCTTGCACATTGCTTTCTAATGATTTAGATCAGACTAAGCGCACACAATCATTGGCAATTCAAGATGATTACCATAATAGATTGAGATTGCATTTTATATTTCATATTCTTTGAAGAATGTTCAAATTGGTAAGATCAATAAAATTAAAATTTAGGCGTCATCTCTCCAAGCAGCCAAAAATTCCACAGTACCTGGAAAATAGTTACTTTATTAGAGCTTTGAAGTACGTGTGGCACTTTTTGGCAACTTGAACGTACAAAACATGTTCTGAGAAAACTCTCTCGCTGCGTAAAAGCGGAACAAGAAACTGCTTCAAAGTTTGTTCTGTTTCGTCGAGTGAACATTCAAGTATGAGAAATCCCTTAAAACGGACTGTTCAGAATGTTTTGTATGCAGATTAAGCCAATTTTTTTTACGAACTTTTGGCTACTTGGACTAAATACAAATTGTAAATATGTATATCCTACTCCACCGAATGAACAACTCTAGAAGAGAAACTCTTCAACATTGTGTTAAGCTTATCTGTACAAAATTCTGGTTAGTGAGCTATTTTATTAATTACCGAAGGAAAGAATCACATCCGGAAGAGAAAACATGGCACCTGATATCCTTTACGTCGAAGCCAATAAAGAGAGATCTCGGTTCAGTGCATTGACTCAAAGGATGAGATGACAATCTGTGCATTTGCTCGATTTTTGGGTAACAGAAGTATTTCACATTTTCACATTAATTTTTAATGATATTTCGTTTTTGAGGTAAAGCGAATGTGTGTCAAATTCCGTTGATTGTAGATTAAGTAATCAGAAAAATAATGGAGAGAAACGTTAACCACTTAGTCGTTTAGCAATTCTGCTGTCCGAAAACATAAATTCTTACAAATAATTTTTGGGCGAGACGAAGTTCGACGGGTCAGCTAGTTATGAATATTATGCCAAACTTCGGAAAAAGTACGCGCTTTACCGAGATATCAGCATATTACTTTAATGAATTTCGTGGATTACTGAACAATAAACAAAATGTCGTGTTGCCGATATAATTTTTTTTCAAGCCGAAAGAATGTTTTAGTCTGGAAATTAATCAAGGAACTTCAATTTCGAAGATAAATGGAGAAATCGTTACAGTCGCAAGTAAGGTAAGGAGGAACTTGTCGGGATCCTTAATTAAGTCTCATTCCATTTGCTTTCTTGATAACCTTGAAAGTTCAAAAACTGTCTTTACATCCAATCACCCTTAATTCACTGGTTTGGGTTCCAATCATTAGCCGCTAAATTTGCTGTTGAAACATCTTGCTTATTAGTAAAAATTTTCTTGTGTTTTCTAACAGAAAAAAAGACCAAACTGTTTTAGATTTCAATGTCCCTGGACCGAAAAAAAAAGAATTCATAATCGCAATAAAATAACGCCTGCAGCTGCGAGCAGCACCAAAACAAAATACATCAATAATTCCACCGTCCTCCATTGTTGTTTCGGATAAACGAGCTAACCAACGCGGATCGGTGCAACTGTGCATGTGCAAAGTGAATAATTGGACGCGTCTTTATCCCCTCGGTAAAATGGCTCGGTTTTTCAGGTTCACCTCATTCAATCGATGTCATATGTAGGGGAAACAACTACGCCGGTTCCATTTTACCCCTGGTCTGAAGCGCGTAGAATTAAAACCATTCCTTCAAACGCCACTCGTCCGGTTGCGATTCGCCCTGGTTCCGACGCGACCGGACCCAGTCCGGACCAGCCCAATCCAACTCGACCCGCTTCACCTTGTTATGCAGTTTCACGAGGCAGACCAATAAAATAATTCAAAATTATTTCATTCAATTCAATTTTCTCCATTGCAGTCGTTCGGAGAGACGACGAATGGGTCTCGTGTTTGCTGCCATCAAAGTTTTGCACGAAGCCGGGAAAAAATGGAAAATATTTTTATTTGTTCCACGCGCCCTCGAAACCAACCCAACCACTCCCCAACCACCCGGTTACGATACTGTGCGTGTTCCGGCACAGAACGACGGGCAACTGTCCTTGCTGCAGTTTTCACCACTAACGAGGATGGCGCAAAAGTGCATTGCGTCGTTCGGGCGTTTGCATTGTTTGTTAGCCCCAGGAAGGGTTGGCATTTTTATCACCTAATGAGACATGGGGTTCGCTCTGGGTTAGTCTGGGTTTTGTGTCCAGTGAAATTGTTGCCACGCCCCTGTTTGGGATTTTTTTGTTGTTGTGAAAGGTAATAAGAAAAAAGTTTACTGACGTTTAGAATGTTACCGATACTAGATTTCAAAAGAATCCAAATTAGAATAATAGTCAAAACTTAAACTTTGGAGCTGCTGAGTAGTGTAAGTTTAAATGCTAAGCGGTAATGACAGTTCAATATGAAATGCTAGTGCACTGATTAATCCAAGGCGAAACGGTAGGAGAATGAGATCTTTTTATACTCATACTAATATCACTAGAGTTTCAATAATACTCAACCTTTACACATTAGATTAGAACGTCCCCAACCTTTGGGCAGCTCCACCAATATATAACAGAAACGTAACAGAACTCGAAGTAGGTTTCTTCCAGCTCCATACGAAAATAATTTATCACCACTATTTTCCATCGCCATCCACAGATTGTTTTCATTTGCAAACATGGTTCTCACAGCAGAATCTAATTTATGTATCACCAAAACGTGCCATTTCGATCAGTAGTCAGTTCGACCGACATACATTTCGAGGGATCCGGATCCGACTCGGAGTCCGTAATAGAAAACGCCTTCATCTTTCGGCCGTTCCGGAATTGATTACTTCCTTCTATTACAAATATGTAATGCGCTATCTCGCACAGCATCTGACAGCTAGTTTGACATCCAGCACCGACGTTGATGCTGTGCTTTTGCTTTTCCTTGTGCCCGGTCGCCTTCCTACTATTTATCATGGGACAACGTCCGTGAAATAAATTCACGATTGTTTACGGGCTAAGCAAAATTTAAAATTTATTCTTTTGCTGTTTCAGATAACAAGTCTTCCGGCGACAATCTTCCGGCATCAGGGGTTGAGGTTATGTTACACTGAGGAAAGTCACGGCGTTTACACGATCCATTTGAATCCGATTTGAACCAAATAAATCACCGAATTAAGCGTAATAGAAATGATTCTCCTCCTGCGGCCGTCGTCACTGCGGTGGCGGTCGAAGAAAACCACAGGAGGCGGTGAAAGGTAAACATATTATTCCTTGTTGGGAACTGTTCCAGAAGAAAAAGGGTTGTGCACCGCAGCCAAATGGCATCTGAATCTTTTACGCCTGACTCGAACGGAAAACAAGTGTAATTGGATTGTTATTTCATGTTCGATCGTTTTCTTCTGATTTATTATTCGAACTTTGGTTGAGCGATTCTCTTTTAAGTGAACGGTTTAGGAAATTTTCTAGAAACACTATAAATACAGAGAAAAGACATCCAAGTAGAGATTTCAATTTGTGTAAGATATTTAATGGTTGTTTTAAAAAGCAATCACCAAGTAGCAATTTTTGAGCCCCGACCTGGAAGGATTCTTAGTGTCAGTAGGATCGTAGCACCAGCCATGCAATGGTTCTGTACACTCTGAATCGGCTGCGAAGTCGGTTGAAACAGAAGGTCAAATTCCACTACAGGAATATAATACCAAGGCTTCTTTAAGTAGCAATTCTCCTGTAGAGGCGCTTCGAGCAGTCCAGTAATCCCTTATGGGCTCTTGCGTTCGCTTTTTCATACAATGGTAATTCATGCATGCAAAGTCATGTGCAACGGTGATTTATTACGGATTTTTACTTGTATGCTTTACACAGCTTTTTAAAAGTTTTTACTGGGTTTGGTTCGATTGAAATGCTCAGTAATAGATGATTTTTTGTAGGTGCCATACCAGGTTTGTTACCGGCGAGGACAATTTACTAATTTTTCTTCTACTGATAGCACAGACTTAGAGCCGACTAAGCTAAAGATAAACTAAATATTTTATATACCAATATGGATCTCTCTCACGAATTCCATACCATTTGAAAAAGACATAATAGTAACCATCTATTGTGACAAAATAAGATACTAATTTGAAATTGTTCGCTAAATTGCATTCAACGTGTACCGTCAATTGAAATGTCAAAAACCATTCTGCAAGATGTTCAAATAAAGGTGTGAACATTTCTATAATAAAGTGTGTTATTTTTTCCTACAAAATTGAATATCGCGTACGAAGCAGGCGAGTCAAAGTAACAAACTGTTCCATAATCTGTTGTAGAATTACTGCATTTTCGTTTTTACATGTAATTTGCTCGTGTATGTAATGAATAGTACCGAAAAGCTAACCGTCGAGCCACATAGAAAGCTTTTCTTGCTTTTTGCTGCTCTCTTCTCATATCTCCAGGGCCGCCGAAAGAATATTCAGGCCCGAAGGGACTGCAATCTTACGAACCCCGAAATATAGGAATTAAAAACATTGTGAGCACAGGAATATCATCGAATCACGAGATTTTTCAATATATTATTAAAAAAAATAATTTGCAAACCAAATATGTTTCGATTTTTGATTTGTAATGAAGAATGAAAAAACAATTTTGAATCTTCGGATTTCCGGGCCCCCAGAAAAGTTCGGGCCCGGGGGGATTCCTCCCTTTCCCCCTCCCCAATCGACGGCACTGCATATCCCTACGATTGAATTCGTGAGATTTTCAGGCAGAACAGGACATTGTAAAATTGACGTAAACATTTCAA